>NW_020950172.1:3977976-4060337 GCF_900497805.2 Vombatus ursinus | reverse complement strand
AGAGAGAGACAGAAAGAGACAGACAGAGAGACAGACAGAGAGAGAGAGAGACAGAGAGAGAGAGAGAGAGAGAGAGAGAGAGAGAGAGAGCTATATTTAAAGAAAACAGAGCCAGACACAATTTTCTCAAATGATTTCCTAGCTGTTGGGTACCTGGGAAAGCTAGGGAATCCTGGATGAACTGCTCCTCTTCGAGCTCTCTGGGTTGTCTCTCTCTCTTTCCTTTATTCTGCCTTTCCCTTCCCTTTCCTCCTCCTTCTTTTTTTCTTTGTTTGAGTTGACAGTTCGATGCTCATGAGCCTTCTCAGTAAAATGCAGAGAATGAGGCCTGTAGTATCTACCCCAGGAATATGGGGATGAGGGAATGAAATAATGGAGGTAGTGCTTTGTAGACCTCAAAGGACTCTAGAAATACCAGCTATTTTTAGCCCAACCTAAGGCTGAGACCTCAGGCTGGGCAGTGAGCGGGAGTCCAGGGAAACTTTCCAGGTTAGGGGATTTTAATGAAGCAGGAGAGTTGTCCAGTCATGCTCCCGGCAACGTTTTTGGCTAACACTGAGTACACTTTCCTCTGTTGAACAAATATGTTATAACTTTGCACTCTTCTTGTCAATAGCCCCTTCCTCCAGTCATTCAGCCTGAAATCTGAGGAGGAGGGAGAGCCAAGGGGAAAGAAGAGGTGGGGGTTCAGAGCAGAAGCATCAAATGGCAGTGGTTGTTTGAGAGAAAGGAGACTGAAGCAGGAGAAGAGAGTTAGGTGGGGTCAGGTTAAATCATCTGACCAGGGGGCCTCAGACATGAAGACTTAGATCAGCTCAGATCAGTGGGCTGGTGCAGAGGCATCAGGCTTGGAACTCACGGCCACACGTGCAGCCTTCAGAACTCCTGAGTACAGCTCGAGCTAGATGCAAATGCAACTGGAAAATATTTAACAAAAATGTTTAAACCACAGTACAACATTGATAGTGTTTATTTAGGGCTTTCTAAGTCAGTATGTGCCCTACAAGGATTTGTTTTGGATAGAACCCTGGACTTGAAATCAGGAAGAAGTGAGTTCAAATCTGACCTCAGACACGAAGTGGCTGTGTAATCCACGATAGAACACTGAACCTCTATGCACTCTAAATTCCTCCAATAAAATGAGAGTTAGACTTGGTAACCTCCCAAGTCCCTTCCGGCTCTAAATCTGATAGTGAGCCTATCAGGTCCAGCCCATATTTCTTACCTCTTCTTCTATGCAGAGCCCTGCCCTTGGCACTGGGGAAGATTTAAAATTTAGATGCCGCAGAACCCCTGGGGCCAAGCAAGAAAAGGTTAAACTCTCTTCCACAAACAGCCAGTCAAATAACTGAAGGCAATTTTAACATCACACTTCTCTGGACTACCCATCCCCAGCTTCTTCAACACGACTCTTCTGTGTCAGGGTCACCGACCAAGATTTCAGAAAAAATGCCCGTCTCTTCCTGTTCCCTGATCAGGAGCTAACAGGAATGGGAAGTGAGCAAGCACTGCCTGCCAGAATCATCACTTCTCTGTGTTTTTGTCAGACCTCAGATTTCCAGAGTGTTTGCAGCAAGGCTCACCTCTGTCTACTAAGGCTCTGAAAGCCAACATGATCATAGGTAATCATTAGTTCCGCTGGTTAAATAAGGGATTTATTCTGTTCTAATTCAGGGAAAAACTGACCTGGATCTGGGCCCAGTGATGGGCCAGAAGAAGGGGTAACCCAATGAAGACTGGTACATCCCTTGGTGATAATACCATGTCTGTCTTTCTATCACTTCTCTGACAGCCCTCGTACTCACAGTCATATAGAAAGCATTCAGAGAGGCAAATCCAGGGCCAGCTGCACGAAATCTTCATCCCATTTCCGACACGCTTTTTCCGGCACGTAGCTAATCACCGATGGTTCATTGGCTCCTTGGAGATAATATTTCTAATACGTAATGCAATTTACTGAGGAAGAAAGTGCTTACAATACAGAGCTGTTATTAGGGGTCACTGACCTGTATGGAGATTGATGAGGAAGACTGCTTCCCCCGGCCTAGGTGGCATTGGAACTTGACGTGCCAACAATACCAATGGGCCCTGCTTATCTGTGCAGGAGGCAGAATTGTAAATCAAGGAGGAGGGGAAATCAATACATTTGCATCTTTTCTCTCTCCAAAGCCCATTAGCTAGAGTTTATTTAATGCTCGGCCTCTTTGGTGTCCATCACTTGGGGGAACGCAGAGATGGTCAGGACCTCCCCATCATTCCAATCTCCTGAAAGCACATTTCTATGCTAATTTTTAATTATAATTAGTGCCAATGTCAGCGGTTACCTTTGGTGGCCAACTTAATTTGGCATCTGCCATCCACCTTGGATGGGAGCTACAAATAGAGAGAGAGAGCTGGAGGGCAAACAGCATCTCAACTGTGAGTAAAGTCGGTTGTGACTCATTTGAAAGGAACCCTCTGTTTACATGTTGGTGGAGACTGAGATGAAACTAAGGCAAAGGAATGAGTCCTTTGTTCCAGGGTACCAACATTTAGAAGGTGCTGCTGCAGGAGCAGATAGAAACAACTGTACTGGCTACCAAATTTGCAAGAATATGGAGTTAATACATTTCTTTGTTATACATGAGGATTCTTTGGAGTGAGGGAAATCAGGAAATGTCTGGCATAAAAAGCAAAGGCATGAATGAAACTTAAAAGAATAACTCAAAATTGGGAACCATGGACATAGAAAACCTGAGGTATGGAACACTACATATGCTTTCAGACGTGGTTGATGTGTTGTTAGCTGTATCGGACTGCTTTCCCTCACCCTTTTTATTACCTGTGATAAGGGATGACTTAATGAATAGGAAAGATATATTAGGAAGCAAAAGTGATGTAAAAATAAGAGGTATTATGTATGTTACAGATATAATAATATATACACATACATAGATACACCTACATACAAACCACATGCACACACACATACACACACACGCATGTATGTATATTATATGGTAGTTGTTGTTTGCCTTTCATTTTCGAAGAGGACCAGTGATATCATAGGGTGATGTCTTGACTTGCATAGGAATTGTATTGAAGTGAGGCAGATTTGTACAGTCTTCAGCCTCACTTTCTCTTCTGGAGTCATTGAAGTCCAGTGGCCGGACAAAAGTCAAGATGACTGGCCGTGGCTTAGAACGCAATGGATGACCTAGACATCTTCAATGTCCAACCAAGCTCTAAGTACTCTGCAACATCTTTTTTCAGCTGCCTTCGTGGCTGTTGGAACAAATTGTTCTCATCTACCCATTCCTCCAGGGGAAGCCTTCACATGATTCACATCTCCCTAACTTACCAACTGGTTTGAGGCCTGTCCGTTACCCTCAACCTGGTTGACCCATCTGCTGAGACAGTTCTACCTGGTGTGGCTGCTATGTGAGCTACAGCTACTTGGAGCCCCAGAAGAGAGCTGGGTGACAGGTGGATGCCGAAGGTGGGTGAGCAGCCCTAAAAAGGATTCAGCAAGCCCTGCTGCCAGAGGCGCTAGTCCTTTCTGAGCACCCAACATGTCCCTAGATATGTGCATACATGTACACATGTTATGCATATTTATACATCGATATGTAAAACTTATATTGGATGCTGCTTCATGGATTTCCACCTGGCCACAGCTACATCCCAACCAAGCATCTCCCTGGAAGATCATGACCTGTACCGCTCTATTCTTCCCCCAAGAAGGGGTGGGAGATTTGCAGGGTTCCCAAATTTCTGTGTAGGGGAGCAGTGTCCCTCTGCAGGGATCTCTGCCTCTTTTCCTCGGGGAGAGTCTTCTCCACTATGAGACCTTGTGTCTTTAGGTCCAAACATCTTATCTATCTTTATTCTACCTGTACTCCTTCTGCCCTGCCTCTACAAGCCTGGGAATGTCCTCTGGTGCTGGTCCAGAGCCTCAGAAGGGTCTCTGTACTATAGGAAGGAATTCATACCATCTTGTTCAAAGAACTGACCCAAAGCCCTTCCTGCTGAGGGTTAAGTGTGTAAGTGAGCATCACTTCCGGAGATCCAACTTTGCTGCCTGTGCAGAGGAGACAAGGAGGAGAGGTGAGGAGCATGCAGGGCCAGAACATTTCTCTAGGACAGTCTTGACCCCTAAGCAGGTCTGGTGTCCTTATGCCCTGCATCTTGCCTGCTCTCTCTAGATGATGCCATTAACCTCCTCCCAGAAGAGAGAAGGGATGGCAATGCCTCTCATCCTGCCCAGTCTGGAGGGTCAGTGACCAGTGCTTTGGTACTACTGCCACACTGTTTCTGCAAATATGATCTCCAGCCATGCAGAGCTCTGCTAACTCATCTTGCCTGTCGCAGGATTAGTGCTGGTTCAGGGCTTCCTAGAATGGACTTTCCCCTCCTCTCCTCCCACCCAATCCTACTTATGCTACAAATCCTGGCTCAAATCCAGCCTTTCCCAATTACTCTAATCCACATGGCCTTCTCCCTTCTTCTTAAAACCTATTTTCTTTTTCTTAGATAGTTTTCTCTCAAAATGAACCTAAAACCTTCCTCCTTGTAATATTCCTCCATTGCACCCAGCTCTAGCCTCTGGGGTCAAGCAGAATAAAGCTAATCTTTTCTCCATGTGACAGCCATTTCAAGACCCTGGTCTGATTATCCCTAGTTCTTTCAATAGATCCTTAAATTAAGGGCCATCCTCCTCAGCATGCCCTTCCTAAGATGGGGCTTGTAGACCTGACCACGATATCCCACACGAGGTCTGGCCAGCATAGAGGAGAGCAGAACAACCCCCTCTTTCATCATACATAGAGGGCTTCTCTTAGGGACTCCTTAGGTCATCATTTTCCATTAACAAAATGGAATTCCAGTATGAAATTCTGTTACGGCTCCTTCCAATGCTTCAACCAGAAAACTGACAAACATCAGGAGAGACCAAGAACTGGAATACCCCATGGAAAGAAGGAGGCTTCTGTTATAGACTCTGTGCTTGTCTCCCAAGAATCAGCCTGTCTCATCTGAAAGGATTGGATAGCAGAGGCTGAAACACTGCACATAAAGTCACAAAGTAATATATGAAGTTACAGAGGGAGCTGGAATCTAAGTCTGGGTAGGAACGGCTCCATGAAGTATCAAAGCCTGGAAGGTTCCATTAGCTTTTGGTCTGCCATGCCACAGGGATGACTTTAAGTGAGCTTGTGGTCCACTACTCTTAGCAGGTCTTTTTCACATGGCTAGCTAGGTATTAGCTAGTCCTGCAGCCTCAACCCTACAGCTGGTCAATTGGTTCCTTGAATTCAAGGATATGACTTCATATTAATTCTTAACACATTTAATCCTCTTAGATTTAGCCAAGCTGCTTAAATTCCTGAGATCTTTTTGTACCCATACTTTATAATCCATGGGGTTAACTATTCCTCCTAGCTTTGGGGAGTCTGCGAATTTGAATTCCTGCCCATCTATACCTTTATCCAAATCTATGCTTCTCAACAAGCATTCATTAGGCACTTATTGTGTGGCAAGCATGTATGCTAGGTACTGGAGACATAACAAAACAAAGCAAAACAGAAGGGAATCACTTCCTGCCCCTGACAAACAACTTACACAGACGTCATGGAACCATAAGATCCTAGGTCTAGAACTAGAAAGGAATCAGAGGTCAGCTGGTCCAGGCCTCTCCTTTATGGGACATGGAAATGGGACCAGGGAGACTGGTAAGTAAACACACACACATTTTATACCCCCCCACACACATACATATATAGATATATCTATACAAATATACACATATAAACACACGTGTATATATGTATGTAAACATTATATATATATACGTATATAATATTATATAAACACACGTGTATTTGTGTTTATTTAATAGCCTCCTTGGTTGTATTTCCATATTTAATAAGTGTGTGTATATATATTCACACACTATATTCACAAACTAATTGAGGGGCATTAACAACTGGGGAGATTAGGTCAGGCTTCTTAAAGGAGGTAGCATTTGAGCTGAGCCTTAATATGAGTTAGGGGCTCCAAAAGGGGAAAGCAAGGATGGATTGCATTCTAAGTATGGGAGATAGGCTGGGCAAAGGTGTGGAGATGGGAGATGGGATGTTGTGTGTTCAGAACATCAAACAACCAGTCAGTCATTGATCTTTGAAAAGTTAAACAGCAAAGAATCTTCTGTTCCCACTAGAGGCCTTGACTTGCTAACTAGAGCAGAGATGGCCACTTTAGGTTTCCCTGGGCCTCTCTCCTTGCCTTGGAATAGCCAGTCCTCGTTTATCCGACATTATCAAATCATGAAATTAAACTAGCAATGCTCATAGCAGCAATTTAGATCATAGCATACCTAAATCATCAATTCCTTGTACAGAATCCCTGACAAATGGTCACCAAGCTACCATTTGGAAATCTACAGTGATGGAGAACTCATTACCTCCTAAGATGGCCCATTCTTCTTTGGGATAACTCTAATCACTAGCAAGACTTTCCCCGGCTTTTATTGATCTCCCTGTCAGGGTCAGCTGTGGGGGCCTGGGATTAGAGTCAGTTCTAAGTCCTCATCCCCACTTTTCCCTCCAGCATGCAGGACTCTACATCGCCCATCCTTTGTTGTGTTGGTAAGCAGACTCGGACTGGCCAGTCAGTGCCTGACTCCGCACATATTTCCTTCAATATCCACTGGTTCCATCCCTAATGGAAACTGACAGAATGTAAATGGCTTTCTAAAGGATTGGCAATTGTTCCTGCTTAATCTTCAGATGAGCTGTCTGTCTCCCAGCCGCCGAGCTGCATTAGGATTCTGAAGCTAATTTCACCTATCAGGACATGATGATTGGGCTGAGGAAGGGCTGGGGGCCTCACAAGTGAGATTGGACTCCAATGTGGCTTCACTCCCCAAAGAGAGGCAACTGGAAGCCTTGAGAGCCCTCTGCTTCTTCTCTGCCAGATGCTCTCTGTCAGACACTTCACTTTGGGCAGGGTTCCATTTCAGAGACTCAGTGGAGCTGCCGTCCTAAGAAGAGATGCTCATTTTTCACTCCAAGATTGGGATGGTAGAAGTGAAGGCAAAATCCCTGTTTACAATTCCCCGTACCTCTCGCCTCCAATGCTGTTGTTCCACCCTATGGGGCCAAGCAGAAAAAGTCTACAAGTCTGACACATCTTCTATGTGAGAGCCCTTCAGAAACTTGAGGACAACTATGTTGTCTTGATATTCTACCTGTTTATCTATCTAATCCCCTAAACAATAGTCTATCTCCTACCTTGGTGCCTTATTTGCACCACGACTGGAATGCCTT
This sequence comes from Vombatus ursinus, assembly GCF_900497805.2. NCBI lineage: Eukaryota > Metazoa > Chordata > Mammalia > Diprotodontia > Vombatidae > Vombatus > Vombatus ursinus. The sequence continues at coordinate 4,053,033 of NW_020950172.1, read as the reverse complement.
TCCTTTCGATCACTGCCCCAGGGAACCCCTAGATTATTCCAAGGCTCCACTCAATTGCCCTTTTCTTCAAGAGTCCTCCCAGATCCCCCCTACTTGTTAGACAGGCCTCAACATAAATCACTTTCTTTACTTTGTCTTTTCTTATCTGTAACTATATATCTCCACAGAAGTAAGTTCCTTAAGGGCAGGGACTGTCTCACCATTACATTTTTATCCATAGCACCTAGTACAGTATCTAGCACATAGTAGATTTTAATAAATGATTGATAGACTCTTGAGAAATTTCAACTTTGGTGGCCCAGCTTTGGAGAATCATAGATTCATTGTGCATTAGAAATGGAAGGGAGCCTAAAATTAATATCAAAGAATGACAAATTTGAAAAGACCATAGAATATAAAATCTAAGAGAGCGGAGATAATTTTAAAATATTCAGTCTGCTAAGGACATTATTAGAACATAAAGCAGATATCTCATCTGGAAGAAACTTTAATGATCATCATATCTGATTTTAGTCCTGAAAGAGATAACCTAACAATGAATCAGTATGTCTCTAACAACCCAAGGAAGATAGTTCCATGACTATCCAAAGTAGTTATTCCAGTTCTGGTGAGAAATCCATCTCTTTATAGAAAAGAAGGAAAGCTAGAAAGAAGCATTAAGTGCCTTCTATGTATTAGGTACTGTGCTGAAAAGTACATATGTAAAGTGTCAAATACTTTACAAATATTGTATCCTTTGATCTTCGCAAAAAACCTGGAATATAGGTAGACAGCGAAACATGACCTTCCAGAGTTATCTCTGAATATCATACAACTTCTTTCCTGACAAAATGTCCCACCTTCTACCCCAAAACTTCCTTCCCAAATTGACTGTTCCCTGAATTGACTTTCCTATCAGAAAGAAAAGTCTTCCCATCTTCACAAGGATTTGGAAAGTTTAGCACTTCTACTCATAAAATTGGATTTGTTCTGTAAACCAAAGAATTCTGCCCCAGACAGAATGGGCTTCCTTGGAATGCGGGGAGTACTCCATCTCCATCTCATCCCTCCAAGCAGAGATTGGATTACTATGGCAGAAGGGATCTCTGTTTACATAGGAATTGGACTAAATGGTCTCTGAAATCGTTTTCAAATCTGAGATTCCCTGATTCTGTGAATGATCTCCCACCTCATCTTTCCCTCAGAAAATGCCTGATATTCTTCCATACTCCATTCATGAAGTCTCCCCTTACTCCTTCAGCTTCTGTGGCTTTCCTTCTCCTCTTCACCTAGTATTGATTTTGGATTTATTCTGAATATGTTTAAATATGTTTAGATATGTACCGGGTGTTTTCCTCATTCTAATGTAAGCTCACGTATTGTTTTCCCCATTCTACTGTAAGCTCTTTGAGGACAGGAATTGTTTCACATTTATCTTTGGCCCATAGCAAGCTCTTAATAAATGCTTGCTGATTGATTGATTGATTGATTGATTGAATCTATGAAAATAGGCACACATATTATAGATACACTGGAGAAAACAATGCCACAGGTTTCCCACAGGGAAAATGTTGAGAAATAGAGGTAGGTTGAGTAATAGGGGTCATGCCCAATCCCTGAAAGATTAGTCCCTTAGTCCATTCCAGCACACCTATTTGAGTCCATACAGCAGCAAGAGTGTGACACAGAAGCCAAAGAATTGAATGCTACCCTGACCTATCTTAAGAGAAACATGAGGTCTCAAATGATGGAGGAAATAATCCTGTCATGCTCCTCTGCAAGGATCTGGAGAAGGAAATGGCAAATTGCTCCAATATCTTTGCCAAGAAAACCTCAAATGGCATCACAAAGAGTTGGAAATGACTGAACAACAACCTCTCTGTTGATACCCTATCTGGAGTCTTGTGTTCAGTTCTGCTCCCCACATTTTAAGGAAGACATTAACAAACTGGTGAGCATCCTGGGGAGGCCAGCCATAATGGTGAGAGTCCTGAAGAACACACTATATGAGGATTGGTTGAATGAATGGAGAATGTTTGAGTAGCAGAAAAGAAGACCTTGGGCAGACAGGATAGCTGTCTTCAAGTACCAGGAGGGCTGTCTTACAGAATTATCCATTTCACTTGTTCTCTTTGGTCCCAGAGGACAGAATAAGAAGCTAAAGGAGGATGTTAAAGAGAGGCCAGTTTTGGTTTGATCTTCGGGGAAAGGGAAGGAACAATTCCTCAAAATGAGAGAGCTCAAGCAGAACGTGATCCTCCTCAATGGAAGTTTGTGGGTAAAAGCTGCATATTGAGAATTCTTGGTGGGGTCCACCAAGATGACTTTGGAGGCCCATTCCAGCTCCACCATTAGGCCATTCTGTGATTCTGTGACTTGAGGGTCAGACTAACTGACTGGCTGTGAATGGAATGAAGGTCTGCTCCTGCCCAACTTTGGAATGTCCCAATTGAGCAGTTAACACCCACATTGACTCCATAAATCAATGCAAACACATTTATTGCTGAAGGAGAGAGAGTTTCACAGGACATTCTGTGGGTTTATAGAATCTGTGTACTTGATAACCCATTAACTAACTTAACAGTCAATTTGACTTGTCTGGAAATTCTATTTGGTGGCCATAGAATATGAGGCCTTCCCTCTTGTTATCTTAGCTCTAGGATTCTGGTGAGGAGTTTTGAAAGATGTTAATGGGCATCTCAAGGAGCAGATAATCTTTTAATGTTTTCTGGGAGGTTGTAATTGAAATCCTTCTCTATTAAGGCACCTGAGAACGTGAGGCTTTTAGGGAGAATCTTTGATTACTCTTAGTTCAATAGCAATGTTGAATTAGGCTTGACCAGCTCTCACACTCTCTCTTGAGTGAGGTGAGAGGTGTGAAGAAGGGTACAGAGGTGAATAACTCAATGCTGTCCTCATGAGGTCCTGGGGAGGGGGAAGGGCATAAACTTCCCTCTTTAGCTTGTCCATCAAGGCCTTCATCCTGCAGGGATTCCCTGAAAAGAAACAAGATGACAACACAGCTCTATGAGAAGTTACTTTGAAGAAATCAGAGAAATATGATTCAGAAAAAAATCCAGAGTCTGGAAAAACATGAAGAGCTAACACAGGGGATGATCAAGTCAAAAAGACTTGACAGCACAGAAGGGTGGGCCACACCAAGAGGGACAAATAGAAGGTTCTGCATTTATGGTTTTCAAAATGAAATCCATGAGTACAGAGTGGGGAAAGCTTAGCTACACAGCTTAGCACACAGTAAGCTCATCATCCTTCAGTAGTTCAGCATAATAATAATAATAGCTTGTGAGGGACAGTCTGATATTGGCAACTACCAGGTGGGCGCTGTGGCAAGATTAGGGTAAGATCTGGGTATATTTGGAAGTCGAGGCAGGGGCTGTGGTAGGTGGAGTCGTGGTGAACTGGGATGGGCTGGATACGGAGAAGCCCTGAGGCAGTGGGCAATGCTATGTGAGATAAGCTGGGTGCAAGGAAGTAGCCGGAGCTGGTGCTCCTGAGGCAAGGGGCGGTGCCACGTGGGAGTGGGATGGCAGAGGACTGAGTTCCCTTTGCTTAGTCCCCTCCCTATATGCAACGTCAACCCCAGACGCCTCCATCCTGTGACCTTCCTGACTTCCTGGGTCCCTTTGTGTACCGCTGACCCCAGACGCCTCCTCCCAGTATCTGAGTCTGACTTCCTAGGTCACGTACTCTGTCTATGCACTAATCCCAGACGCCTCCTTCCTGTATCCGATCCTAGCCTCCTACGTCACTCCCTCTCCCTTGGTGTGCTAAACTCAGACAGCCCCTTCCGGTATCTGACCCTACAATCATTGGCTAGTAAGCGGGCTGGGGAGGAGGGCCTAGGTAGGTACTTAAGGACGAGCGTGGTCAGATCACGCGCTCTCTCGGCTCCTGCTCTGTTGCTCTGGCCTTCCTGCTTGGCCTTGCTGTGATGGCTTGCTGTGGTGGCCTCTGAATAAAGCTCTGGTGTTGGCGCCTCCCGATGGCTCGTCTCTGTGTGTTTATCTGGCTGAGGACCGAAGACTCGTGAGTGAGTATGACTCTGGCAGCCTGCTCCTTATAGGAGGAGAGGGTACGGCGCAGATGGCACAAGGTCGGCGCGGCCAGTACAATAGCTCACATTTGTAATGCACTTTAAGGTTTATAAGTCACTTTGTGAATATTATTTCATTTTATCAACACAGCAACTCTGGGAGGTAGATGCTATCATTGTACCTGTTTTACAGGTGGAAAATTGAAGTAGGCAGAGATTAAGTGACTTGCCCAGGATCAACCACACAGCTAATGTCTATGTTAGATTTGAATTCAGACCTTCATGAATCCAGATCTAGAGCTCTATCTATGACACCACTTTGCTGGTTTTTTTTAACATGACAGTAAAAAGAAGCCAATAAAACTTTAGACTACATTAAGAGAGGTCTGTTTTTATAAACAAAGGGGTGAGTCACCCTGGGACTAAAGCAAGGAAGGATCCATAAGACAGGTGGTTAGTCTTGTTGTAGCATGAGTTGCTTAGACCACATCTGGCACATCATGTCCAGCTGTGGGCACCACATTTTGGGAAGGACATTCATGAGCATCTCCTTAAGAGGACAGCCAGGATGATGAAGGAACTGGAGATCATGTGGAAGTAATGGGAAGTGTTCGGCTTGGAGAAGTAAAGACACAGAAGGAACATGATCATTGTATTTGATTAGCTCTCATTGGGAAGGAGGATCCCACTTGTACTGCCTGCAGTGAACTAGAGTACGGGCTAAAAGTTGCAAAGAGCAAGGCTCAGGATTAATGGAAGGAAAAAAAAACTTTAATATAATTAGAGCTCCAGAACAAAGTACACAGGAAATGATCATCGGTTGGGGGAAGTGGCTAAACTATTTGTGGTATGTGAATGTCCATGGGACATTGCTGCAGTGTAAAAATGACAAATGTGAACTGAGGTAAAATTAGCAGAACCAAGAAAACAACACATGCAAGGACTAAAGCAACATGAATCAAAAGAATGAGAAGAAGAAGAAAGAAAGCAGAATTGGAGACTGTAAAATGATCATCCCCAAGTTTGGCTCCAAAGAAGGCATAGGGGACTATATTTGTTCCCCAGTGGCCCAGTGGCCCAGAGGCATTCTTTTTATTTTTTAAATCATTAATGTGTCTTGTTTTAAAGTTACATCAGATCACTCCCACTTTGTAATAAAGAAAAAAAAAAGAACAATATAGTGACCTCATCTGAACATACCTGCATCACAGCTGCAGGAGACTATGGGTGTGGAGTACTGCTTACATTGTTGGGCTTGGCTCATCTCCTGGTTGGTTGGACTGAAATTCCCACCCCACCACCCCTTTATATTCTTTGTTATAAGGGATGGCTGGAGACTGGGAGGGGAGAGGAAGGACATATCATGAAATGCAAGTGGTGTAAATGAATAAAAACAAGATCTGTTTTTGTTTTTAAATCAGAACTCTCAGTAAGTGGGATAGACTGCTTTATGTGGTCATGAAGTTCCCCTCACTCGAGGTCTCCAAGGGGAAGGTCGATGACAACTGGGCAGAGATGATGCCAAAGGGAAGAGATTCTTGTCCAGATGAATGATGTCCCCACACACTCTGAGGTTCCGTAATCACACCTGCTGGGGAGGTGAAAATGGCCAACAGAGGTTCAAGGAGAAGAGGTTTCCTAACAAACCCTCACACTGGGATACCTCTTTGGGCAGTTCCTAGGGAGTCTATGGTTGTGATCTCACCTGATTTTCCCAATATTATTAAAGAGGATCGGAAGTGAATGTCATCATTTTACAGAGAAGAAAAAACTGACTGAAATCCCAAGAGGAGAAGGGATATACCTGCTCCTTATTTAGTTTCCTGCCTCCTCTTCTACTTCTCTAACAAAAGTCAATGGGAGACTCAAGGGGACCCCAAGAAGACCATTAAAAGGGAAAGACTGCTCACCAGAAAAAATGACCTATTTTCATAAGCAAAGGGTTAGGTGACTGGGCTTCAAACAAGACTCAGTAAACATTATCTCAATGGAGAAAATACACAGAAGATTTAAAGGGACATGGGGAATAGTGAAGAAAACCCGAAGTCCTAATGTCTTTTCCTTTTACCTTTTTGGGGGGGGCCTTTAAGATATTCTATACAAATACCTTTCTTATCGTCTTATTAAACAGTGAGAACATTCTTCAAGGACATATGACCACTATTGCCACCACCCAAGTGCCTAGAACAGTACTATGTGTATCAGAAACATTGTGGAGGAGCAATTTGATTGTTAGACCCAGGATCAGGAATACCTGGGCTCAAATGCCTCCTCAGACATGTACTTGCTGTGTCACCCTGGGTAACTTCAACTCTCTAAATGTTAGGTTTCTCATCTGTAAAATCGGGACAACGTTAGTATCCATATCTCAAGGTTGATGTGAAGATTAGATGAGATATTTTATGTAAGCTATTCTGAACACTTTAAATCACTATAGAAACATCAACTGTGAGTATGGGCATTCCAGAGGCACCCATTGAAGGGCTGGCTGGATGAATGAATCTGTTCTCTCAAAGAAGGCTGGAGAAGACATTCTTCCTGCTTCCACTTACCCTGCTACTTTCTCCTCTCCCTCTCTCTTCTTCCTCTTTCTCGGTCCTTTCCTTATCCCTATCTTCCATATCCTCTTCCTTCTCTTTCTTTTTCTCCTCTTCTTCATTTTCCTTGGGGAAACAGCAAAGCAAAGCGCATGTAGTGTTGAATTTGGAATCAGGGGACCTAAATGCTTCTATTATGAGCCACTTGACCCTCTGGGCCTCATTTTCTTCAACTGGAAAATGATGACCTTCAAGGCCTTTTGCAACTCTGCAGCTCTGATCCTACTGTCCTTCACACTCTCTCTCAACTCTTCACATCTTCCTTCTGTATAGAAATGGAGCACACTAAGCTACAGTTGGGACAGTATCCTGGAGTGGCCCTTCCTTTTAGCTCTCTTAACAACAGCCTACCTGGGCCCGGTGAGCAACTGGATCCCCTCGGTGAGCAACTGGATCCCCTCCCCCAGCCTCCAACCCCAACACACCTTGTGCCAGTCTATCCTTCTTCTGTGTTTCTGAGACACATCTAAAGGCTGGAGCTTCTGTGGCCACACTTCAGACCCACACCTGGCTGAGTTCACCTCTAGCTTTTTTATGGCTGATGAATGCCATTCTCAACAGTGGCCTATGGCGATCTGTCTCCTTAATTAGTTCATTTGTCAAGTGGATGCATTCCATTGTTCAGGGAGCTGATTAAAAAGGCTTCCCACTCGGAGTGCTGGGGGAAGTCCAGCTGTGTTGTAAGTTGGTTTTTCCCTGCATTGGCTCAAACCATCAAAGCACCAGGCCAGGAAGGGAAAGGAGGGGATTGATCAGGCTCTGTGGCTGGCTGGGGCAATGCTAATAGGAAAGGAGGCTGCAGCCTTTTTGCCAGAATCAGTGAAGCTTCCCTTGTTTGCTGATAGCAGGACTGTCATGGCCCTTGCAATATCACTCCTGGTCTGGAATCATAATCCCATTTTCTCATTAGCATCTGAGAGGGAACATCTGCTCTCTTCCAACCACCATTCTCTCTGAAATTAGACACAGCCTTATTGTCCTTAGAGTGGACAGGCTCAGGGTCTGTGGGAGGAAGGATAAGAAATCTGTTTAGATGGGTGGGGAGCATGGAGACTAGAGAAGGAGGTTAGATAATCTAAATTCAGGAAAACAAAACAAAAACGGACCCAAACATAAGTTGAAGCAATCACAGGACACTTCAACTATTTCTTCAATGAAAATGGTCTTAGATATTCTGGGATCTTTTGTCATTAGGTCTCTGAGAGTGAGCTTATGGAATCCCAAAGCCTTGGGAAGGTCAGACGTCATTCTGCCCAACCCACACTCTGAAGCAGGAATCCCCTCTTTGGCATCTATGCATTCCCAAAGTCAAGAACTGGGGTTCGAATGCTGCCTCTGCAACCTGCATAACCTTAAACAATTTACTCTCTATTTCTGGGACTTGGTTTGTTCATTTTCTTGTTAAAGGATTCTTCTGAGAAGGAGCTGGAGAATAAGAAAGCCAAAGGGATCATTTTGCACACACACACACACATACACACACACACACACACACATACACACAGGTACATGCATGCACACACAATTAAGAAGCCCTAATCTATATAGCCTATTAAGGTCTCCTTCAGCTCTGACATGCTATGGGCTAGACCTCACTCAGATGTGAAATTGTCATGCTATGTTCCAAGATCCATCCCAGCTCTGATATTCCATGTTCCATATTCTAACATGTTATGTTCTAAATTTCTTCCCAAATCTCATTTTCTGTATCCTAAGGTTTTTTTTTTCAGTTTCTATCATTTTATGTAAGGTGCCTCCAAGTTTATCACCAAGAAGGACTACCAGGCAAGGCTTCCTGGAGGAGGTAGTATTTGATGGAAAAGAAGTTTGAGGGGACTGGCTATGTTTTATCTTCATTTTGTATATATGCCAGGAACAGTTCTCTCTGAACACAATAATAATTGTATTGGTTTTGGATGGATTGAATGGCTGGGGAAACTGAGTTGAACTACAGAAATACAGCACCTTACCAAGCCGGTCCCCCAGACAACTCAGCAATTTTTCTCAAAGGACAGATTATCCCCATCCAAGGTCTCCAGGACCTAGCAGCCCAGGAGCTCAGTAAGATTCAGAATCATACCTTGTTGAAAGAAGACCCAAGCATTTGACGTGGGTATGAGGAATAGAACTGGGAGGTAGCTCAGGACTGAGATTCGTAAGTAGAAGAGACCTCAGATGTCATCAGCTCCAGACCCAGAGATGAGAAAATGATAAACTTCTGAACACGATTGACTGGGCAAGACCCTACAGGCAGTTAGTAACAGTGTGGAGATGAAAGCTCCAAATCCAGGCCTCTTTTCACTATATCTCTCACTCTGCCTCCAGGAGAGAGAGCACATAGAGACGGCTCAAGGTGTTGCCAAGCACCAGGGTAGGAAGCCCTCCCTTCTCTCCATTCCCTCAACCCCTTGACATGAAGAGCCGGGGAAAGAACTACCCAGTCCCCCAGTGGGAGGCCAGGCTTTACTTTTTTGAATCCATTTGATTCCTTAATTTGGATCTATCTTTAAATTGTTTTTCCTTTTGCTTCCTCCAAAAATGAATCTCTTGGGAAGCTAATTGTGGATGATTGATTACAAGTAGCAAAACAGAGCAGGGCTGATGCCGCAAACGTCTGGGAATGGTTCTAGGCCCTCTACAGCAGAGATTCTCTCATCAGCTTTCTGTCCAAAGGATGAGACCATGAAAGAATTCTTCTGAGTAGAATATCACATATCCATAGGTGCATGGATTTAGGGCTGGAAGGGACCTAAGAAGCTCACTGGTCCATCCTCTTCATTTTATAGATGAGGAAACTGAGGTTCAAAAAAAGCTGTGTCTTGTCCAAGGTCACGAAAAGACAATAATCATTAAATGTTTTTGGACTGACTGACAAAGATAGCAAGTGGCAGAGGTTGGATTTGAATCCAGGTCCTGTGACCCCAGTCTCAGTCCACTTTCCACTATACTACTCTTTATTTTTAGTAGAAATTAGCTAATGCCTCAGAGACCAATGGCTGTTCAGGAGAGAGGTCCAAAGATCATAGATTTAGAGCTGGAAGACTGATGACCCATGTAGTCCAATCTTCTCATTTCATGGATGAGGAACTGAGACCCAGAGAGATGAAGGGCACATGGGTAGTAAGCAACTGAGCGAGGATTGGAACCCAACTCCTTCGAATTCAAGCCTGGCTCTCTTTTTATTGTGCTGAGATGAACCCTCCTATCTGAAGGCTCTTTGAGGAATATTTAGTCCAAACTCCTAGTGTCACTCCTTTTCTTAAGAAATTCCAGTGGCTCCCTATTGCCATTGAAGACAACTTCAATCACCTCTCTCTGCTGTTCAAGACTTTCCACTATTTGGGACTATTTGGTGCCAGCCTACCTTGCCAGCCTTTTTGTAGGAACAATGCATGGAATTTGCAGAGAGGTAGACTGAGACTTAATATAGCTAAAACAGTGTAACAATAAGAGGAATAGAATGCTTCAGTAGGTACTGAGTTCCCCATCACTATGGGGCATTGATCACTTTGTAGCAGGGACTGCTGTTCAGATACCGTCTGAACTGAATGAGTTGAATTTCTTTTGGGTAATTATTCAGTGTTTTTAGTCAACCCGGACCTCTGACCCTGTAGCCTCCTCCTCCAATTTGTGAGTTACTCTCAGAACCTCCTGAAAAATCGGCCAGACAATTATTCTCATTCCTCTTCTAGCTCTGCTCCCCTGACTTCTCCACCTTCTCTTTAGCAGCCTCCTCACCCCAGAACATGGCTCTTCCCCAATAGCCTACTCTCACCTTGGAAGATGGCTCTACTTCCATAACTCTGTCTTCCAGTTGGTGAGTTCCTCTCCAGATCCCCCATTTGAAGAGGTTCCTGAAGCCAGCCATGCTCCTCTTCTCCAGGCTCTGTTCCTGGTTAGCTAGAATTCCCCACCTTCCCCCTAACTACCTTTCTAATACCTCTTCAGCATTGTCCTCCTCCATTGAATGTAAATTCCTTGAAACAAAGACTTTTTTTATTATTGTTATTCCTAGGGCTTAACACGGAGTCTGTCTCACAGCAAGCACCTAATGTTTTATCTCTCTCTGTGTCTCTCTCTCTCTCTCTCTCTCTCTCTCTCTCCATCTCTGTCTATGCCTCTGTCTCTGTTTCTGCTTCTCTCTGTCTCTCTCTCTCTTTATCTATCTTTATCTCTCTATCTCTCTATATCTCCACCTATCCACCCAAGCTTCTCCTTGAAAAAAAATTATATTATATATATTTTAAACATCAAGATTCTCCCAGTGGTGGCATATGGCATGGGGTCATGGGACACTACAGTCTCTGAAGACCTAAGATGATAATGACCCAAGGGTAGTAGAGAGCCTCATGGTAGCTGTAGCACATCACATCAGGGCTAAATCTGGCAGTTCTGACCTTTGCTCCGAGATCTACCTTCTGGGGTCAAGAAGAAAAAGATTAATACCTCTTGCATGTTTGTAGCCTCTAAGTGCTTGGAGATAGCTAAACCTCTCCACTTCCTTCCATTGGTACTCACATGGCAGGGGCCCTAGTCCTCCTACATCCTGACCTACCTCCTTTGCATTTGGGGTCCTAAAAATATAGTGTCTTGGACAGAAAAAGCCTGCTGATGTGGTGTGATCAGGGCCCATTCCTTAAGGGAATAGCACAAGAATATCACCATTACTCACTAAGATTGAATTAGCCGTTCCAAAGGCCATTCTACTTTGCAGTCATGTAAGACCACAGTTACTTCCAAATTGGAGATGAGTTAAGAGCAGTGAAGGATTCACAACCAGGCTTAACCTTGCTAAATAAACTCCTCCTTAGGACAGCTCCATGAGTCTCTGTTAAGCTGTCATTTGCAGAGAACCCACTTTTCTTTCTTTGTTGGCTCCCAGCCTTCTAATGATTTTTAGCCTGGCCAGTGTATTGATTGACCCACAGAAAATACAACTCCTTGATGGCACTCATTTTGATGTGTTTGCCTTTCACAGACACTTGAACGAATTCAAGAATTCAGAAGATTTGGTGTGTTAAGAGAGCAGATGTGTGTTATGTATTGAAATGACAAATGAAGTTAGGTGAGTCCAACACACCTGAACAGTGCCCATAGTAAGGCCCTAAGGATGTCTAGGAGCATCTTCAGAGGGAGAAGGGCAAGTGGAAGAGTGGAGATATTTTATCCCAGACAGCAGTAGGGAGTCACTGGACTTTAATCAGCAGGGGAAGATGGAGATGAGAGTGCTGCTGTGCTCATGCCCTGTCCCACCTCATCTGGCCCATTGTGGACAGTTCTGGTCACCACATTTGGAGGACATTTAGAAGCTGGAGTGTGTCCATAGGAGGACAATCAGGGCAGTGAAGGACTTTTACTCCATGTTATACAAGGATTGAACCAAACAAGAGAAGACTCAGGTGGAACGGGCTCACTGTCTTTAACCCATGATGGGACGTGCTGTGGAAGGAGAAATCTTACTCTGGTTGACTTTAGAAGGCAAAACCAGAAGCAATAGGTTAAAACTGCAAAGGAGAAATTTTCTGCTGGATATCAGGAAAAAACTTGCTAATGATGGGAATTTTCCTAAGCTGAATGGGCTGCCTTAGAGGTGGTGAAATTAGAGTGTGGAGTCAGACCTGTGGCTGAAGGATACATTGGGCAGCTGTGCAGGGGATGGATTGGAGAAGGGAAGGACTAGAGGCAGGAGATGGTAGCAGAGCTAGACAGTTAATAGCTTAGGTAAGAGGTGAATAGCATCTGAATTTTGGGGTGGGATGTGTTGAAAGGAGAGAGAAGAGATGAAAAGGGAAGTGGGATCAGCATGATTTCATGTCTCTTGGTCTCAATTTTCTCATCTGTAAAACAGACCTAGTAAGATTCATAGCATCTACTTCTTAGGGCTGTTGCAAGGATCAAATGAGGTAAGAGATATAAAATGCCTGGTTGTAAGAACTGCCAAATCTTAGAACAGAAAGATCCCTCAGTGGTCCCATAGTCCAAACTGTACCTGACCTTAAAATGTCACATAAATATCAACCGTTATTGTTTCTTTTTCTGGCATCATAAGCTCCTTAAACTTTAATTCTTGACATCAAATCACCCTAAAAATAACACTGAATCACAGATTTGATGCTTGTAAGGAACCTGAGGTCACTGAGTCACAGCCATCTCTTAAAGAAATCTTTACTAGGACATATCTGACAAATAGCCAGCCAGCCTCTGCTGGAGGCCCTCCAAGGAGAGGAATTTCACCACCTCTAAGGCAGCCCATTCAGCTTAGGAAAATTCCCATCATTAGCAAGTTTTTTCCTGATATCCAGCAGAAAATTTCTCCTTTGCAGTTTTAACCTATTGCTTCTGGTTTTGCCTTCTAAAGTCAACCAGAGTAAGATTTCTCCTTCCACAGCACGTCCCATCACGGGTTAAAGACAGTGAGCCCGTTCCATCTGAGTCTTCTCTTGTTTGGTTCAATCCTTGTATAACATGGAGTAAAAGTCCTTCACTGCCCTGATTGTCCTCCTATGGACACACTCCAGCTTCTAAATGTCCTCCAAATGTGGTGACCAGAACTGTCCACAATGGGCCAGATGAGGTGGGACAGGGCATGAGCACAGCAGCACTCTCATCTCCATCTTCCCAGAAGCTCCAACACTCTTAAAACATCCAAGAGCTTATTAATTTTCAAATTCCAATATCATTCTGCTGAATGATAGGGAGATCTCAGTCCACTTCAATCTCAAGGGATTTTATTAAAGAAAAAAAAAATACTGATGTCTAACCATGGTACCATGTTATACTTGTGAAATTATTGTAGTCAAGGGGCAAACTTTACATTTATACACATGGTAGCGAACGATTCAACCTTACCCTCCTCTCCCTTTCTCTCCCCTCCTCTTCTCTCCTCTTCCCTTCCCTCCCCTCCCCTGCCCTCCTCTCTCTCTGTCTCTCTCTCTCTCTCCTCCCCTCTCCATCATCTCTCATGGTTTTGCAATTCACTCTCAGATCTACATATCCTACTTGAGTTTCTCTCCTAAGTTCCAGTCATATCTAAAGTCCTTTCCAGTTCTCAAGCCCATGATCTCACAAAGCTGTGAAAAAGGATGAGTTTGAAAGAAGGAGATGAGATTCTATTTGGGGCAAGTTTAGCTTCATGCACCTGTGAGACATTCTACACACTCAGGTAGGGATGTTCAGTAGGCTGAGTCTTAAGAAAGATTAACACTGAATATATAGACATGGGAATCACTGGATTCTAGATGGCGAACCTCAGAGGAACCTCAGAGGTCATCAGTCCAACACTGTCATTTTACAGAAGGGGAAACTGAGGACAAAGAGGGCAAGTGGCCCATCCAAGGTTACACAGGTAGTGGTATACATGGTGGAATTTGAACCTTTGACTCCTAAGGCAGGGCTCTTTCCACTATAGTATATCTTAATCAACTGGGTAGTTATATTGTGTTTCAACTCAAGGAGGTGAGAGGGTGAAGATAGCATTGTCTATAATCATAGCATAACTGTTGTCAAACATAGTACCTGACTCCTGGTAATTGCTAAATAAACGTCTGTGGATTTGTGTTGAATTGAATTGGACAAATTTAAAAGGCAGTGAAGTGTAGGGTAAATGACCCTGATCCAGGAGCCAGGAAAAGATGATTCTAGTCTTATCTTGCTGCGCAGTTTGAGGCAAGTCACAGACCCTCTCTGAGCCTCAAACTCCCCACTTGTAAAATGAGGTGCTTAGATAAGCTTTGTGTCCCTTTCGGTTCTGACCATTCATGTTCCTCAGTAGCAAGGAGCCTTTTACGTGGCTTCCTTTTTACCAGCCTGAGGACTGGAGGGCCACTCCCCTAAGCAGAACTCTTTGTCCCCTGGGCCCGGGCCCCAGTGGCAGGGAGTACTCTCCCAATCCTTTCTGCCATTGAACAGGAGCAGACCCTTTGATTAGGGAGTTGGGAAACTATTAAACACAGTTAATTTATACAGGCTATTTAAGATGTTAAATGAACCATAAATGCAAGATGACAGAGACAAATTGTCCTTTTTCCTCCCTGGTGCACATTTGCAGGGCTGGGGTCTTTCGGACCCATTGATTGGCTGCTAGAAGCAGTGGAGGCCCGGGACTGGCTTTCTATAAATGGTTTCTCCTTCAGCTCGACACAAGAGGGCTCGTCCCGAAGACTTACAATTAAGGAAAATCTATATCTGGCACTTTTATTTGGAAAATGAAGCGTCTCCATCGCTGGTAAGTAATTAGGGGAGATCGGCTGCGGGCCATAATTAACCAAGTTCCACCTCTGGGGGAAGCTGGCCTGACCACTTAGCACACCATGGCTCAGCAGCATCGGATGTCTTTGAGGTCTGTGGAACAACTCAGCTGGTCTTGAGAATTCAGAGCACCTGACCAGGCGTTCTTTCTTGTCCTTGGAGCGAAGGACAAGGGGACCTTGGCCATGTAGTCTCACCCTCTCATTTCACAGAGGAGGTAAGCCACGTTGTCCAAGGACACAGAATTACTAGGCAGCAGAATGGGGATTTGAATTCATGTCTTCAGAGTTGAAATTCGCTCTGCTAAATATTACAACCCATTTATTGCTTCATTGTGGGGTCAGCTGACCTCTGTGCTGGGCACTGTTAGAAGGAAAACTGGGTGAGCCAGGCTCAGGGGAAAGGGGGCCGCCATTAGGGATGGCTATATGCACAGTAGCAGGGACCTTCTAATTGATGTGGGGGCACTGACTAAACACATATTAAATGCCTACTCTATGCAGAGCACACAAGCCTCAGCCCCTGTCTTTGGGAAGTTTGTAGTCTAGTAGGACTGAGGAGACTGGCTGCTGAGCCTTCGTATATAGATCATGTCATGTCATCGATATGGGCCATCCTTCTGCCTCTGCTGACCCTAACCTATCCCGACATTGCCATCCTCTGTGAATCTTGCCTGTACCTCTCATTCGATGCTCTAGCATGTCGCTGCCCATAGAGGACTAGAAGCCTCCCTCTGTTCCTTTTAGCATCTCATCAGTACCAATGGGGAGTCACGGCTTATCTCTGATTCTCTCTCATTCTCACCTCACGACCAGCCCACCTGTCCTTGACACTTCTCACTGGTAGCTCAAGGCTGGTAATGTGCCCTTGACCTCCTACAAGGAGCTTTTCCATCGAGGTTTCTGGTCTCTCACAATTTATAGAAGCACAGACTTCGAGGGGGCCAGGATCTGAGAGGTCCTTTAATCCCACTCACTCATTTCATCATTTTACAAAGGATAAAAGTGGGACCCAGAGAGGTCGTGTTACTTGCTTGAGATCACACAGGTATCAAGTGGTTGAGCCTCACTTTGAACCCAGGTCCTATGGCTCCCAATCCAGACCTCTTTTTGCTGCCCAACACTATGTAGCATCACCGGGAGAGGCCTGGAGCTAGAGTCAGGGAGCCCTCAATTAGAATTTAACCTCAGACACTGCTAACGCTGTGACCCTGGAAAAGTCACCTAATTTCTAACTGCCTCAATTTCCAAATCTGTGAAATAGTGGTAATAATGGTCCCTACCTCCTAGGGTTGTGATAAGGGTAACATCAGACAACATTTATAAAGTGCTTTGCCAACCTTAAATTGCTTTATAAATGATAACTATTATTAACATAATATCAACATGATAATTTAGTAATAACAGTAATAACACGGCTCAAACCCTGCCCTTGTGGATCTTACAATCTAGTGATGATGATGAGAATGGCTGGTAGGCCTTTGATAATTGTATGGGCCAAGCCCCGTTATTAACAGGAACACTCTCCAGTCCACCCTATGTTTCGGTTTTCTGTGACTTATCTGTACTTTCCCACACATCCTCTAGAGGGTGGCTGCCTGCCCAAACTTGAAGCCAAAGACTCTTCGCTTTTTTGTGTGTCCTCGGTGATTATGCCCATGTCCGGCATAGAATAAGCACTTATAAACACTTGTTGATGTACTGACTGACCCTGGACGAGTCACTTAATCTCTGTATGCCTCAGTTTCTTCATCTTTAAAGGGAAGGGATTAGAGCTATGGCTTCTAAGTTCCCTTTTATTTCCCACTCTGTGATCCCGTGCTCCTGTGAACACCTCAGATCCACTCCCCCTTTGTCAGTCACAGGACTGTTGATTTATAGCTTTCCATCTGTTCTGGGAGCTAGTATGCCCCTCATTGTGAGGGCACTTGGGAACCATTCATCCCTGGCATCAGTTTCCCACAAACTCGCCAACTTTAGACACTTGATGAATTTCATGAGCAGAAAAAAAGACTTTTTATCTCTCCAGTTCTGATTTTTTTAATGCAGAAATTAATAATCCAAGATTCCTTTACATATTTCATGGAAAAATATATTATCCATTTAATGGCCTTGATATTACTAATCAGGAAATCAAATCTGAAAGTCCAATGATTTAGCTTATAAAATGAGGGATGGCTCTGTGGACCATGAGCAATCGCCCACTGAATAAAAATGGCTGAGACTTTGTGGACGCTTGACCTTGGGACAGTCTCAATGAGAAGAGTGTTTCTGGGGCCACGCTTTAAGATAACAAAGCTAGGAAACAAGAGCACGCAGGTCCTAGGAGCTCTCGAGCTTGGGAGGGGGCAGGATTTAGACTTGGGGGCCTCTGCCTGCTCCAGCTGCTGGTTCCTCAGGAAGTCTGCAGGTTTCACTTACTTCAACACAAATAAGTTCTGACCTTGCTCAGAAACATGCATAAACTACCCTGATGTGAGAAGGAAGCCCAGTGAGATTTCTAGGGTGCCAAGAAGGCCCCAGTGTACCCCAATGCCTTCCCATTAGCTGACTGAAACCTGAAAAGTTAGCATCCAGCAGTCAATTCAATCCCACACGCAATTTGTTTGGTGACTAAGCAGTTGTGGGCAGTCCCCGAGCGCCGCCTTGGAAGGAATTCAGACATGCTTAAAGTGTGGTGCCTCCATCACAGACACAGACATATGCATGTGATATACAGACATGCATATACACAATATACATGATGTATATATGCACACACATATAAATGTGTGTATATACACGTGTGTATATACACGTGTGTATATGTGGTGTTGTTGAGTAGTTTCTGATTCTCTGGGACCCCATTTGGGGTTTTCTTGGCAAGGATGACATTGCCTTCTCCAGCTCATTTTACAGATGAGGAAACTGGGGAAATGAAAGTCAAGTGACTTGCCCAGGGTGACACAGCTAGTGTCTGAGGCTAGATTTGAGGCAAGATTTGAACTCAGGTCCTCCTGACTCCAGGGCTGGCACAGTATCCACTGTACCACCCAGTTGCCCATGTGTGTATCAATAAACATAACATGTATATATTCAATAAAATAAACCTCAATAAAAGCAAGAAATATAAATAATGATATATCTACCACTTGGCTATACCCCGCCAAGAGGTTCTGCCAGACACAAATCCTTTCCAGATAGTACTTCAGCTACAACAAACCCAAGAGCTTTATAAAAACACACAATCTGCTTTGCTCAGGCCCCATCTGGAGTCTTCTGTGACCAGCTGAAAGATGGTAGACAATTCAACCCAGTTTTCCACTGATCCCCAACCCATACATCGATGAAGGTCACTTTCTAAATGAAAGCTCGGGATTTTCAGATACAACACTCAGGCATCCCATAGGTATCTCAGACTCTGCATATTCAGAACCATGCCCAACCGTTAGCACAGTGACTAGCACACTGGAGGTGCTTAATAAATGTTTGTTTACTTGATGACTTGACATGCCCATCCTTCTAGTCATTCAGGTTTGCAAACTTACAGTTTCCCTTGATTCTTTCCTCTCCCTCAGTTCCTGCGCCCAACCGTCTGCAGAGCCTTGTGATTCCTGCCTTTACTATCTAGCTTGTTTTTTGTCCCCTCCTCAGCTTTTACACATCCTCTATTCCCATGCAAACCCTCATCACCAATCACTACAACTATTGCAATGGTCTCTTCTCTGCTTTATCTTCTGCCTGGGTCCCTTATCCAATCCATCCTCCACACACGGGCTAAACAGATATTCTTCAAAACGCAGACCTGACCATGTCATCTCTCTCCCCCAAAATATTACATGACTCCCTATTACCACTAGAACAAAATTTTAAAGCTTCTAAAACACTTTCCAATCTGGTTCCCATTTCCATTCTCCCTTCACATTCCTCTCCCTTAACATATGTTCCATTCTAGTCAAATTACCCTGCAACCTGGCCCCTACATGTGGCATTCCATCTAAAAGCATGACTTTGTCAACCTCCAACCTCTATGACTTTGGAAAGTATTCTGCCATGCCTGAAATGTTCTTCCACTTTGTCTCAAACTTGGAAAATCCCCATCTTCCTTCAAAGCATAGTTCAGGCCCTAAATTCTTCAGGAACTTTTCTCTGTCTATCCCTGGCCTCTGAAAAACACACCCGAATGATTAGTACTGGATCCTTCCTGGAATCCCTTGTCTTTATTTATCTGTGTGCCTGTTGTATCCCTCCAGAAGAAAACTCCCAGAGGGCAGGCTTGTTTCCTTTTGGCTTTGTGTCCAAGGACCCAGGAGAATGGGTTGCACATAGTCGACATTAACAAATGTTTGTTGAATGGAATATGTTGGTTGGATGTAACATCTGGGTCCAGTCTACCTCAAATATAAACAGGAGTGATCATGTCCTCCACATACACATACATGTGCACAAACATACAAACACCCACATAAGCATACATGACACATGTTTAAATTTCACACATGTACATGCGCATACATGCATACTCACACAAATGCCCATATATGGACATATACAGAATTGGTCCCAGAGGAAAGAACTCCTCATCATGCCTCTGACTTGGAGCATAAAAGGCAAGGATCATTATTGTGGTGAAATGGTGGCTAGAGCAGGGGATTGATATATGTCATTTTGCCCACATGCCCCTGTTTCCCCTCTCCCAGGCTTCCAATTCCTTTCCATTTCCTACGTGGTGGGTGGGCAGGCTTATGGCAGTGGAAGGAAGGAGGGCAAAATTCAATCAGGCAATGAGTCTGCCAATTAACAAGCATTCATTGAGTATTTACTTTATTAAATATGGGGGATATGAAGATAGGCCAAAAAGCAACCCCTGCCCTCAAGGATCTTCCCTTCTAATAGGGGAGTCAATATACGTGTGTGTGTCTGTATGTATGTGTACACAATATGTACAGAGAAGATTGAAGCTACTTCCTTGGGAAGGTGGGCAGTTCTTTGTTGTTGCTGTTTTAAGGCTCATACATGTAAAAGATGCATTTCCCAATTTGTGAAGTCAGCTAACGAGTTTAGGACCATCTCATCCCTAAAGCTTCGGACCTAGAGGGGAGAATTCTGGGGCCTGGATCTGTCATTATAGAATGAAGACCAATGTGACTGAAATCACAGAAGTGTGAAGGGCTGAGATCAGAAGTAAAGAACACCTGGTTTGTAGTCTGAAAATATGGGCTCCATGTCTTTGACCAACTGTGTGATATCCCGGGAAGTTACCTCTTCTCGGTGGAACTCAGTTTTCTCCCCTGTTAAACAGCAATAACATTTGACGTCTCTGCATCGTAGGGCTAATCTGTGTCTTCAATGAAAGGCAGGCTGTATAAACACTATGAGGTGCCACGCATATATTAGCAGGATAATGTGGTCTATGAGCACAGAACCACCGAATTAACACCAACAATAATTAGCATGTATAGAGAGCTCAATCATTTGCAAAGCACTTCACAAATATTATCTCATTTTATCCTCATAACAATCCTGGGAGGTAGGTGCTATGACTATCTCCATTTTATGGATGAGACTGAAGCTGAAAAAGATTAAGTAATTTTCCTTTGAGGTCACTAGGTGGCGCAGTGGACAGAGCATTGGACTTGGAATCAGGATGACACGGGTTCAAATCTAGTCTCAGACACTAGCAATTTGATCTTGGACAGGTTGCTTAATCTCTTTTGCCTCCGTTTCCTCAACTGTAAGGTGGCGATAGTAATAGCATCTACCTCACAGGGTTGTTGTAAAGATCAAGTGAGATAATAAATACTTGCAGACACTGTGTAAATAGTTATTATTACCACCACCATCATCATCATCATCATCATCATCATTATTACCATTATTCTCACTAGATGCATATTGTGTGATCTGGATACATCACTGAACTTTGCTAGACCTTGGAGTCCGTAGGTGTTCTCTGCAGCTCCTCGCGGGATCTAGGACCCAGATTCCTATTTGGTGCAAACTAGAGTTTTGAACCTCTTTGCCTGTGTCCCAGATGCTGATCTCTGCATGTCATGACTCTCCTTGCTCCCTTTCCTGCAGAGGTCCTGGGGTCTTCCACTTCCCGACCCAGCGAGCACCTGCCTCCCCCCAGAGCATGAGCAGAGTCTCAGCTTCCTCTGGGCCTGACCCAGAGACAGGTGAAGAGTTACGGGACGCATCTCCCATTATCACTGAGAGCTACTCAGACGAGCACTTTGCTGATATTCAGTTAAGTTTCCCCACAAGTTGCTTGGGGAGTTTTGCAAAGTCCAAGGTTATAAGAAAATAAAGTCCAATGGTCCATTTTATGATTCCCCATCAGCCACAATCTCTTGGGTAAATGGGACCCTCACAAGGAGTGGGCCTGATTAATTTTCCATCCGTGCAGTATTCACTTCTCTTCTCATGGATCAGTCCCCTCACTTTCATGTGCCTTTCAGGGGTGGAACATCCCCAAATCAAGGAGAGGATCAGAAATGGAGTCTACAAGGTTGGACCTATGGCTCTGGAACTGGTCAGTTTGATCAAGACCTCATTAACCTGGAAACTGTGCATACTCATGAAAGGAAGTGGGATGGCATGGCCACCATGATTCTGGAGTTCAGAGATGCCCATTTTCCATCCTGCCTCTGATGCTGAACAATTATAAATCCAGACCCAAGCTCTCTGAGCCCCAATTTCACATTGGACAATGTGTATTCCTATGCTTTCAATATTTAGTAAAGCTTAAAGCATTATATAAAGGGCAGTTATCAACCTAAGTAGAATATAGTGAGGGCCCTTGGGGTGATATCACCTCTCATTTAAGTATCATAGGGCAGATACCAGTATAGGAGGGATTTTAGTTTGGGGAGAGAGAGAGAGACAGAGACAGAGACAGAGACAGAGAGGGACAGAGAGCATTAAAGTAGAAAGAAAAGGAGGCAAATTTCCAAAGAAGCTCCCAGGACGTGCCCAGGTAGGAGGAGCTTGGAACACTCATGGGGAAGGCCTGTGAACCCTGGGGCTCTTAATCCCATGTCTCTGATGGAGGTATTAATATCATCATCCCCATTTTAGAGATGCAGAAACTGAAGATGAGAAAGGGGACTTGCCCCAAGTCACACCGCTTGTCAGGGTCTGAGGGAGGAGTCTAACTCAGGCCTTCTGGACTTCCAGTCTCATGCTCTGTGGACTATGTTGCCCGGAGAGATGATCTTCCCAAAATCACAGAGGTAGAAAGGAGCAGAATTAGGGTTTAAATTCAGTTCCTCTGTCTCCACACCCGGCGATCTTTTCACTGCTCCACACCAAATCTTTCATCATAACCCCTCCACATGGGAAGGCATTGGAAGTCAAGGTTGGGACCTTCCCAACACAGCCCATCATGGCTGACCTTCTGTTCACTGTCAGGAATCCAAGCGAGCCCACACACGATTTGCCAGTACAGGCTTTCCCACCCAAGCTAGCGAGAGCAAGAAGCAGCTGGGTAAAACCTATTAGGTATTGATTTCTTGTTCACTCCTGAGAAGTCCTTAATTAGGTCTGGGCTGTAAACAACATTGTCTTACAGTAACCATGGGCCACTTTACTGCCTTGACTATGTCTACATGGGCTCTGGAGTGTTCTGAGGGACTGACACGATTGTATTCCTGTCATGGCCCAGTACCACCAGCTGCACCCGGGGGTTGGGCAACAGGCAGGAACTTGTAAACCTCAGGGTTGGTCTATCCTGGAAGTTGCCCATAAAGTCAGTGGCAGCTGGGAATAAAGAGTGAGCGATGCCAAGCAGGAAAGCCAATGGGCCATCACCTCCCCCAGGCCAGGATCCTTGCTCATGATTCAGTTTCTGTCAGGTGATAGAGCATGATAAGCTTCAAATTTAAGAGTGGACATGCTCACTGATCTTCCAGGCTAGGACCAAGGGTCTCTGGGCGAGAAGCCTACAGAGTGGAGGCAAAGGATGACACTTTGGTAGAGATGATGGGGGCGCATCTGCTTTTCCAGTGGATCCATTGTATCGGGTCCACAACAGTCTGAGAAGCCTCAGCGGGTGCTGAAGGTTGCTGGGGTTCCTGGGGTGGGGCAATAGACACTACATTGTGCAGACACATCAGGGCAGATGGGGACAAATATTGGGTTGACACTCAAGGTCAAAGCTATGCTGCTTACATCCTCTCCAATCTGGGATGGATTCGTTTTTCCTCTCAAGATCTCCATTTCCTCCACCTTCAGATTAGATGGACTCTCTGGTCTGTTTCAGCTCTAACATCTTGTGATCTTCATATTAATCATGGCTAGAAGTAAGCTGGGGAACTGCGCAAAGTGCCCATTCCCTAAGGAAAAGTCATAGGATCAAAGAATCTCCAACTGGAAAGGTGTCAGAAGCCTTCTGTGTGGCCCAAATCTGGACAAGAAACCTTTCCAACACGAGCAGTCTGATCCCTCTTCCAGGTGACACCTCTTCAGGTACTGAAAAACCAATGCCCCCCCTTCCCTTGACCTTTCTGACCCTCCCCTTACATCTTCTCTATTTTCCACAAGCCTCCAGTCTCCCTCCTCTGGACGGTCTGTATGAGGCTCCCCCAGAAATCCCAGAAGACAAGAGTCAAGAGCTGAGTTTCTCTAGGATTTGATTGGGATGTACAGTTATGATGAAGAAAAAACTTTATACTTTTCAGAGCAATTTCTTGGCACTGAGGAAAAGGAAAGAAAGAACGATGCATACAGAGAAATGGACTTAGGTCCATTACATTTACCCTCTAGTGGGGATTGTGCTTATGAGCTCTGAGAGGACAGAGAGAGAGAGAGAGACATAGAGATAGGACAGAGAGCCAGAGATGGACAGAGATAGGAACTGAGGCAGATACAGAGACAGAAACAGATAGAAAGAGACACAGAGACAAAGAGAAAGAAAAACAGGAAGAGAGAGATGGAAACAGAAAGGAGAGAAACAAAGACAGATGAGACAGGCACAGAGTTAAAGACAGTAAAGGAAAGTATAAAAAGTGGGATCATTCAGCTAACAGTCTCAGGAAAAAAAAAGAAAACAAAACAAAAAACCTCATTTATATCCCTAAGGGTAGAAGATGGAGAATGACAGTGGGTCCACTCCCTTGGCACTACAATTCACAGCATTCCTCTGAGATAACAGGTGCTCATGGGAACATTTACTGTTCATCCTAGAGGGATTTCTTGAGCCTTCATTTCTCACTACAAATGGCTCAAGGGCATTGGATTCCATGAATTGATTTTTTTTCCTCATGGTTTGCATAGATAAGAAAAAGAATAGATGAGTTATTTCAGTACCTGGGGGATGCCAGATTTCTTCCCTGTGGGCACTCCCTCCCCTGGGAAAGGAAGTCTCTGAGCTGCCCAGGGTTCAGTCTCAGCTTTGTTGGGTCCCATCCAGTGTATCCTTGGTGGCCAATCTTCTGGTGACTCACCTTCACTCCCTGAGCCAGCCTGGTTCTGAGAGGAGAGAGGAACCTTCCCAGGCAGTCATTGGAATCTTCATAGGATGTTTCCCAGCTGGCACTGATCCTCTAGGAGAGTGTCCAAGAGTCCCTGAAGCTACAAGGACTCTCTCAATGGAGGAACAATAATTGTAGCTATCAGGATGGTGATAACAAGAAACCCAAAGAGATGCAAAGCATCTTCCAGTATCTGGAATCCAGTGCCCTTCCCTCACTTGATCTTTTATGGTCTAGGGGTGTGAGGAGGAGGAGAATTGTTGTTGCTTTCCCTCAGATGGGAAATTGTGGCTTGGAAAGGGAAAGAAACTTCCTCAGGTCAGGGGTAGAGCCGGAATTGAAGCTTGGGTCAACTGACTACATTTAGAAGGTTTGTTTTTTTTTTAACCAAAACTAATCTATTGCATTTTAAATTTTATTGATGTCTCTCTATTTTTTTTAATCACACAGTCTTTCTGGGTTATACATCTCCCCAGTCCCCTTATAAGTTTTCCCTTGTAATGAAGAAAAAAAGTTAAGCAAAACCAAGAGACACAACTACACATCTGACAGCATAAGACCCCCGCACCCCTGGGCACCCTCTTCTCCTATGAAAGCAAAGTAGTACAAGTCCTCATCTCTTCTCTTGATTTAAGATTGGTCGCTGTAGTTCAGGGGTGTTCAACCTGGGGTCCATGGACTTATTTTTAAAAATATTTAGATAGCAGTATTATAATACATGATTCTGAGACAGAGTCCACAGGCATCACCAGATCACCTAAGTGGTCCTTCACACAGATGCTATAATTAGACAGTGCCGGCTTTCACTTTCATTGTTCTTCTCATATATGTTCTCTTAATCATTACATGACTCATGTATTTCCAATCAGGCTTGCTTCACTCTCAAGCAGTTCAAACGCATCAGTCCTTGTTTCTTTGACTTCTTCTATGGGTCATTCTTCATGGCCCAGTAATATCCCTCCACATCAGAGATGTCAAATGTGTGGCCTATGAGCACATGTAGCACTCCTGAGTATGACCAGAATCAAATTAAAAAGTAGTTGGGAGCACACGCACACACACACACACACACACACACACACACACGTGCACACACACAAATTGGGAAATATTTAACAAAGTAAACAAAAATACAACAAAACATGGATAATATTCCATTTTAAAACTAAGTCAATATGTGGCCTTTAGGGATCCTTCTGTGTGGATTAGAGATCTCTGTCTCTATTTGCATTTGATAGCCATGCTTTATCTTTATGTATCACAACTTGTTTAACATTTCTCCAGTCAATGATTACCCAATATTTTAGTGAATATAGGGCCTTTCTTTCTGTCGTTGACCTCCTCAGGGTGTATGCCTGGAACTAGGCATTGTGGGTATGAAATATGTAGTGACTATCTTGCATAATATTAAATTCTTTTGCAAACTGGTTGGGACATCTCACAACTCCACCAACAATGCATCAGCTACCCAAAAGCACTTTGAGAGAATTTTGATATATTCCACTAAAGCAGAAAAAAGGGAGACATTACATACCACTCATCAGACTCCCAGATTAATATAACCCCAGGAAATCCCTATTGTTTTGTTCTTGAGAAGTGATGTGGTACAGTGCAAAGAATGCAGGATTTTGGACATATCTTAACTCTGCTCTTTACGACCTGTGTGACCTTGGGTAAGCCATCTGGGCCTCACTTCCTCATCTATAAAATGAAGGGGACCATCCTTAATGAGCCCTGGGCTTCCTTCCAGCTCTAAATCTATGATCCTGTAGTGTTCAGAACTATTATCTACTCTTTAAGAAAATAAATATTTGGGCTACCCTCAGAAAGTATTAATCCCTGGTTCTCTTCACCAGTCAAATGTCATTCCTACAATGATTTTCCAAAAGATTCCTTGAGGCTGCATCTACCTAAGTTAAGCTCAAGATATGTTCATGTCATGTTGCCCTGCACCTAATAAAGACACTGAATCATGTGATTCACATTGAAGAGGTATTGTGCCCATTTTACAGGTGAAGAAACAGTATTAGATGGGAAAGGAATAAATCTGGCACTTGAACACAGCTCCATCACCCAGGAAGCTCAGAGAACATCCATGGTAGTTTGGTATTTAAGCTCTCTGAAGTGGGCTCCAACTCACCTTTCCCAATTGGGAAATCCCAATTTCCCAATCTTCATCTACCTCCATTTCATACACTCCATGTTCCAGCCATACTGCTGTACCTTGAACTCCTTATTCTGTCTCTCTTCTCCAGGCAGCTAGGGGGCACCACAGTGCACAGAGCACTGAGCTTGAAGTCAGGAACACCTGAGGTCAAATGTGATCTCAGACACTTAACAGCTGGGTGTCCCTGCTTACCTAAGTTTCCTCAACTATAAAATGGGGATAACAACAGTTCTTACCTCACAGGGTTGTTGTGAGGATCTAATGGAATAACAGCCATAAAGTGCTTAGCATAGTGCCTGGTATACAGTAGGCACTAGATAAATGCTTATTTCCCCACTCCTTTCCCTCTGCCTCTTTACCTTTGCACAGACAATCCATCTGTTGCCCATGCCTAGATCACCTCATGTTTCAGAACCTCTAGTTTACCTCAGGGCTCAGCTGAGGGGACCCCTCTGATGGAAAGCCTTTCCTTAGCACCTTATTTGTTCATGCTCTTTCCCTCTTTCAATTATTTTCTACATAATTATTTGTATAGGGGAAGAGTTGCATTTACCTAAGTAGAAATAAGCTTCTTGAGGGCAAGAAATGCTTCATTTTATTCTATTATCCTCAGACTCAGGAACAAAGTAGGTGACAACTAAGTGCTTTGTAATCGATTGTCTTGCATATAACAAATGAATGGATAAATAAATAAATGCACTGCATGTAATAAATAATACAAATAATCTAATAGGTAAATATATTTGGTGCATCAATTATAATAATATAATTAATAATTTATAATAATATAAATAAATAAATGGCACTTTAAGTAAATAATAAAACCACTTGATAAATCCTTCATGAATGGATGAATGAAAATTTAGCCTTTTCTATTGACACCAGTCATCCACATGGAGTTGAGTGGCTTTTTTCCAGAAAGGCTCTCCATGTTTGTCGAGCTCACAAGTATTTCAGAGCACTCACTTCATCAAGTTCATGCCTTCCTGTAGGATTCACGCCAGTGGGGTCCACCTCGTGCCAGGTTTTGCCCGTTGATCCAACAGCAACATGCCAGGCAATTTGTACCATCTGCCACACAAATACTAATTGACAGAAGAGGCATGAACATGTAAGGGAGTGAAAATAATAATAATAATTAATAATAATAATAACAGCATTTTGAGGTTTGCAAAATGCTTTCCAAATATGATTTCGTTCTATCCTCACAATAACCCTGTAGGGAAAATAAATTTAGTACCATAATAACATAGTTACCCCCAGAAGAATGCCCTTCCTGGTAGCCCTGGCATCTAGTCATCTGGTCTCTATGTGATGTCCTTCTGAGAAGGGGAGTTCATGACCGGGAGGAAAGAGCTAAACTTCACTCAGCATCAGAGGACCTGGCTTGAAAGCCCAGCCTTTCTACTTACCAGGCATGTGAATTTAGGCACAGCTTAGCCCTCTCTGGGCCTCAGTTTCCTCTTCTGTACAATGAGAAGGTTGGATTAGACGACCTCTAAGGTTGCGTCCATCTCCGCTTCTGTGATCCTAGGCAGCCCTTTGCAGTTCTTCAAATCCTTCCATAAATAGAGTAGAAATCTGGCTCTCCACAGTTTGGCCCATTGTTCTTGCTTCTGTCTTCCAGGGCCTAGTCCTTTCTGCGTGACTGGCCCTCTAGTACATGAAGATGGCTCTCATGTCTGCCACCCGGAAGTAGCTTCTCTGGATTCAATATTCCCATTTCCTTTAAAAGATCCTCATATCACCTGAACATTCTGCTTGCCCATCTCTGGACATTTCCAGCTCGTTAATGTTCTTCCTAAATTGTAGATGTCAGAACCCTAGCCAATAGAACATATGTGCTCTGATCACGGCAGAGTGAAATATTTAACTGTCACCTCCCTGGTCATGGACACTAGGAATCTTAATGAAACTTAAGGCGATGTCAATCTTTTTGGCCATGTGAGCTCAGAGATGATTCGCAGTGAATTTTTGTTCCACTAAAACCCTCAGATCTTTTTTCATAAGAACTGCCATCTGGCTACCATCATTCTTTCTTTGGAACAAATATGGGGCTTTACCCTTGCCCCTACTAATTTCATCTTAATAGATTCAACTCATCACTCTTGACTGACAAGTTTTTTTTTTCCACCCTTGGATACAGAGTCTGTTATTCAACATATCCATTCTCTGTCAAACTTCATAACATCTATTAGTCAACAATTGTTTCTTAAGCACCTACTATGTGTCAGGCTGTATGCTAAATGGTGGGGATAAAAAGAAAGACAAAACCAACCAATAAAAACCAGTTCCTGCTCTTAAGGAGCTTACAGTTTAACAGAATAGAAAGTAAAGGAGAGGAGAGGAAAGGTAAGGAAAGGTAAGGAAAGGTAAAGAAAGGAAAAAGAGAAGGGAAGGAAAGTGAAGGAAAAAGGGAAAGCAAGGAAAAATGTATAAGGTAATAACCAGGCTATTATTCCAGTTATCCATTAGAAATGTGGAACCAGACTCAGGACGAATCGTTAGGGCTCTCAGCACAAACAAGTGAAGGTAAACAAAACAAAACAAAAAGCCCCATACTTTACCATAACCTCATGAATGACTATGTTCTGGATCCAGTCAACCAGGCCCAAATCCACTTGATTGGAAATGCCTAGCCCACATCTTTCCATCTGAGGATTCAATCCTAGACCTGGAGCTACGATGGAACCCCAAGGCTAATTAACCCAACTGCCTCATTTGACAGAAGGGAGACCTGAAGTCTCCACGACTTACCAAGATCACAAGGTAGGAAGGACAATGACCATCACCTACTCCTGACCCATTGTTCTATTGGAAGGAAACAGACCCAGCAAGGTAAAGAGACTTACCAAAGTCCTATTGGTGGTAACTGGCATAGCATAGCCAGAATTTGAACCCGAGTCCAAGGGTTCCAAAGCCAGGTTTTCACACTCCAGCACATTGATTCATTCATCTTTATGTTTTGTCCCATTCCTGTGCCTAGAACAGGACCTTGGACATAGTAGCAAATAAGGAGTATTACTGAATGAATAATGCACACATTAAATTGCCAACGACCAGTTTCCATTTTACCCTGGGGAGTTTGTCTTTCCTCCCCTATGGCTAAAATGTTGAACCACGCATTTCTTCTCTTGGCAGCATCCCCATCATCAAGGCATTGATTCCTCATCAAGGGTTACTAGGATGCCTGAGCTTGTTTGACTCCTATAACCTCACACATCCCTTCCATTCACCTTAATTCAATTTGTTTCAATTTCACAAATCAATGAATATTTAAAGAAAAACATTTACTTTGTGCCAGGCACTCTGCTGGGTACTCAGAAAAATAAGACAAAACTTAAAATTGCTATTTTTTCAGGAGATTGAATTCTATTGGAAGGATATGACATGAACACTAACAATATATTCAAAGTCTATACAAAGTGACTTCAAGGTGAAGGGCACTCATAAGTAGGGATGGGAGAGGGAAGACTCATGAAAGGATTCCTGAAGGAGGTGGCCCCTGAACATTGAGCAAAGTTAGCAGTTCTATAAAGTGGAAATGAGGAAGGACAGCATATCAGGCATAAGGGTCAGTCTATGCAAATGCACAGGGGTGAGAGATGGAAGTCTACTTACATACTAGTTTGTCTATAGCAGAGAACATATGAAAGGGAATAATAGGAAACAAGATCAACAGGACACCGATGGAAACATTATGAGAAGACAAGATGCTTCAGTTTCTCAGTAAAATGCCTCCTCTGAAAACACCTCAACAAATTGAAGTGTGTGAGTGCTAAACTCTAAGATCACTGGAAAATGACTTGACTCTCCATTCCTGGGGGAGAAAGGTGGGGGGGCGGAGAAAGTCATCTGGTTTCCACCAAGCTCTCATGAGAAACATAATGAAGAGCCTTTCATTTGCTTTGGTTTGACTTAGAAGCGACATCTTCGTTCTCAAGCCTATTAACTCATAACAATAGAAATAATCGCGGTGCAGACAGGTGCGGGGAGTTTAATCTGGGAGATGTGAGCTCAGAATGTTAAAAACCCGTCCCAACCCCAGGATGGAAAAGGGTATTAAAATTCATGAATGCCAATGTAATATAATTTGGATCTGCCCAGTTTTTCAGGGTTTGTTGTCAGTTTCCATTCCACCGTCCGCCATCATTAACAGCAAATATGACAGATTCACTAATGAAATCGATTTGGTCAAGTTATCAATTTAATTCCAAAAATGTAACCTCATCTCATGATCACAGAGGCTCCAAAGACTTGGTGAATGAATAGGCCATCACTTCCGAATAATTATACTCACTTTTCTATGACTTTTGACTCATAAGTCTGATAATCATTACCCCTCCCCGACTCCTTTCAATTTCCCTTAGAGCTGAGCTACATCATGGAATGGACCATGATGCTCTTTTAGTAGAGATTCAAGGGAAGGGATAGCAGAAAAATTGGCCTTCTAGCCAAGACATTGCCAATGTAGCGTGGGAAGTAGGGGATGCAGAAGCCACTTTAAGGACCAAGGCAATAGAGGCTGACCATCTCTCTGGAATGATTACAGTTGTCTTAAGAAAATGGCAGGTGAAATGTCTCTGCCCAGGGATCCTTCTGCCTGGAGGGGAACGGGCACACTGCTAAAGCTTACTCACGTGGATAGAGTTGGCCTATCTCACTTAAGGAGTTCTCTCCCCTAAAGGCTCCTGGGAGGCAGGTAGGGAAAGTGTTCCTGTTCCCATTGGACAGGTTGGAAACCAAAACTCAGTGGCCTGAAGTGACTTGCCCAATAGGTCATGGCTTACAGAGGGTGGAACAATGTTTTGAGGCAGGTAAGGCCCCCACTTCAACAAAGGGGAAACTGAAGCTCAGGGAGGCTTTGCGCCTAGAATGTGGAGCCTGGATTCAAATTCAGCCATTTGACTCCACATCTGGTCCTCTTCCTTCTCTCTTTCCTCCTCCTTCTTCTCATCACATTATTAGCACTGTTACCAATACAAATCTCTCATACATATGTTGCCTCACACCTTTCTGTTTTAATTTAAGTTACCATCTTTTGTTTCTCTGTTAGCTTTATTCCCCCCTTCCTCCCTTGCCCAGGGAACAATCCCTTGTAAAGAAGAATTAAAAAAAAAGGGGGGGGAATTCAGCCAATCTGATCAACAAACAAACTGAACGTAATTGTGCATCCAACATTTCACCCCAATAATCCCCCACCTTTGCAGGCACAGGAGAGAGATGTGATGCTGCATGACTGGCAAAGTGCTGATCTCACAACAATGTGGCAGGAAAGGGTTGGAGTCCCTGCCTCCAATGCTCCATAGCAGTGAGATGTTGACTAAGTCCCTTCACCTCAATGGCTGTTCTTTCCCTCCTGTAAAAAATCGGCACACCAATAGACTTCCTGCCTGGATAGTAAGCTTGTTGAGGGCAAAGTCCTTTGCAAACCTCAAATCTATGGAGACATTGGACACATAATAATAATGATGATGGTATTTTGAGTTTTGTAATATGATTTACAAATATCTCAACACCTCTGGGATTTAGGTGCTATTGTTATACCCAACTTATACGTGAAGAAACTGAGGTAGACAAAGGTTAAGTGACCTGGCCAGGGTCACATAGCTAGAAAGTGTCTGAATCCATATTTGAACTCAGGTCTTGCTGACTCCAGGTCCAGCACTATCTACATTGTGCCACCTAGTTTCCTCTTAGGAGACAGTCTTAACCATTTCTACAGAGTTTCTTCTGGGTTGGCATTGCTTGTTATTGTTATTATTTAGAGAGGTTCCTAGGGAATTGAGGTTTGCCTAAACACTTCTTGTGTTCCATCCTGTCTGGTACACTGCATAGAATGTAAGGGAAGCAGAAGATGCAGGCCTTTACCTGTGGGACCACACAAGACATATGGTATTTCATCTTTGAAATTTATCTATCTATCTGGAATGAAGGAAATGATTTTGCTTTTTCTGAAGCAGGCCTTACTATCTATTCAATCATCCATTTACCAATATACCTGCTTACTCATTCATTAATCTGTCTACCCACCTATCCTTATACCCATCCACTCAACCAACTACCCATCCATCTATTTATGCATCCATCCATCTATCCACCCACCCATTCATCCAAGAGAAAGCTCCCTAACAGTGAGAGCGGTTCACAAATGGAATGGGATGCCCAAGTAGTTTGTGAGTTTTCTTCCAGTGGAGGTCTTCTGTTGCTGTTTGTCCTTTGTTCTTGAAGAGGATCATGATATCAGGAAGATGATGCCATGACTTGCAAGTGAATTGGATTTAAGTGAGGGAGGGCTGTACAAAGTCACCAGCCTCACTTTCTCCTCCAAAGCCATTTAGGTCCAATGGCCAGATATAGATCAGGATGACTGGAGATGGCCCCTGGAGGTCTTCTAGTAGAATCTGGATGACCATAAATTTGAGCTGTTGTAGAAGAGATTCCTGTCCAGCTGTATGCTGATCTGGGTGCCCTGTGAGCTCTTTTCTTGTTCTGAGATCAAAAATTCATTTATTCATTACTTTTCATCTTGGGTAGGCTTCAACAGGTCATGAGGTGATTTTCAAAGTAGTAGATCTTGCCCAAAATCTTGATCTGCCATAGTGGAATGAACACCTGCATCTACGGAATGATGCCTCCACCAAAGTAGTGGAGTGGATGCATATTGCCTTTAGTATATGTTCATTAAGGGCCTTCCTATTTTCTCATTTGCAAAATGGGTTATCTGGCCAGCTAGAGGGTAACACACTAGTTAATGTAGAGTCCTTAGGGCAGATAGTGATACTTCATAGCACAGCATTGTGGAGAAAACCTCATCATCTATTGTTCTCTACCACTCATTGTATGTTCCAACAAAAACAAACTTTTGGGCCCTGAACCCAGCCCACAGCCTCTTGCCTCTCTGCCTTTGCTCATGGGATTTCCCATGCCTGGGATGTCTTCTGTCTCCTGACTGAATTTCTACTCATCCTTTCAAGTCCAGCTAAGATGCCACCTCCTTAAGGAACTCTCATTTGACTCTCTTCATGGTAATATCTTCCATCTCTAAAGGAAGTACATTCTTTGGTAGGTCCTCCAGGCTGAAATGGTCTGTTCAGAAAGGCTTGCCTAAAAGGAGATACAGTAACTCATAAAAATGATCTAGAGGCTACAGTCAATAACAGTGGAAGGACTCCCCATAAGGCTAAAACCCAGAGCCCTGTGGTATGGAGGTATGGTGAAAAGAATGCTGGCTTCTACATCTGCAGAAGACCACACAGCAGCCTGTAAGCAAGGGAATGTGAAAGTGAATGTTCCCATTTAACAGGTAAGGTAAATGAAGTTCGGTGGAAGGGAAGCTGATTTGGTTATTTTCACACGATGTTATCAGAGCTGGAATTTGGACAAAAGCCTTCTGACCTTAAATCTAAGTTTGTAAGCTGGTTTTCTCACAACATTCTTGCAAGGTAGGTAATAAGAGCTGTTGACAGTTACAAAGTCCTTTAATGTTCACAGAGTGTTTTCAGTACGTGATTTCTTTTGATTTCCATAGCTAGCCAGAGAATCACAGACTCTCAGAGCTGCAGGGGCCTCAGAGGTCATTCGCACTGCCCATACCTGATCAGAGCATCCCTTCTCCAAATGACCACCCTGACACTTGTCCTGCAGCCCTTCTTTGAAGATGTACAGGGGTGGCCAGAATAACAACATGTGATATTTACATTGTGCTTTAAAGTAAGCCGGTTGTTTTCCATATACGGTCTTATTTCAGCCTTATGATGATACTATGAAGTCAGCACTAGAAATATCAGCATCTTACAGAAGAAACTGAGGCTCCTGAGGGGGAGCGACTTGCCCAAGATCACTCAGTTAATAAGTATCAGAGTCAAGGATTTAAATCCAGGTCCCCTGACTCTACATCTGCTGTCCTTTTCAGGCTGTCCGCTGGGAATTCTCTACCTGTGGAATCAGCAGTTCATTGTCTGCGCCATTCTTCTCAAGGTCTTCCTTCAGCTAAGCTGAAATCTACCTCTCTGTACCTACTCCATGTGGGTGACAGTTTCCCCTGGAGCAGAGCAGGGCACATCTAGTCTTTCTTCCCCAGGACAGCCAGCCTCTCCTATATTTCATTTTTCAAAATTCAATTCAATGTTCTTTTTAGTTCCAAATACTCTCTCTCCCTTCAACTCCTCATGCCTCATTGAATGATCTTCCTGCTAACCTTTATATCACATGTCTCTCATCCCTATCCCATCCTAGGCACCCATTCTTCTCTGTTGGGTCTACAGCTTTTTCCATGTCCCTCCAGGAATTCATATTTTGATCTTGGGAATTTCATTATGCTAGTGAGAGAAATGGGTTAGCAGGTTTAAGGTGCTTAGGGAGTGGTATGTTGAGGAAGGTTAGATCTATCCAGTGTTTCAGCCTCCAGGGGCTGGGATCTCTTATGAAACCCTGACTGCAACTCACTCAAGTAGCTTTCAGAGACTCCAAGGCCATGGGCATTTGGGAAGTTATTGTCCTAGCTAGCTTTGATCTCTGGGCTGGCATTTGGCCTGGGGACAAAAAGACCGTCTGGTCAGCCTGGAGAATATAGTGAGATATATGCCAGGCATTATGCCCCCTTCTGAATACATATATATTATATATATATATATATATATGTATGTATGTGTGTGTGTACCACACATACATATGCATATACACATGTTTATATGTACATATATTGTAATAAATATACATGTTTTACATATAAATATAAAATAAATACATGTATATGCATATTATGTAGATAGATGCAGACATAAATAGATAATGCTAACCATTTGCCAAACACTGGGGATACAAAAGCAAGACAGTCCCTGCCCTCAAGAAGCTTACATTTTGAAAGGTGCAGGGAAGAGAGTTTTGAGTTGAGAAATCACAGAGATGATGGTAGAGACAAAGGACAGTTGATGAGCACACTCTTTCCAGAAGTGGTGCTAGGATTAATGTTTTTTGGTTTCTAAGCAGGAAATGGAACAGTTAGGTGGGAGGGTGGTGGTGAATACACTTGGGGGCAGGACAAATGACCAGTAGATGATGAGGATGGAATAAGAAATATTGTTTAGGATCTGGGGCCCCCTGAACATGCTGCGCCTTGTTCATTGATGGTGACTGAGTCACCAATCAGAACATAGACCCAGGGCAGTGTTTCCAAAAGTGAGTGTATTAAGTCATCCAGGGCCTGAGCTCAGGAGGTTGAATAGACTAGAGGTTTCACGGCCACGGTATAAGGTCAGATGGGATGAGAAACTTGAGGTGAGAGAGAAAACTAGCTGTATGTAGCAGGAAGAAATATGCTCCAGCCTAATCTCAATAATACTAGGTGCAGCACATGTCCTCACTGCCATGTGCTTGTACTAGTCAGGGAAGAAGGAGTCCCATTATTTTCACTAAAATAATTGAGTCTAAACTAAATAACTAAAATAACTGAGTCTACTTGACCCAGGGAAGACCATATGTAGGGGAGAGAACTGTCTTTCAAGTATTTGAAGGGTTATCTGCAGAAGAGGCATTATTAGCCTGCTTCTGCTTGGTCCCAGAGGGTGGGAAAAGTTTCATGGGAGAGGGATGTGGGGAGGCAGATTGGGGCTCAGTAAAAGGACCTAATTTCTAATAAGGAGAGTAATCCCCAAGCTGAACAGGCTGCCTCTGAAGGGAGAGCCCCCTCTCAGCAGGCCACTTCAAGTCAGGGCAGATGACTCTTCTTGGACAACATTGAAGAGGAGAATCCTTACAGGCAGGCACGGCTCAACCTCATTTAGTAAAGGAACCACTTTGGGCCAAAGGCAGCAATGTCAATGTTTTGAAATCTGTCTTGTCTCTCATGATGGGGGGGAGAGAAGGAGGGAGGGAGGGAGAGGGAGGGAGAGAGAGAGCGATCGCTGGTAGGTGGGTATAGAGGGCAGATTGAAACTTGCTTTTTCTCTCCTGTTTCTCCTCTTCTCTCTCTCCTTTCCTCTCCTCTCTTCTTTATTGAACATGGCTAAAATGGGAATTTGTTTTGTATGACTACAGATTTGTAAGGACTTTGCTTGTCTCGCCTTCTCAAAGGGTGAGGAAGAGGAGGGGGTGAGAGAGTTTGGAATGAGAATAAAAAATGGAATTGAAAAATAAAGGAAGAAACCTGTCTATATATATCTATATCTATATCTATATATCTATATATCTATATATCTATATCTATATATCTATATATATATATATGTATATATATATATATATATTTGGTGAGGCAATTGGGGTTAAGTGACTTCCCAAAGTCACACAGCTAGTAAGTGTCAAGTGTCTAAGATCATATCTGAACACAGATCCTCCTGACTCCAAGACCAGAGCTCTTGCCACCTAGCTACCCCCAAACCTGTCTTATCTTAAGGCACTATTCCCTTCCATTTCTGAGAACCATAGAACCTTGGAACTGGAGGGTCCTCAGCTACCATTTTGACCATCCTCTTAGCCTTGGCTTCCATAGAATCCCTGGCACAGGGTCCTGGGCCCTCTGTTTGAATACCTCCAGGTATATAGGATGGAAAGGTCAATGGTAGTCAAGGGTGATCTTTGAAATTATAACCCAGCCACCACCAGAAGCATAACACACTATGAACAATAGCAATCTCTGTGAACAAAGATGTATATTGTTGTTGTTCTGGAGCCAATCATTTCCCCTTCCTAAGCCTCAGTTTCCTCATCTGTATCCTGGGACCAATATTTGCCCTGCCTCTTTAAGGACTCCTATGTGGAGAACATCTTGTAGAGGTTGGTTATGATGTGGGACAGATGACATGGGAGATTTTTTTTTTTTACATTTTTGGTCAGAATATCTGACTGACTAGTGAGGGAATTCCCTATATAATTCATACTCTTAGACAGTGACTTGGGAGGTGCTGGGAGCTGAAAGATTGACTCAGGCAAAGGAGGTAAAGGACTGTCAGAGGCAGGACTTGAACCCAGGTCTTCCAGAATCCAAGGCTGACTCTATATTCACCACATCTCATTGTTGGGCTCATCATATTATTACAATAGCTATGTCGGCATCTTTCCAGGTAAAGCTTCATCATTTGTGTCATCACAGAGATAGCAAGAAGTCGTGGCTAGAGAGCTGGTACTTGGAATCAGAAAGACTGGAATTCAAATCTAGCCTCTGGCACTTGCTAGCTTCATGGCCCCAGGAAAGTCACTTAACTACTGTCTGCCTCAGTTTCCTCAACTGTAAAATGAAGATAAAAATAGCACTTGATGAAATAAAATAATATTTGTAAACTTTAAAATACTATTCAAATGTTATTATGAAATTAATTACTAATATTAATACTAATAATGGAATGGAAAAGACTTCTTAACAATGAGAATTGTCCCAAGGTAGGTAGGAGAGCTGCCTTGGAATGTAATGCATTCCTACTCATTAGTGGACTTCAAGCAAAGTCTATTGGGCCACTTGCTGAGGGTTTGGTAGAGGAGATCCTTAGGCAAGGATGCCTTGGACCAGATAATTTAAAGAGAGGAGACATTGGGAGATGTGCCACAAAACTGGAGAAGGGCAAAGGTCCTGATTTGCCAAGAAGGGATGGAGGGAGAACAGTCTCTAAACTATAGGTCAGTGAGTTAGATTCCTGGGCAAATTTTAGAATGATATTTTAAAGGGATGATTGGTGAACACCTAGAAAGTGAAATGGAGATTAACAGGGGCAAGCTGGTATTCATCATGATTAGGTCAAAGTAGATTAACCTCATTTCCATTTTTGAAAGGATTATTGACCTGGTACATAGGCAGGATTTTGTAGCTATACTCTACCTAGATTTTAGGAAACTTTTTGCTACTTTTTTTGCTATCATTATTTTTCTGAGGAAGGCAGAAGTGTAGGAAACTAGACATTGATACAAATGAATGGATTCAGAACTTAGTGAATCACTGAACTCCAAGATTAGCCTTGGAGTGGCTCAATTTCAATGTGACAGGAGGTCTCTAGTAGAGTGCCCGAGGGATCTGTGCTTGGCCTTGTGATGTTTAACATGCTAAATGATGATTTATATAAAGGCATATAGAGTACATTTAGCAGAATAGGAGATAGCACTAAGGCAGGCAAGATAGCTCAGACACTGGAGAACAGTTAGGATTTAAAATGATTTTGACAGGCTAGATTATTAGACTGAATCTAGTAAGATAAAAGTCAATAGGAATAAAATGTATAGGGTGAGGGAAGAGTAGTTCGATGGCAATTGGACTGAAACAGACCTGAGGATTTGGATAGACTGTGAACTCTGTATGAGATGGGAGTTTCATGTGAAAGCCAGAAAAAAAAATGGATGTGATCTTGGGTAGCATCAAGAGAGGCAGGGACACCAGGAATGTGGCATTGGTATCAGGTGCAGGCTGGAGAAGATGGCTTCTGAATTCCCATCCAGCTCAGAGACACTGTGAGACCTCCTTTGTCCCCTGCCCTAATCAGAGGGCATTTGGAGTTTGGGGTTCACTTCTGGGCACCATAATTTAAGGAGGACATAGACACTATGGGGAACATTCAGAGCAGAAACATTAAGCTGATGAAGAGCCAGGAGTCCATGTGAGAGAGGCATCAATGGAAGGGAATGACAATGTTTAGCCTAGATAATATTCAGGCAAACATGGCAGCTGTCTTCAAGGATTCAAGGAGATACCATGGGGAAGAGGGAATAGAGCTGTTCTGAGAGTCTACAGGCAATCAAAAAAGGAGGTTCAATTTAGGTGGAACTGGAAGGAACATCTGTTTAGACTTGATGTCAGGAAACCTTTTCTTAAAATTTAGAGCTGTCCAGAAGTGGCCTGGGCTGCCTGGGAGATGGTGGGTTCGCCTCTTTGGAGCCTTAAGTAGAAACTAGATGATCATTTGTCTGTATGTTAGAGTGGGGATTCCTTTTGGGTAGAGGTTGGGTGAGACATTGCCTCAGTCAAACTGAGACCTGTTTTAAAAAAAAAAAAACCTTAGCTTAACTTCTAGGGCTATATCCCAAAGAGATCATACAAATGAGAAAAGGACCCACATGTATAAAAATATTTATAGCAGCTCTTTCTGTGGTGGCAAAGAATTGGAAATTGAGAGGATGCCCATCAATTGGGGAATGACTGAACAAATTGTGGTATATGAATGTAATGGAATACTATTGTGCTATAAGAAATGATGAGCAGGCAGACTTCAGAAAAACCTGGAAAGACTTATATGGACTGGTGCAGAGTGAAGTGAGCAGAATCAGGAGAATATTGTACACAGTAACAGCCGCACTGTGCAATGACTAATACTGATAGACTTAACCCTTCTCAGCAATACGAGGATCTAACACATTTCCAAAAGCCTCATGATGGAAAATGCTATCCACATCCAAGGAAAGAGCTATGGAGTTTAAATGCAGATTGGAGCATGCTATTTGCTATTTTTTTTTCTTTTGCTGTGTTTTGTTTCCTCTTTCTGGTGGTTCATCCTATTAGTTCTAATTCCTACTTACAACAGCACTAATGTGAAAATAAGTTTAATAGGCATGTGTATGTATAGCCTATATCAGATTGTGCACCATCTTGGGGAGGGAGGTAGGGAGGGAGAGGGAGAAAAATTTAAAACTCAAAAGTTTATAGAAGTGATTGTTGATCATTCAAGATAAATTAATTTAAAAAGAAAAGGGGAAAAAAAAACTCTTAGCTTAAAAAGGCCAAGGTCTCCCACTGCATCCAGGGCCATCTCCAGTTGTCCTGATCTACATCTCATTACTGGACTCAAATGGCTCTGAAGGAAAAAGTGAGACTGGTGACTTTGAACAGCACCACCCCCCCCCACACACACACACACACTTAAATCCAATTCACTTGCATGTCACAGCACCACCTTTCTGATATCATAGTCCTTGTTGAGAGTGAAGGAAAAACAACAACTGGGTCCTGGCTAGTTCTGTTTTTTGTTTGTTTGTTTTGTTTTGCTTTTGGTAATGATTATTACCTAAGTTAGGTCTCTTCCAGCTTTCAGACCGTTATCTCAGGACCGCATAGGACATTAAAACAAACAAACTAATGACCTTAATTTAAAACCAATTGCTTTCCTAAATGTCCCCTATGGCCATTTTTTCCAGCCACGAGTTTGAAGCCAGTATCATATATCCCTCTTCTTCTTTGGCTGAGTGCTCCTTCTGCTAACATCTATGTACTCAATGGACATTTCTCCCATTTGAAAAGTGGTCCATAAAGTCATTTACATCATGTCCTATTTCAGGGATGAATTGGCCCAAAGGGAATGAGCATTGGATAAAGAAAGAAATGATATGGGTTCAAATCCTGGGTTTGTCATTGCCACACATGACCTGGGCAACTGGGGGCAAATTCCAACCACTGATGGATCTCAGCATTCTCCCCTGAAAAGTGAGAGATATGGACTAGATGAACTCTGAGGTCCCTTCAGGCTCCAGATCTAGGATTCTTTGAAAGATCTGACACAGACATCGAAAGGAAGAACCGGGAACTTCAGGGCTGGGAGAGTCCTCCGAAGTCATCCCTGGCAGCTTGGGATCAACTCTGTGCTGCAGAAATCTGACTTTCTGCAAGATGTCTGACTAGCATAATTGTCATATTAAAGGATTAGAGCTGGGAGGGGCCTCAGAACAGGAAGTGTCAAAGGGGGAGGGATCTTAGAACAGGGAATGTCTAAGTCAGGCTTAGAGTGGAGGGGAAAAATAAACCTAAGTGTTATGGAATATTACTGTGCTATAAGAAACGACATGTCTGATGAATACAGAGAAGCATGGAAATATCTATGTTACCTTATGCCGAGTGAAGTCAGCAGAGCCAAGAAAACTATGTACACAGGTCCACCAGCAAGGTAAATGAGAAGAATAACCAGTACAAAACATCTGGAAATGAATGTTGCAGAATTACAAAGAATGAGCACGACTCCCAAAGAAAAGAAGAGTTACAAGAAATACCCCGGCCCTTGACCCTGTGCAGAGGTGGCAGACCCCCCAGCTGTGGCAAACTGAAGAGATTTTCGGATTTTTCCATGTAGTGATTGGTTTGGTGGTTTTTTTTTCTTTCCTCTTTTTGTTAATTTCTTTTCTTTTCTTTTTTCATGTATGGGAGGGATGAAAGGGGAGAGGGAGAGATGCCAAGAGAAATTTAGGTGGTATAACAAAGATATCAATTCAAATTCATTTTTACCGAAAAGAACATTGGACATCACAGCTGGAAAGAAGTATGTCCAATTTAGTCTCTATGCCACTTGCCTATTCTCCTCAGCCATACCCTAGTAAAAAATGCAGTTTGAATCTCAAATGTCTGGCCATGTGTTCCAGTTCAGAGATGAAGGAGTCCATACCTGTGAAAGAGAATGGAGCAAGATGCAGAGAGATAACTCTAAGCAACAATGCAGTTACTTCCACTGGTAGAGGGGAAGCCCCCCATCCCCTCATGCTGGTGCATCCACCTCACCCAGGCCTTGTATACAAACCAAACTCGTGATACACACGAACATAGGGGGCCAACATGGGGAGGTCCCCATTTAACCTGTGCTGGCTCTGAGGCTGGGTCCTTTCTTTTCTGTAGGCCCTGTTCAAGGTGTTGTCCTGCGTGGCCAAACAGCCAAACACGGTCAGAGATGCACTGCTATCATCAGAAGCCAGCCCTTCACAAGGGCCTGTCTTTCCCCAAGGCCCCTTCCCAAGTCCTCATTCCCCACTACTCCCAGAGTCTGTCCTGTTCCCTCTGTGTACACGTCACGGCTAGGGAACAAAACGCTCGCTTATAAAAGGATTTTTTTCTTTATTTCCATAATTTAGCGGAATCAACACAAAAACTGAATATTGTAAAGCAACAGAAAATGTTGTAACATCTTAAATTTCTTGGTCTTTGCTAAATAAGGCGACTACACTCTCTTCAGAAAGAAACAACCGGAGGTGGGAGGAAGGAGGAGACAGCCTGGGTTGGGGAACCTATGGGTCGATGCATCTCCCAGTACTCTTGGTCTTGTGGAACCCATTGTTGGTCCTTTCTGGGGCAGGAGGGCCATCCTGCATTACACGGCATATGGCACCTGGCAAGTGATGGTGCTAAACGCTATTTGGATACAGGTCAGACCTGTTATACAATTTGAAAAAGGAAAAAAAAAAGCATCATATACACTGGTTTGCCTCAGAGATACCTCTAAATTCATGATTTCTGCCTGTCTAAATTAAGTCCCCTAGAATGTGGGAACAGGCTTGAATGAAATGAACATTTTTCTTTTGAGCTTTAGTCCATGGTTTCTTGATTACCGTCTAAATGTTTTCTCTTAGTAGCATAGATCTAAGATAATCCTAATGTTAGTTGGACTAATAGGTAGTATACTACAGTGGGAATTCAGAAAGGACATGGGAATTAGGTTACAATTCATTGCCAGGGAAAAGGGGAAGCTAGAGCTGGACACCATCGGGTCTTGTGATCTCGTCACATTCCCAGTGTGACTAGAGAAAGATAGCAGAGCTCAGAATTAATCCAGCTCTCCACTTCTTTCCCCAGTCTAACTTCTTCCCTATCCAATAATACTAAGGCTAAAAACTCTGGAAGATGGGGACACAGGAACTGAGCTGCCAACCAAAATAAAAATAGACTCATGGGCAAAGGGGTTAAGAAAAAGGAAAAAAAAAACCTCTCAATTGGAAAAGCCATGATTAAAATATTTTACACCCAAATTTGACCAGTACAGAGAGCAACCCCCCCAATTCCAAAGACAAACCTAAAAGAAGCCCCATCTTCCACCAGTGTGATGGTTGGATGCCTTTATGTGATATAAACAGCAGGATTGGTGACTTTCCGAAAGGCTCCTCCCTGGCCATGCTTCACATCCTGCGTGGTGTGGTCACTCCCCAGACTGGAGGCTTTAGAAAGCCCAGTGGGAGTTGGACGGTTCATCAGGCCTGCGAGAGCTACCACGTTAATTGTTAAATAGTATTCTCTACAAATATACAACATATAAAAACTGTTAAATATATAACTTTAGGATTTTCAAAATACATTTAATGATCTCTTTCAAACAAGTGTTACTGTTTTTTTTTTGTTTCTTTTTTGTTTTTTTGTTTTTTCTTTAATTTGCTTTCTGGTGCTAAATGGTGCATCGGATGAGACAGAGGTCACAGGAGACCAAACATGCTCTTTGCAAATACTGGATTATCCAACTATCAAAAATGGAACGGTAGAAGAGGCATGTTTAACTGGTTAAAACGGAAAATGATTTTTAGTACGATAAAGTCAATCTAAGTACAGAGGGATAAAGGGGCCACGGCCACGGCGCAGGTGGCTACACAGTGGCGGTGAGTCTGTGTTCTGTGGAAGTCTGTTTGCGTGTGTCTAGAACATCGCTCCTGACTCTCCAGGCTCTGTCTGCATTCTTCAGAGGCAAATCTTGTCTTTAGGCGCAGTTCCTGTGACTACAGACTGCAGCGCTCGCTCGGTAAAGACGCCTCGGTAAAGACGCCTGCTGGACAGCAAGGGCCCAGCTCGCTCGACGACAACACGATTCATTCATGTCTCTGCTCCCTCCCCCCACCCCGACCTCCCCTCTACAATTGAACCCGGATAACTTTAACAATGAGATTGTGTCCTCTTTAAAATAGATTTTGCTCTTTGGTCTATTGTATATACTGAAAGTATAAGAAAATAAAAGCGACTCAGACAGTCCAGGGCACGAGGAGAGACTCTCTCTTGCGCCTGAGTGACCCCCCCGTAGACAAAACAGTCTTCTCTAAGGTTGGATGGACTCTTCTCTGCAGGCGACGCCTCCATTACACCATGTGGGTCACATTGAGTCCAGCAGCTGAGTGGACCCTGGGGACGGGCGCTCACCACGGACTGGGTATTGCTAATGCCCAAGCATCTCTCGCTCCCTCTGGTCCCTAGTTCGGTGCTCCTTGGATGGCCAGACAGACTTTAGCGCACGGCATCAGT
Source organism: Vombatus ursinus (assembly GCF_900497805.2). Taxonomy (NCBI): domain Eukaryota; kingdom Metazoa; phylum Chordata; class Mammalia; order Diprotodontia; family Vombatidae; genus Vombatus; species Vombatus ursinus. Next base: position 4,008,588 of record NW_020950172.1, on the reverse strand, counting down.
CGAAGAATGAGGCTGTCTTTGATGAGAAACAGAGAAACAGACGGTGGAGGGGAGGGACATACGCGGGCGATGATCCACGGCGGGAGGAACTGGACTACGGTAGGGAGCTCATGCGGAGCCTAAAGCCGTCGTCCCCAGGAGGTCACACGCTCGCTCATGCTGCAGCTGTCAGGAGACCTGCAGATCGACAAAGAGAAATATGTCAGCCTGCGGTTCTGGGACCACGGTGCATGTGAGGACGCCCCCTCCTGTGGCCTCGGGCTGGATGAGGGAGTGTCTACTGCCATATCGTCAGCCTCATGAAGCTAGCTTAACAGAATCAGCAAACGCAGATCTGAAAGAGACTGGAGAATGTGCCGGTTCTAGCCGTTTCAACTTGCAGATCGGGAAACTGAGGCTCAGAAAAAGGAAGTGACTTACCTGAGATCACACCGAGTAGACAGGGGTCCGATCTGCCCACTTTACTGAGAAGGCATCATAGGCCCAAAGTCACATGACCAATTGGTTGCAGAGTTAATAAAAACGACAACAACAATAAAAATGATAACCACGGGAAGGGAATAAGCATTTATACAGCTCCTACCATGCGTCAGGAACTGTGCTAAGCCCTTTACAATCATCATTTCATTTGATCCTCACAACAATCCTGGGAGGGAGGTGCTTTTACTATCTCTATTTTACAGGTGAAGAAACTGAGGCAAATAGAGGTTAAGTGTCTAACACAGGATGTCTGGTTCTTAATGTAGAACTTTTCTCCCTGCTCAGGCTCCCCGGTGTTAGACCAAATCATGAAACCCTAGAATCAGAAAGAACCTCTGAGGCCTCCAGTCCAACTGGTATTTAGCCAAGAATTCCCTCTCTAGTATCCCCAACAACTGGTCATCCAACGATACTCGAAGGTGTCTGGTGGGGGGAATCCTTCTCTGCAGGTGGGTTTATTGTAGCGTCTCACAAGCTAAACCTTCACTATTCTATAAAATGATAAAGTTCCTTCCTTATCACAGCCCTGGGTACTTTAAAGATGATTATTCCCATTTTAGTGATGAGCAAACAGAGGCTCAGAGCAATCATGGGACTTATTAAAAGTTACCTAGCTCTTAAAAGGCTGAACCCATATCCACCTAGGCCAAATCCAGTCCTCTTTCTCTTCTGCTCCACGAGTGGGCAGATCTCCACTGATGTCCTTCCCAAAGCCTTGGTCCCGTGCAGCTTTTTCCTCTCTGGTTTCATCCTAAAGTATAACCCAATGGGGCGTTTGGCAGCAGGGAGCAGTTGTTTTGGGAGGCGGAAGGGAATAAGCACTTACAGAATATCAGCTAGGTGCCAGGCACTGTGCCAAGTGCTTTTTACACTTATTATCTTAGTTGATCATTACCATAACCATGGGAGGTAGCTGCTATTATTATTTCCATTTTATAGTTGAGGAAATTGAGGCAGAGGCAAAGGGACTTGCTCAACATCCCACAGTTCAGGCGTCCCTCACTGCAGGTCCTGTGCCACCAGCTGCCTCCCTGTGGTTACCAAGGGTATTGGGCAGGTGTCTGCTTCTCAGGACAGGCAAGCTCACAACTGCTGACATGTCGAGAGGTATTGGCTACCTTCTTGGTGTCACTAGCCCCTCAGGCAGTCAGTCTGGTGAAGCCTATGGACCCATTCTCGGGGAGGGGGGCATGTTTATAATGCATTAAATAAAATACATATCATAGATACAAGGTGTATTCTTGATTCAATAAATGACTTACCAACCATCACTTCCCTTAGAAGTGGGAAGGATGCCAAGGGTGTCTGAGTTCTTCTGCGTTTTAAGCCTTTTTGGTGGAGGAGCAAATATTTTGCTGACACACATCTGACAACTTTATTGGACACTGGATCCCTCTCCTAGAAGGAATTCTGTCCCCTGTATTTTGGGAAGACCATAGACGTGAACCACGCCTAACCTTGGTTTTAGGGATTTCCCTAGAGTTATTCTTAGGTAGAAGCAATGAGCCAGAATGTGAGGAAAAAGCCTGGTTTCTCCCTCCCTCCCCCTCCCCCCGCTTTGGGCTCAGGACTCCTTGGATGAATCTAGGTTTGTGGGAGTCCAGAGCTGGAACCCGATGTAGAATCAGGAGCCCTGTGGCACATAGGGGGGCATTTTGAGGGGACTCCACCACCATTTCCTTCAAAGTTTGCGGGGAGATTCCATGCCTGCAAAAGTGGGTCAAGAGTCCAACATTCAGCACTATAACTGTGTAAAAACAAAAACCACAGTATAGCCACAAAACAACAAATAATCCACAAAATATGTGGATTAAGTACCTACTGTGCTCTTGGTGCTGGAGCCAAGACAGAGTTTAGACAAGATCCAGGGTGTCCCAAAAATCATAGTGCAGGTTCCAGTTTTAAATGGCTGTAATAGTTTACATCTTCACTAAGACTTTTAGGACACTTTATATAGTCCTAGCAGTCAAGGGGCTTCAGTCTTTTGGGTTTTTCTTTGTGAGGAGGGGAATGGGAGGGAAGGAAGTTTGGATCTCTGATTTCATAGTATAGGAAGCTCCTTGAAGTGAGCCAGTAACTTCTCTGTGACTTGTAGGGTCAGAGCTGCCCAGGGGCCCCGACTCTGTCTGAGGCAGGTGGGAGCCCATGATTTGCTCTTTCTGTTTGGCTGCTGTCCATGACTCTCTTACCATCACCTGCCTGTGTCCACCTTTTGTGCCCCGTGCCCACTGGAAGAGGAGGGCAGGGCATGTGCTTCAGAAATGTTCCCTCAAGTGTTTCAGATCCCCGGATTCCCCATCCCACTATTAATGATCCAGAGTGGGGCAGCAGACTGAGGTCTGGATGGATTTGGAGAACCTGGCTTCGCGGTCTTGGCCAAGCCCCTACTCCTCTCTGGGCCTCATTTTCTTCACCTGTAAAAATGCTGGAGTTAGCCTTAACATTTCCTAAGGTCACTTCCCACTCTAAATCTCTGATCAAAGATCCCACACTGGCTCAGTTCCCCTGTTGGAAGCCCCACATCTATTAGGTGAGCTTGGGTGCCTGGCCCAAGGCTTAGGCAGGCTTCATCAGGCCCATGCTCGGTCAATGGCTGTCTTGAACTTTGTGCCTTTGGGTTCATCCATCAGGGCACAGTTTCCCTGCCCCTGGCCCCGAGTGCTTCCCCAGAGCTTCTGACAGGACAGACGACAAGACGAGACCTGAGGTTGAGCAACTAGAGGATGGTGAAGGGGACGCTTATACTGTCCTCTTTGCAAACTGCTGCAGAGATGTGAGCTGTGACTATTGTGATACATTCATTATGGTAACAGCAATAATGAGTGATGAGAAGCAGAGGAGTGCAGCTTCAAAGCCTGGTGGACCTGGGTCTGTCCTGTTTCATCACATCCTGGCCTGTGACTCAGGAAGGTCACTGGGACCCTGGGGCTACAGGCAGCTCCCTAGGACACAAAATGATTGAAATGCCCTGCTTTGCTGGAAGGCCCTTATTCCCCTACACACTTTTGGAGTCAGGGACCCCAGCCATAGTCAATAAATGAATCAATGAATGAATAAATAAATAAACAAAGCCCTTTGGACTTCATAACACCAAGATGGCAAAAGTGGCCCCCAAAGACAGTGAATGTGAAATATTGAAGGACTTTGCCTGGAATTCTCAAAATGCCACGGAAGACCTAGTATTAGTATTATTGCCTCTTCTAAGGCCCCTCCCAGTCCTGCCATCCCTTGTTTTGAGGCCCCTCCCAGCCCTGACATCCCCTGTTCTGAAGCCCCTCCCATGCCCTGTTCTCAGGCCCCTTCCAGCTCTGACAACTTGTTTCCTAAGGTCCCTCCCATTCTTCTTTCTATGTTGTAAGACCCCTTCCAGCTCTGACAATCCCTTTCCAAAGCCCCTAAAACTTCTCACTTTCTATATTTCAAGGTCCTTAATAACAATTCTAAATATTCTCTGGCTCTACAAAGATGGAAGGGCACATATTGTACACGACACTTCCTACAGTATACATTTGATGGACTGAACTTATGGCCTGTAATTGGAAGATGAATTGTTGGGGCTCCCAGCTGGAGAGGAGATGGAGGGAAAGAAGGGAACCTAAACACTTAGAGATTCTCTTTCTCTCCTTCCCTCCTTTTCTCCATCAATCTCCTCTCTCTCTCTCTCTCTCTCTCCCTCCCTCCCAGTACCTCTCCGTCTCTTCTCCCTCTCTGTCTCTCTCTTTCCCTCTCTTTTCTGCTCTCTCTCCCCTCCCTCTCTTCTTCTCCTTTCTTTCTCTCTGTCTCTGTCTCTCCCTGTTTCTGTTTCTGTCTTTTTCTTGTTTCCTCAAAGCCTTTTGTAACACACCACCATCACGCTCTTCATTTCAAGGACAGCTTTTATCTGAAGAGATCAAAGCCCTTTACAAAATGGACCCAGCCGTGAATATGATTAAAGGCTTGGGAATGGAGGCTCTGAAGGAGGCTGAGAAAGGGGCCCCATTTCCCCCCTGGGAGAAAAGGTCCCAAGGTGACTTAGTACTCAGATTTTCAGGATGAAATAGTCCAGTCTCCAGAGAAGTTGGCTCAGCCAAGGAAGGGATTCCTGCTTACTGTCTGTGCCAGCAGCCCAAGGGTGGACAATGGTGCATATCTCTAATACAGCCCCTCTCTCTCAGGGAGACAGCAAGGCAGTAAGCATTTATTAAGCACCTGATATGTATCAGCCCTGGGGATACAAAGAAAGATCAAAGACAGTCCCTGCCCTCAAGGAGCTCACACTCTAATGGGCATGACCACGTGCCACCACCTGTGTACAAACAAGATATCTACAGGGTAGATTGGAGATAAACAGCTCTGGGAAGGCACTGGAAGGAAGAGGGTCTGGGACGGGCTTCTAGCAAGGGCCGATTTGTTTCTGACTTGGATTGTTGTTTCTTCCAACTGACCTTTAGGAGCCTCTCCTTTGTGTCTATCAGAAAACTAAGGGTTTTGGAAGGATGCTTGGAGATCATCCCCTCCAGCCTATTCACTTGATCCCACCACTAGGACCTGGCAGAGGCTGGAGCTGAAGCCAGTTACTCTGAGAGCAATGGTCAGGGACCAGTGCAAAAGGTCCGTGTTCGGGGGTCCTGGCATGTGAATTTCTTCCACCAAACCTGTCTACAATTGATTATGGAATCATGGATTGACTTTAGAAGAGGTCTCCTTCACCTTCCTCATTTTACAGAGAGGGAAACTGAGTCATGGAGAATAGTTGATAAATGTCAGAGGGAGAACCTAGTTAATCCTGGTTGTGAGTCCAGTATTTTATCCATTCTCATTAAGCCCAACATCTTTTTACCTCACATGTCTCCACTTGGGTGAGTATATATGATGATGCAGATTTTTTTTTAATTTTGTTACATTAAATTAATATTAAAAATTCTTAGTGGTACATATAATGCTTAATATTAAAAATCCATCAGTTAGTACAGTTCCTGGCACAGAGGTGCTTAATTAATGCTTGTAGATTGATTAAAAAGAATGGCCCCTGCCTAGGAACTTACAGTCTAGTTAGAGACAAATTACCACATACAAAGTTAAATAAAACCACAAGAACTGGTCCAAGGAGGAATGAGACAAGGGCAAAAAGATTGGAACATATGTTAATGGCTTTAGGAGACCAGAGGAAAGAGGGGGAGGGGGTCTTTCCATCTGGACTCACCCGGGTAGGCTTCATGGATCATAGCTTCACAGGCTCAGAGTCAGAGAGACCTTAGCGGTCTTTGGTCCAAACCACACCAGAATCCCCTCTGGAATATTCCTTGATAAACAGTCATCCAGACTCTTCTTGGAAACCTCCAGGGCCAGGGAGCTCTTCACCTCTCAGGCAGACCATCCTGATTTGGGATAGCTCTCAGCATGAAGACATTCTTTATGGCCAATTTACTCCCAATCAGAGTTCTCCAGATGCAGAATGGGCTGCTCTGAGAACCTGGATGTGGAATCAGGAAGTTCCAGGTTCAAATCCTGACTCAGGTACTGGCTAGCTGTATGACCCTGAGCATGTTACCTCATCTCTATGGGCCTTAATTCCTTCATCTGCAAAATGGGAATAACAGGAACTCCCGCCTCCTAATGTTGTTGTGAGGCACAAATGAGGTAATGTATGCAAATGCTTTGTCTGTCTTGAAGTTCCCTATAAATTGTAGCACCTATTATCATCACTAATGTTGTTGTTATTATTATCGCTGCCACCTAGATTGAACCAGATGGCTTCTGAGCTCACGTTCAACCTCAAGAGTGCACAAATCTGGAAGGGCTCTTCATAGAGATCAAGGGTGAAGGAGGGACAGAACTCAGGGCACCTGGCTCCCTTCCACTGGCCCCTCCTACTCTGCGAATCTCTATCCTCCTCCAAGCAGAAGAAACTGGCTCTGTCTGATGAAGGAGCAGATGAGCTGGATGCCCAGGACCAATCGGGCATTATGGCTCCCCATCAGTGGGCTTCCTGCCTTGTTGCATGTATATAGTTCCTTGACTAATTCTTTCCTGCTCCATCCTAGAAGAGGGAAGATAGAAAATAGCTTAGTTCATTCTAGGGGGGGTCTGCAGCCTCAGGGTCCTGCCTCCAAGGCTCCGACAGTACCAGGGGCTCGGTGGGCACCCCTTTGCCTACTGTCCCCATTTCTCAGAGAATAGTGAGAGGCCATGTGATTTCACACGGAGGTTTACCTGAGTTTTCTTGGCAAACCCTTGCCTCATTCACATCACAGAGGTTGGAGGAATCTGGGGCCATCCCGGGCTCCTCTTTGGAGCCAGAAAAACCCATCCCAGATTTCAATGCTCTGAGGTTAGGCTGAGATGTTTCTTCTTGTCCTTTGCCAGGTTCTCAGACATGTTAACCGTGTGTAATCGCCTCTTACATCGAGGTTCCCTTCTATGTTCCCTTCCAAGGAGGCGCAGGGGGCTCAGGTGGAGGCTGCCAGCAGATGCCAGGTTGCAAAGAAGCTTGGAGCTCCAGGGACGGGAGCAGACACCTCCAGGTGGGGTAGCTCCTGTCTCCTCAGTAAGGAGGATGAACAATGGCAGTAGGTCCCCAGCCAAGGCGAACAGTCCCAGCATCCAGGAATGAACAGCATGGGTGGGGGGGAGGGGGGAAGGGGAGGCTAGATTAGAGGAAGGTCAAGTCAGTGGCACAAGGCCAGTCCTGAATATTTATACCCCAAACCTTATTAAATGCTGACTCCAGAGACACGGAGTCCGTGAAAATAAGAATTTTCCATTCCCCACTTATTCATTAAGTGCCTCTTGTGTGCATCACAGAACAGCACAGGGCCTCCATTCCTCAGGGGTCAGACACCCCTCCTGCCTGTGCAGAGTTCTGTGAGGCTTTGAGACCTCATCCCAGCCTGGTGATGAATCTTTCCCAACAGTCCTTGGACAAGGGAAAAAGAGTCTGTGAGCAGGGTCCGTCCCTTATGCCTTTCTGTTAAAGCCTGCGTTTCACTGTCAGAGCCTTTAGAGTGGGCATCGCAGCAGGCCAGGGGAAGGCATCATGTATGGTAGGACTGTAGGGAGGGTCCTTTTCAGCTTCAGAGTGCTTTCCCATCTGTTATCTCATTTCATCTTCACAATACTTCAGTGAGCTGGCATTATCCCTGTTTTATCAAATAAGGAAACTGAGGCACAGCGACTCTGTGGCACAGATGAGTTAAATTCAGATCACCTGATCTTAAGTCCACCATTTCTGCTATTCCACCAACCTGCCTCACTGTGTCGCAGTGTCAGGGGGGCACAGAGCCAGGATGGAGAGAGAAATCTGATTTTAAAATGCTTGATTTGCTGCCAGGAGCAGGTGATCTGGGCTCTAGTCCTGTCTCTGCTGATTCTCTGTGTGACCTGGGGCAAGTCACATCCTTGGGCTGAGCCTCAGTTCCCTCCTTGGTAAAATGGGTATAAGAATCCTTGCAACTCTGCATCTCACTAGGATTTGGTTGGGAAAGATTTAAAAAAAAAAAAAAGATCTGACTCATGTAAATGTGAGATTCTATTAATGGGAAAAACCTGGATTCAAGTCCCAATTTCTTACTAACACGTGACAAGCTAAATCACTGAACAAGCGAAAACATTCCATACTGTTTTATACTTACTGAGTGTTGTCTGTGCACGAAGAAGATAGTAATCAAACCAACTATAATATGCAACATTATGTAAGAGTTTCAGAGAAGGGCAAAGTATTCTGTGAGGTCTAAGGGGAAAGGCCTTTATAAAGTCAGGGGAATCCCTGGAAGCTTCCTGGAAGAGGAACCATTTAAATTGGACCATAAAGAATGAACAGAATTGGAAATGGAAAAGCCAGGGAGGAGGAGTGGGCAGGGCCAGATGGAGGTGGGCCTTGAATGGCAGGCAAAAGAGTTTAAACTTAGCTAGAAACCCAAAGGCAACACTCCTATTCCTCTGTGGGGAAACTATGAGGCAGCAGTAATTCTGGTAAGTACCTACATCTCACAGGGTTCCTGTGATATTAAATTGAAATAATGTAGGTAAATCACTTTGCCAACTTTACAGTGTCCCATAAATGTCAGTTATTGTTACTATTATCATTATTATTGTTTTATTTTTCAAATTTGCGCCAGTCACATAATTAACGGTGAGCACCCAACTTCAGTTTCCCCAGGAACCCAAAGGCACATAGCAAATCATAGCTTCAGTCCCCAGATACAACGCCTTTGAATGCTATCATGCATACAAAGCATTGAAAAGAATTGGCCCCTGGGGGAGGAAGAGAGACAGAGAGACAGAGACCCAGCACACCAGCACCAAGATGTGCGCGGGTCCCAGACATTTAGCACATGTGGGAGCCGCCTCTGCATAATGAACCTTGATTTCTTCCTCTGCAAAATCAGGATACTGATATTTATACTATATACCTGGCAGGGTTGTTTTGGATCACGCTGGGAGCACCAGGCAGCCTGATGTCTCCCTTTCCGCCATCCCTCCTCCCATTTTACAGATAGCGAAACTGAGGACGAGAGGAATTATTCAAGTGGTCCTAAGTCACACTGCTGGTAAGAGACAGTGCTGGGATTTGAAACACGGTCACATGATGCCGAATCTAGCACCTGCTGACCAGTCCCCTGTAGAGCGCCCCTCACTCATTGGCCCTCAGGGCTCTGATGATGCCTGGAGATCTGCAGCATTGGACACCTCCCTCCCTCTCAAGACAACCCAGGGACAGTCATCTCATTGTTAGTAAGTCACCACCCCCACCCCCCACCCCCACCCTCCATATCCCAAAGCTCCATATCCCTCAAAATCCCTTCCCTTCTGCCCCACCCCCACTGCTCCTGGTTTTACTCTCTGATGTCAAGTGGAATAAGTGTGATTTCCCCTCCCCAGGAGGACAGCCCTTGAGCTAGTGCGAGGCAGAGCCCCTCTGCCCTCTGATACCATCTCTTCTCCTCACCCAGAGCTGTGCCAATTGGGAAGTCTGGCTTTCTTCCTCCCCCAACCGTGCACGAAGATGATGAGGAAAGCTAGCCAGTACCACAGTACACAGAACACCCTGCCTGGAGCCAGGAAGACCTGAATTCAAATCTGACCTCCGAAACTTAATAGCTGTATGACCCTGGGCAAGTCTCTTAACCTCCATTTGCCATAGTTTCTTCATCTATAAAACTGGGATAATAAAAGCACCTACCTTCCAGGGTTGTTGTGAGGATCAAACGAGATATTTTTTGTAAAGCGCTTAGCACAGTGTCAGACACACAGTAGGCCCTGAATAAAAGTTAGCTTTTATGAGGAAAAGCACAGTCAGTGTGGCTGGGCCATGATGTGTGTATACGCGGCAAACACTCGGTCATGAAATCTGGTCCGAGAGAGGTCCATTCTACTTAGGAAGAGTCATGGGAAGTCACTCTAAGACATCACCATTGCTCCAGAGCAGTACGGTGTTTTTCTCCCATGTCGGAGGCAAACACTGCAGGGATGATGATGATGATGACGATGATGATGATGATGATGATTACCATTTCACAGGAGGAAACTGAGTCCCAGTGAAATGAGGTGACTTGCCCAAGGTCCCATGGCTTGAACGTGAGGTGGGACCATCTTCCAGTCTCCTGTCTCCCTTCATAATCAAGTGATCCCCTACAGGCTTAGCTCATATTGCTGCAGCCTGATACATAGCCCACTTTTCCCTAAGGGTCTCAAGCACCTTTGGGAATGCCCATCATTGGCCCCTTCCAGCAAATAGGGAAACTCAAGCCTGGAGCCTTCACCTCCAAAGGACTGTGGCTAGGGAATCTAGGAGCTTGGAATTCAAACCAGGACATAGCACCAATGTTAGGCCTCTCCTACATGGGGAATCCTATTACGATTTCTATTTTACTGATAAAGGAATAGAGTTCCCCCACCCCCACCAGGGATGAAGGGACTTGCTTCTGCTGGGGCATAATGAAGAGTAGGACCTAGATCTCCCAGTACCAGAGTTTTCCACTGCACATTGTGGATTCTTTCCTGGGATCTCACCAACCAAGGGTGAAGAACAGAAGGGCCTTGGACACTTCTTCGTCACTACAGTGCATGGCCACAGTCAGTGACATAATGAATTTGATGTGCAATCCATTTTCCCATCATGTGACTTAGTTTCCTTCTCTGTAAAATGAGGAACAGGACTTTGTAAAATCTGACAGCTTTGACATTCTCTGTTCTAGTCACTCCTTGCTGCTCCCCATTCATTTCCTGTTGGAAGGCCCCTCCCATCTCAGACATTCCTTATTCTAAAGGTCTTCAAAGAATCTTTGCATTGGATTAAACATCCATCCCAAAAGTCTCCTGACTGTGTGGTCCCTTATACAGAACATCAGACATCTCTCATGTGTGCCTTCGGTGCTCACCTTGGCTCCTGAAACCCTGCCTGTCATATCTGGAAGGAAGGTTGGATTGCAGGACCATCAGCCTGGCTGCTTTGCCAGTCCTGACTACTACAGTGCCACCACTTTGTTCCATGGGCTGACGCCGGGGAGCCTGGCATCTGTAGCATGCTGGGCAATTGATATCTAGAGCTTTGTCTGCCAGGGGCGGCTGCAGTCTCAGGTGCTGCTGGACACTTCTCTGATCCTTTGCCGCATAAACCAAAGAGCACAGGATTCTGCCAATGACCAAACGGACCTTAGCAAAGGTACTGTGATCCTGCGGCTTATCACGAGGAATGGTGCCCTGCCCACTGGGCTCCAAAATTCATACAGAACATGTAATGCACAGGGGCTTCCTTGGGCTGTAGTGAGCCTCCCATCACTGCCAGGTCTAGAGCTTTGGAAGACAGGGAACGGAGAACTTATACCTAGAAAGGAGCTTAGGGATCACCTTCATTTTATAGAATAAAAAACCAAAGCCCAGGAAGGTAAGTGACTTGCCTGAGAACACACAGGTAGCAAATAGCAAAGGCAGCATTTGAATTCATCTTCTCATTCTAAATGTCCAGCTCGTACTAGCAGACCCAACTGCCTCTGGGCATTATAGAGGACATTCCCGTACAGGTATGGGTCAGGGGACATAGTCACATCTGTCCTTCCAGCTGACATGCTGTGGTTCTCTCCAGATGAAAGCAAATTGTCTATAGATAATAAGGAGCTGCTGTCTTCCCTCCATAAAAATCGGGTCTTTATTTATTTATTTTCTATTTATTCTGTATGTAGTTTATATAATATAGCATGTGTGTATGTGTGTATATGTATGTATGTGTGTGTGTGTGTGTGTGTGTGAACTGTCTCCCCAGTTGGAATGTACATTTCTTGGGACAGGAATTATTTTGCCCTTTGTACTTAATATTCCCATCACTTAGCACAGTGCCTTTCACATAGTGTGTACTTAATAAATACCTGTTTATCAAATGATTAGCCAGCAAAGAACGGGATTGTAGTGAGGTCAACATCACTCCACTGCTGACTATTTGAGGCAAAGTTACTGGCAGCCATTTGTCCCCACCCTGGTGAGCTGTACCAGAGCTGTGAGACATTCACAGATTCAATTCTCACTTATTAAAGCACCTACATGTGCCAGTTCCAAAGCCAAGGTGTGTTGGTTAATGTTTAAAACTCAAATAAAAAAAAGTATGCATGATATACTTCTAAGTCTAATACGGATTATTAATGCTTTTAAAAGACGTGTAGACCATCTCTTTGTAGTCATTTTCTGATTTCCAAGATGTCAGTGCTTTCAGTGACAACTGCCAATTGGCTCTCATGGGTATTTGGAGCTAGCTGGCTCTGGACACCCTGGGTTAGGATCCTCTGATAACCCCCACCCCAGCAGCATGTGAATGCTTCCCAGCACCCCATCACGTCAGTGGAACATGATCTGTTATTCTCATACCAAAGAGGATGAAACTGGATCTCAGAGAAGTTAAATGCTTTGCCCCAGGTCACACAGCAATGGAGGACTGGAGGCTGGACCTTGGCCCACCAGGTCTAAAGCTGAAAGGGACCTTAGGGAGTATCTGGTACAAAGCCCTCATTTTAAGAGAACTGCGAGGTTGTCAAGGGGTCAAGTACTTTGGAAGACTTCAAATGTCATTGAAATATTAGCTGACAACAAGAATAATAACAGAGGCGGCTCAGTGTGGTGGATAAAGGGCAGGCTTGGGGGTCAGGAAGAATGGGGCTCGTCTAACCACTGGCTGGGAGCGCAGGAGCAACTCACTTCATTCGCACACTGCCCCAGGAAGCTCTCTAGGATGATAAGTTGCAAAGTACATGTCAATTTGCACTGGTAGAGAGTTCCTTCATGGGAGCTCCAGACCCGGATGGAATCCCAGGTCTAGACAACACCACCACAACCACTACTACCACCATCTCTTTTCCCTACAGTTACTCAGGCAGACATAAGCAGCAAAGCCAGGTTCTTCTGAAAGAACACTCCACAGTCAGTCTTGAAACCAGGCCTCCAAAAAGAAGCTTCTTTCCGGGTAAAATCTGAGGAAAGCACTGTTAGCGCAGTTCTTCCTCTGTGGAGTCCCCATTTTGGCTTGAGGCTGGGTGAAGCCTCATGGGAATCACCACTGGGCAGGAGCTGGGCTCAACAGCTTGCCACCACTGTGCCCAAGATGCCCAGCATCCCCCTCTCTGAATTCCCAGCTCCCACCCAGGCTAAGCTCACCCTTGTCTTGGGACATGGCTCCCATGGCCTCAGCTTTTCCCATTTTCTGAGGAGACTCAGGCCAATTTCCTCAGCTCCCCACTCACAGGTTCTCCAAATCAACCCCTGCTCCTCCTTTCCTGGGTAGGCAAAGGTACAGGGATCAATTAGCATTCCTAATTCTCCTTAAACAGGCACTGAAAGCTTCCACAATCTGCCTTCAAATGGTCCATCCAAGTGGGTCTATGGAGGGCTCTATGGTTTAGCCAAAGGGGGAAACTCCCTGCCTCCACATAGACCTGGGGGGTTTCTAACACCTTACCTTGGTTCACACTGTTACTTCTACCTGAACATTTTCCTTCATGTCCCCTACCCCTCCGTTGTTGAATTTTCCCTTAGCCATGAAAATCCATTAATGTCAATATGAAATACCCGGCATCCTGGAAGTTTTCTCAGATCACATCTCCCCTAAGCCAGGAATGACCTGTGCCCTGCCCACAGGACCTAACTCATTCATTCAGCAAACATTTATCGAATGCATAATAAAAACAACAATAACAGCATTTACAGAGCATTTCAAGGTTTGTAAAACATTTCATAAATATTATCTCATTTGATCGTAACAAACCTAGGATGCATGTATATTATTATTCCTATTTTGCTGATAGGAAAACTGAGGCTGAGAGCTTTCATGGTTTGCTCAAGGTCACACAGCTAGTAAGTGTTGAAAGTTGCATCTGAACTCAGGTCTTCATGTTTCCAAGTGAAGCGTTCTACCCACTGCACCACCTAGCTGACCACTACGTCCAGTGTCCCGTGCTTAGCACTTGGGTTGCAAAGCTAGAAAACAGTACTTGGATCTGTCCCAAAGAGCTTGTAGTGCAATGGGGGAGGATACCTGCATACCTGGGACACCTGCACTAAACACTCTCCTTCCTTTTCACACACTTTGATGTGTGTTACATGTATCTGTATGTATCATATTCTCCTTACCAGACTGGAAGGTCCATGAGGGCAGGGGAGGTGACTTATTTCCACCTGGCATCTCCCCAGAATCTGACCCAGGATTCTGTACACATCCTTTGTGGCAGCCGTTCTGGAAATGTATTGCCTGAACTGGCTTCCTGGTTGGGTCCATCTCTAGTCTCTGGCCATTCTCTCTGGCCATCCCCCATGCCTGCACTGCTCTTCCTCCTCTGCTCACACTACTGACCTCCCTGGCTTCCTTTCAGTCCCAACCAATGTCTCACCTCCAGAAAGCCTTCTGCAACCCCTCTTGATTCCAGTGCTGTCCTTCCTTAAATTATTTCCTTTTTATCTTGGATATTGCTTGTTTTGTATATATTTGCATGTTGACTCTCCCATAAGATTGTAATCTCCTTGAGGTCAGGGCCTGTTTTTTGGCTCTTTGCATCCCTAGTACTTAGCACAGTGCCTGGTACTTAATAAATGTTTATTGATTAATCAAATTCTTCACATGCTAAATCTCCTCTCTTCCTGTTTCTCTTTCTCTAGTCTTGAGAATGGCCCCAGGCATTAACCTCTATATCTACAACAAAGTAGGAAGGAAGGTGTCTAATAACTGTTTGCTGAAGGAATGATTCTGTAAGATGGAAAAAGGCCTTCCCAAGGAGGTAGAGGTCTAACCTGGTAACCTCTGGAATTTCTGCCAGCCAGCTCTGGGTGATTGAGTCCCCTAAACCCAGGGCACTGAAGGCTATTCATTCCCAATCAGAGGTTCCCAGGCATGTATCTGTCCCCTGGAGCTCAGTACACATTGGCTAAGGTAGACCTCCACGCCCTTCCCAGCTTCTCCTTTGGCTACATCTGATCTCTTGGATGTTATTCCTGATATGATTGGCACAAAGCTACTTAAGCTTATTATACCTCGAAAACCCCTCCCTAAATTCCAGAAAATGGGCTCAGATGAAAGGGGGCCCAGGAGCAAAGCTAACGAGGAACTATGGAATGACAGAGAAAGGGAACAATGGAGAAACGGGGTGAAGTTCAGGAATGGATATGTTGTGTGATGGTTTCCAAGATCCCAGTCTAAGGACCCAGGATACGAAGTGAGAAAACTCATCCTAAGTGCACACCATCCACTTAGGCTCATTCTTGTGCACACTCCCCGACATGCACACCCGGCTGGGCTCCAGGAAGCCCAATACATCGTGTTTGGTTTTAGTCAGATGGGAAGCTCACCGGGCCTGCCCTCCAGCATAGGTTGCAGCTTTCCACACAGTTCCTTAATAAATAGGAGTGTCGTAGCCATGGGCCAGTGGGGAGCACTTAGCCGCTCTTGGAGCCTTTGATGTCCAAAGCACAATCATTCAAAGACCTGCTCATGCTTCACTGACAACTTTAAAACACATCCTTTTTGGAGGCCATTCTGTGAATGCGCTGCCTGAACTCTGCAGATGCTTAATGTTCCCTCTGCTTCTTGATTCTACTAGTCACATGCTCCATGAATTCTTCCTTGCACACACAACTAACTAGGAAGGATTAAAGAGAAGGAGAAAGAAGGAAGGAGGGAAAGGGATATGGAAGGAAGGGAGAATGAAAGAGAGGAAGTGAAGGAGGGAAGGGGAGAAGGAAGAAAAGGAAGAAAGGAAAAAGATAAAGGAAGAGAGGGAAGAAATAAGGATTAAAGAAAATGAAGAAGGGAGAACAGAAGGAAGAGATGGAAGGAGGGAAGAGGAAAGAAGGAAGGAAGGGAGAGAGAAGAGAAAAGGAAGGAAGGTATGGAGAGGGGAGGAAGGGAGGAAGGAAGAAAAGAAGAATGAAAAGTAGGAAGTGAAGAAGAAAGAAAGAATGGGAGGGAAGGAAATCAATAAAGAAAGAAGATAAGGGAGAAGGGAAGAAAGAAGAGAGAGAAGAAAGGAGGTACGTATGGAGGTAGGAAGGAGGTGTTTTGTGGGTTGTTTTTTTTTTTTTTTTGCTACTGATGGGGTGTGGGCTGCAGCAGATAACAGTTTTGAGCCTTCTCCCTCTCATGTGACCTGTGCTTTCTTGAGGAATCTTGGGATCCCAGGGTAATATTCCAGACCTGGTCCTAGTGCTTGGTCCAGGAATCGGTCCTGGCTACTGTAGCTCCCAGCTAGCATCAGGGACTCCTTCCAACTTCACTGACTCCACCCAGGATGTGCTTCCTTCCTTCTCTTCTTCTATTGCATCTATGGAGGTTCTCACTGCTGCCCCTTTCCCTGCTTCTCCTTATACAAGGAGAGAGACAATAGTAGTCTGGGCTAATGTGTACATGTCTAGCTCTTTTGCTTCTCAGCCCTATAGATCCTACTGATTAGCACAAAAGAAATTCAAAAGACAGCTGAGAAAACATCTTCCCTTGGCCATCTCAAACAAACGTCCCCAGCCCTCACTCCCAGTTGAGTCAGGGAAGCTAAATTCCATTGACCTATTCCCTGCCTCATCATGTATTCTTCCTCCCACCCTCACCTCCCCCCATAAAAAATCCTTTGAAAGCAGGGGAAAACAAAAATTGTCTCTTTCTATTTTCCTTTTTGACTCTCATCATTTCACACACTCTAGTTCAACCCATCCCCAAAGAGGAATCCCTTCTACAACATCCCCAGCAAATAGTTATGGGTTTCTGTTTGAAGACTTCCAGTGAAGGAGAACCAGCCACCTTCCAACACCGCCCATTCCACTTTGTGGAAAGCTGGAATTCTGAGGTAGTTTTTCTTCAGCTCAGGTCAATGATATCTGTCAGACCTGTTGGGCTGAGGAAAAGAAGAGCTGGACATGTACAAATTAGCCAGGGTTACAGTTGTCTCCTTGTATATGGGCTGGGAAGGGGGCAGCAGTAATGGGAACTCTTTGGAGGAAAAGCAGGGTAATGTGGTAACCAGGATGGTGTACTGAGTGTAAGAAGTGAATGAGATTGTAATACTGGCCTCACTGTTTTGTTACTGGATGACATTCAGCAAACTGAGCATGCTTTTTGGACCTTGGATACCTCCTCTTAGTTCTATTCAACAAACCAACATTAAATACCTACTATGTGCAGTCCTAGGTTCTAGAGATACAAGTCAAAAACAAAACAGTCCCTGTCCTGAAGGAACTACATTCTAAAGATGTAAGATACTTGCATTCCCTCACAGAATTCTTCTGACTAAAATATTTTGTAAACCTGAAGGCATTCTAGAAATGAGAGATCTCTTTATGAAGCAGACTCAGAATCAATATGTGTTAGCAGATTTGGTGGGAAGGTGAATTTCAGTAATATAAATTCTATTTGTTTGCCCAAGTGTCTCTCTTATGAAATCAGAGATAGATTTCCACAGATCAGGCTCCCTGTTACACAGAGCAGAGAAGTTATGTTTAAGATTGATATGGACAGGCAGGAGCTGCTGACCTCACCTGGAAGTTCATTCTTCTCTTTTCCTCACTCGGGAGCTCCCAGTACAGTTGACATCCTCTCCATGTCCCAAGAAAGCTGATCTTAATCATCAAAACACCTCCCGTTTTCTCAGCATTTGAAGCCATGCAAAGGGCTCAATTCCCTAGGGCAGGCTCTGGAGGCAGGCAGGGCAAGGATTATTTGTATTGTTACAAGCACCATGTTACAGAGCAGTTAAGTAAGTAGAGGAGTATACAGGAGATCAACAGTCCCCCAGCCTGTAAATGAGGAAGCCAAGACAGAAACTCATTCCTTCTGCTTCTACATCCAGCCCCACTCTGCCATGCCACATGACCACAGTCCGCAAAAGTCTAGAGCCCTGTTCATTTATTATCCACTCCTGCCCATCCCCCCCAAACTACTGTCCTTTTTAAGTGTGTCTTGATGTCTTAAGAAAGACACAGACTCAGAGAATTTCAGAGCCACAAGGGACCTCAGAGTACGTATGTTACAACTTGTACCTAGAAAGGAAACGTCTTAACATTCACAGCCAGTGGTCATCTAGCTTCTGTTCCAAGACTTCTAGGGATGAGAGGCTCACTCCCTTCACAGGAGGATGCCTCCATATCATATTAAACTGAAATTTAAACCCACACATGAACCTTAAGGTGATTCATCACCTGGCTCAAACCTACCATTTCAGCCTTAGTATGTATCACTCCCCATCACAATATTCTATGGCCCAGTCAAATTGGTGCTGCCCCCGCTCCTCAACATGTTATCCAATCTCTCATTTCTAGACCTTTACAGTGGCTGTGCCCTACGTAGAAAAGCCCTCCTTCTTCCCTTTGGCCACTTGGAATCCCCAGCTTCTTTTGAGACTCAGTTTGCTCATGTCACCTCTACCAAGGCCTTTCTTGGTCCCTCCCCAACATGGCCACTGTGTCTGTGGATAACATGGTATATGCCTATTGGCTCCCTCATTTGAATGCAGACTCCTCAAGAACAGGGCTGGTTGAGTTTTGTCTTGGAATCCCTAGTGTCTAGCACATTTCCTGGCACAGAGGGGGAACCCAATAAATGCTTGTGGATTGATTAGGCCAGGTCTCCCTCAGGGTGACAGTTCCCTGGCTTCCTAGCACGCCACATTGCCCATGGCAGGCACATCTTCATTAGAATCGTGTTGTGGAAAGAACATTGAGTTTGAAGTCTGTGCAGCACAGCCGGTCACAGTCACAAGGACCCTTAGAAGCTATCTCTAATCCAACCTGAACTAGGATGGAAATCCCTTCTATGACATCCTTGATAAGTGACCTCCAATGGCCTGGTCTGAATGCCAGCTCTGTGGCTTCCTGCTACCTGGGGGACCTTAGACAAGTCATGTCCTCTCTGTGTGGCCTTCATTTTCTTCTTCTCAGAAACAAGGGAGTTAGACTAGAGGAAAATAGGGCAGGAGGTGGAAGGGACTTAAGTTCTCATCTAGACTGTCCCCCTCATTGTGTGGGTGATGTGAGGAAACTGAGGCCCACAGAGGGGAAGGGACTTTTCAAGATCACACAAGTAGTCAGTAACAGAACTAGAATGGGAACCCAGGTCCTCTAAGTCCAAATCAAGCTCTCTTTCCACTGGACCACACTGATCTCAAAGGCCTGAACATTTTGATTTTTGTTCCCATGGTTTAGTGATCCTAAGAATGTTCCAGAATTGCAGAGCTAAGAGAATCTTCAGTGGTCACCTATTCTAACACATACTATCAGTTCCCTGCTCAACTGGTTGCCACTCAGCAGTTGATGCTTAAGATGGTTAAGTCCTTTACTAAGAAAAATAGAGCATTTTCTTTCATTCAGTAGTCTTAGCTTCAGGAAAAGGCCTTCTCTAATGAGAATATTCTACAGTGCTCTGAAAGCTAGCCTATTGTTCACAGAAACACTATTTCTAGTGGTAAAGAACCGGAAAAGAGATGCCCAGCAGTGGAAAGATGGCTAAACAATTCATGGGTCACGTGGATATAACGGAATAGTATGGTACTGGGAGGAACACTAAGTCTGATAAAGACAGAGAAGCCTAGGAGAACTTCTACCAACTGATACAAAGAGAAGGAAGCCCAATGGGAAGGCAACATACACAATGGCCACCATAGTGTCAATGAAAACCATGGAATTACAATGACCAAGCTTGGCTCCCAGAGACAGCAGAGTAAGCAAATCTTCCTTTTCACTTTACAGGAGTAGGGGATTATGCATAGGGAACATTGCACACACTGTCAGACTCAGCTGATGTCAGTCAATAAATCAACATTTATTAAGTACCTTCTATGTACCAGGCATTGTGCTAAGTGCTAAAGATACAAATAAAGGCAAGAGACTGTCTCTGCTCTCAAGGAGTTCACAATTTAATAGGTGAGACAACATGGAACCAAGTAGCTACAAACAAGATATAAATGGATAAACTGGAAGCATTCAGCAGAGGCAATGTCCAAGAATTAAATGAGACTGGGAAGTTTTGCCAAGCTAATATGTCCCCCTAAAAATCTCAACAAACTGGGTGGAAGGATGAAGGACACATTCAGAAAGGAAAATGAAACATAAGAACAGAAGATACTAATCAAAATGAGCATTAAAAATAAGTGAAGCCTCTAGAAAAGAATTGTGATGCTCTGATGACTCTTGTTTCATGCTTGTGCTCCCTCCACCACAAGTCCCGATTCCTGCACTCTGTCCTGACTCCAGCAGCAAGTCTGGGTGAATTACTGAGGCTAATGATTTCACCCTGTGCCCAGCCTTCATGGGTGAAGCAATCTGCAGGCAAGATGTCAAGTGATAAATGTATCATCATCCACCCCGAGTATGGAACTAAAGTATGTCCTCTTGGGACATAATGTCAATGACAATAATGGTAACAATAATTAGTCTGGGACAGTTTCTTTTTTTGCCTGTATCCTATAAATGGTAAGCAACTTGAACACAGTAGGTACTTAATACGTGTCTGTCAAAATGAATTGAGTACCGCAATTTGACACGTATGATCTCACCTCATCTTCAGAACATCCCTGGGAGATAAGCAAGGTTCAGGGGCAGAGAATAGATTATCCCCATTTTTAAAATGAGGAAATGGATGATCAGAAGAGAGTAGAACATCCTCCTTTAAAAAAAAAAGCAGCAGCTTGGGAGCCCCTAGGCATCACCAGGCCCAGGCAGATGAAGGGAAGAGATCACAGGTCTTACAGGACTATTCTCCCTCTTCAGAATGTTTACCTTCAACCTCTTCAATGAATCTCCTACCTATGCATTGGCCCCAAGTCTTCAGAGGGTTTTTACTCATTTCCTTTGCTTTTTCTCTTTCACCTTGATTTTTTCCCATGGGACATTGCTTTGACCTGTCCTCTGTGCATATCTCACTCTCGCCCTTTGTAAGTTATTTGCTTACGTGTGCTTCTCTATCACGGCTGCTGCCCGCCTCAGGACAGGAAGCCTATCACAGCACCAAAACACAAATGCCTGGTTTGGTCTCCTTAACCTCTTGGCCAGGCTTCCCGCACTCCAACTCCTCTTGCTGCCTAAAACTCAAGCCAATAGCTTGGGGACCCTGGCTCTGGTTGGTGAGTATTCTTCTTATCTTGCCTGGTGCCCCACACAGCTCTACATCGTACCACCATGCACCATTCATACCCCTTCCCACCTTCAGATGCTGCCCCTGAGAGGAGTGATTGAACCATCCCTGCCATTCCTGGAAAGGACACATCAAACAGCTGTCTGTTGACTTCAGCTGCCTTTCCCTCTGACTTCCATGTCTAACACACTCCTCTGCCCTTCACTCTCAATAGGTGTTGTCTTCTGTATTTGAATGCAAACTCCCTGAGGGCAGGAAACCATCCTGTTTTCTTATATTTGTATCCTCAATGCTTAGCATACTGCCAGGCACATAGTAAATGCTTAATAAATGAGATTTTTCGTTCATCCATTCTAACGATCCCAGAGTATTTAGCCTCCTGCCCCTCTGAGCCTGCTGTTTATATCTCTGTGTGGCTCATGCCTAATACAATTTTCTACACAGAGGAGGCTCTTGATATTGTTTTAAGTGATTGGATCAATAGGCATGGTTGTTGAGTACCTCAGACAGGAAGACAAATATAGCACAAACCCATCAAAGCACTGGTTTGTTTTCCTTAATTTTTCAGACCTGGGGCATGTGGAGGATAAGGAGAGTATCTTGGTTAAGAAGTCTGCTGCTTTGTGGAGATGTGTGAGCATTCCCACTGCAACACAGAACAATGAGGTGATGAGACTGCTTGGGGGCTTGAGATGCAATTTTAACAGATAGTGGAAAGAACACAAGGCTATTCAATTCTGGCTTGCTGCAGTCTCCTCTGTCAAGAAGCATGATCTTTGGACCAGAAGGATGAGGACAAAATCACTATAAGGAAACCAAAGACCCAGAGAGGTGAACAGACATGAAGAATGCACCTTGCTAATCTCCACACTTTGAAGTCTCCTGTCCTGTGTGAATTACATCCCAGGGTGCTGAAAGAATTTGTTACCATTGATGATTTCTATGGGATGCAGAAAATGGGAGAGGTGCTGGAAGCCACTGCCTCAATTTACAAAAAAGAGAAAAAGTTGAATTTCTTTTCATTACTGATTAGTGGAGCTGAATGTCAACAGTCAATTCTTAGAACATGTTATTATGAACAGAAGATAGTTTGTGAAAGCACTCAAAGAGAAGAGATGATGGAGTAGAACTAGATGGCTTTGAAGATTTCTTCCAACTCTAAGTTCCATGAGCTTATAATCCTAGGTGATCACTAAGAACCAATATGGATTCTCCAAAACCAAGTCACAAGTACATAACATCATAGGAAGAAGTCTTAGACCACATTTAGTTCACTCTCTTCTTTTACAGAAGAGAAAACTGAGCCATGGAGAAGTTCTCAGAACACTGACAAACTTATTTCAATTAACTTTTAGGCAGAGAAAAAAAATTGGAAGGTGAGAGGAATATCACAGAGAGAATAGATCTGTATTACTGTAAGGCATCCGTTGAGGTGGCTCATGGCCTCTTCATGGGAGAGATGATGCTATAGTTAGGTAGGTTTGAAATAGTGAAACCCAGAGAGTAATGATTAATGGATCGATGTCAGCCTGCAAAGAGATCTCTAGCAGGGTGCCTCCAGGGACCTGTCCTTGGTTCTGTGCTATGCAACATTTTTTTTTATCAATGACTGGCATGAAGGCATAGATGGCATGCTTATCACATTTGTGGATGGCAGGAAGCTGCAAGGGATAAAGAATATAGCAGATGAATGAACCAGCATCTAAAAATAGGTTGCAGGCAGGAATGATGAGCTGAATTGAACAAAATCAAATTTAAGGGAATAAATGTGGAATCTTACTTAAGATTAGGGGCAGCAGAAAGTTTAGTGGGCCTAGAGAGGAGAGGCTTATTGGATTCAGTAAAAAGAAGATTGGGCTCGGAATGTGAGGCTGGTGTTTCACCTGGCCAAAGTTTTACCTGGAAAATTCTACCCAAAGTGGTTGCTTAACAGTATGGTTTGAGTTATTTCAATGCAACAGACATCTAATAAATATATAATAAAAGCTCATCACTGGAGATGCAAAAACAAAGAAAAGAGGTCCTGATTGATGGGCAGGGCATTATTCCACTTACTAGCAAATGGAACTAATGGCTTTCTTGGCCTCAGTTTCCTTATTTGCAAAATGAGATAGGAGGACTGGATGATCTTTCCCAGCTCTAAATGTGTAATAACTTCTGAAACTCTCTCCCAACCTGTGATTTCTGTAAGGAAGGCCTTTCTGACTGGGGTCAGAGAAAGCATCCTGAAATTGGGAAAGGGAGGAATAAGCATTTATGTAGTACCAACCATACAGCATGCACTGTGTTAACTAAATGTTTGACAAATATTATCTCATTTAATTTTCAAAACAGCCTTGTGAGGTAGGTGCTGATATTATCCCTATTTTTACAGTTAAGGAAACTGAGGTAAATTGAGATTAAGAAACTTGTCTAGGGTCATAGAGCTAGTAAGTGTCTGAAGCCGGATTCGAAATCAGGTATCCACTCCAAAATATTTTCCATTTAGCCACCAAAGTGATTTTCCTAACGTGCAGATCCCCTGCATCACAAACTTCTGCCCATTCAGTAAACTGTGGTGGCTCCCTATTGCCTCCAGGAGCAAATCCAGAATTCTCTGTTTGGTTTTCAAAGGCCTTCAGAACCTAGCCACCTTTTCCCTTTCCAGTCTTCTGGCACATTGCTCCCTAATACATGTTCTTTAATCCAGTGACATGGTCCGTGTCCTGGCTGGTCCATGAACAAGACTTCTCAGCTCGAGCTGCCCCCATAACTGGAATGCTTTCCCTCCTCCATTTTCTGACTATTGGCCTCTCTGGCTTCTTTTAAATCAATCCCAGCTAAATCCCACCTTCTACAGGAAGCTTTCCCAAACCCCTTTAATTCTAGTGTCTTTCCGTAGTTAATTATTTCCTATTTATCCTACACGGAGCTTGCTTTGCATGTATTTGTTTGTATGTTGTCTCCTCCTTTAGATTGTAAGCTCCCTGAGAGCAGGAACTGTCTTTCCTCTCTTTTGGTATCCTGAGTATTTAGCACAGTGTCTGCCACATAGTAAGTACTTCATAAATGTGGATTGATTGACTTCAGACACAATACTCTACCCCTTGTTCCATCTAGTTGCCCAAGAAGAGGTGGTCTTTGAGCTGGGCCTGAA
Source organism: Vombatus ursinus (assembly GCF_900497805.2). NCBI lineage: Eukaryota > Metazoa > Chordata > Mammalia > Diprotodontia > Vombatidae > Vombatus > Vombatus ursinus. Next base: position 3,984,409 of record NW_020950172.1, on the reverse strand, counting down.
AAGATAGACTTTTTAAAGCTGTCCACGGCTGGCACATGTTTGCAGCCTTTCTCCACCTCTGTGCCTATGTTCTCTCAGTTGCTTCTGCCTGGAATGTTCTTCCTCCAATCCCCTAATTATCAATCAAACTTTAAATAATGCAGACAGCTCACAACAGGAGCAGAGCTAAAATATGCATTTCTCCCCTTTGCTGAGATCCACGCATGGGGGTTCAGTCTTGTTCAGCCCTCACATCTCCATTTGGGGAATAATGATGCCCAGTTTAGAAAGGGTGGCGCAAAGGGGCAGAAGAGGCTGGGCCTCCATCTGATTAGCTCTGCGTGCAGGCAGAGATGGCCATCTGTAATTCCCAAAAGATTGAGGAAAGTTTGCTGTTGGTATAAGGATAAAGGTAGTCAGTATGGATTTCAGAAACAGCCTCCTGGAGTGCTTAGTGGAGGACCCCTATGTCCATGAGGGTTTGTGCTCAAACTTCCAGGGTAATTCCATGGAAAAGGAGTCCCAAGGTGAGATTTTCTTCTCTAAAGATTGTGATATCTTTGCTGTCTCTCTAATTATAAAATCACCAGAATCACAGGCCCAGAAGGAGTCCAGAGGTCATAAGAATAACTCAAATTTCTGTAGGGATTTGAGGTTTATCAAGAGTTTTCCTGGTCACTGCCCTTTGAGATCCATGGTATTCTCCATTCTACAAATGGAGGTAATTGAAGGTCAGAGAATGGAAGGGGCTAGCATCATGATGATGCTGACTGTCCAAGCCAGGATTAGAGGCCCACTCTCCATACTCCCAGTCTTTGGATTCTTTGCATTCTTTGCCTCTTCTCTAGTAAGGCTATCAACAACATGCCCAACATGCCCAATGATCATTCAGCTTCTGCTGACCGTATCCTGGTTCTAGAGGCAAAAGACCTGGGTTCAAATTCTACCTCTGATAATTACTACTTGTGTGATCTTGGGCAAGTCAATTAACTGCCTTGGGCCTTCCTCAATTCTGTCATCTTTAAAATGGGGCAGTTGGACTAGGTGACCTCTGAGATTCCTTTTGCTCTAAATTTATGATCCCCCTCCCTTTTGCCATAAGTCTTCTTTTCTTGAGGCTAAATATACATCCCCAATTTTCCCACCAACCCCCAGAAAGCCTGGTGTTGACTGACTCCACCGATGGTCCCTAGGACTCTTCCATCACGCTCAGTGCACAGGAACTGCATTAAAATAGAGTAATACTGGGGCAGCTAGGTAGCACGGGGGATAGGGCTTCGGCTTGGAGTCAGGAGGAACTGAGTTCAAATCCAGCCTCAGCTACATAATACTTACTAGCTGGGTAAGTCACTTAACCCCGTTGCCTAGCCAAAAAAAAAGAGCAATAATAAGAGCTGACTTTTGTATACACAAACATCGTTCCATTTGGGACTTGTAACAACCCTGGGAATTGGATATTACAAGCATTTCCCCATTTTACAGAGGTAGAAACTGAGGCCCAGAGAGATTAAGTGATTTGCCACAGAGCTAATTAGTGTCAGAGGTGAAATTTAAACCCAGACTTCTCTGACTCTTAAGCCCTATGCCACACAACATAAAAGGAGTGGAAGGTCTGTTAGCATGAGCAGGTTGGCGGGGAAAGAACGGGGCTAAAGAAGGAAGGTTGGGAGTTTGGGAATTGGGGATTACTCTGTGCCAAACATGGAATCAATGCAGAAGTACCTTGACTGAAGCATCTGCCTTGTTTCTGTTCCATTTCCATGCCAAGCCAAAGAGGGAAATTACCCCCCTTAGAGTTAGCGTGGTAGTTATAGCTAAGTATGTTTTTCCTATTAAAGAGTGTATTGGGAGATGATTTCAGAACTGTGGTTGCTGGTGGGCTTGGCACTTGCTGCTTGGTGGGCCATAATGCTGGGTTTAATTCCCCTCCTTGAGAGCTCCCTCAGTGAAGAGAATCTTTTGAAAGCTAGGGTTGCCCTAAACGCTCTCTCTTGCCAACTATGTGCATTTTCCCAACTGAGGCCAGCTTCCAGAGGTCAAGAATGTACTACCTTCCATTAGTGGTAGGAATAGAAGCCCAGACTAGCATGCCCCATGTGTAGGGGTGGCAGGGGCTGGGGGGTGGGGAGAGAATGACAGCCTGAGCTGGTCGTTAGTGGCAGATATCTTTACTCACCAAGCAAGGACAGATTGGTTTACCCTTTGATGCAAGGCATGGAGGAGACCCTGTCCATAAGCAAGTCCCTGAAGGGGGAGCCAGAGAGGGGGCATGGATATATCACTGCTGCTCTAAGTTTTTAGAATTCTTGCATTGTTGAAGCTTGATTGACAGTTGAAATATTTGTACAGTGGGGAAATGTTAGAGATGAACGATGGGTAGTATTTGAAATCCAGACTTAACAAGCTACTAACTCTTCAATGGAAATATAAGTAGACCTAAGACAGTCAACAAAGGCCAATGAGCCATGAACACCCCAAAGCCCAGCTATTTGTAACTGGGAACATTGTGCCTCTTCCTCATGAGGCCATGGGAACCCCCACATGGGCTATGGTTTGGAATTAACACCAGCCACAAAAGAACCCTGCCAAAATTCAGCTGTGAAATGCCTCACCGGCTGCCTGCCATTGCTTCCTGAGCCCCTGAAATGGTAACTGGCACCGTGCACTGGTTCTCCAAGGTAGAAGATCAGAGAAGTTTGCATTTATTAAGCATGCGTTATGAGCCAGGCTCTGTGCTAACACAAGCCGCTCAAACCCGATGGAGGCGACTCCAAGCAAACACGAGCTCCTTTCAGAGAAGAGGGGCAGGGGAGCAAGCTGAGCAAGGCCTCCTGTTGAAGGTGGGGTTGCAGCTGTGTCTGGGGCTGCACTGCTCCAACAATCAGAATATCTCCTTCAAGTGTCCATCTGCCCTTGTCGAAATACCTCACATGGTAAAGGACTCACTTCATACCAAGGCACCTCATTCCATTTTTAAACAGATGCAATTCTTAGAAAATTCTTCCTAAAAAGAGCCCAAAATACCTCCCTATAATTTTCCAGAAACTAGTCTTAATATTATGCTCTGAGCTTGACCATCCCCAGAGGGCCCAGCATTCTGTATTGTGAGGTACACCAACTAGTCCTAATTTTGACTCCCCCCTCCTCCACCCCCCAAAAAAAGTTAATCCTTCTTCACAATGAAAGCCCTAGGTAAGATTGTTAGAAAGACAGGATGGGGGAGTGGAAAGCATCAATTCCAAGCTGGAGTCAGGAAAACCAGGTTCAAATCCTCCCTCAGAGACTGAGTAACCATGTGACCTTGAGCAAGTCATTTCACTGGAATTTCTTTTCCTCTTCTGGAAAATAAAGGGTCAAATTTGATCACCACCAAGGCTCCTTTTAGTTCAGAATCAACAATCATGTGATTCAAACTCTGGTGCTCTGGTTCCAAATCTAATTATCTTTCTAATGCAACATGCATTTTGGAGAAAACATTCTATAAGCCTAGAAATGCCACATGGGTATTAGCTCATTATTAATATTTATTGTTGTTTTGATTTGACAGATGTATTGTCTACTGGGAAGCTAGGAGGTGCGGTGGATAGAGTGCTGGAGTCAGGAAGACTCATCTTCCTGAGTTCAAATTCTGCCTCTGACACTTACTAGCTGTGTGACCCCAGCAAGTCAACCTAACCTTGTTTGCCTCAGTTTTCTCCTCTCTAAAATGAGTTGGAGAAGGAAATGGCAAAGCACTCCAGTATCTCTGCCAAAGAAACCCCAAATGGGGTCACGAAGAGTCAGATGTGACTTGAAATGCCTGAACAACAACATTAGATCCAGAATTCTATCATCCATAAACACAAACATCCCAATCTACAAAGGACAGAAAAGAGGATTGTACATAAAAGTATGAACTCCTATCATGTAGTTTTTTTAAAGTACCACCTTTACCAAGGTAGTAACAGCCCTGTTGGTGTGCCCTTTAGAATTTCTTCTTCCAACCTCATTTTTTCATCTTCTTTCCTCTCCAGGGTTGAACAATAGCAGTTTACTCAAAATGAGAAGGAAGAAAGGGAGAGGATCTGGGTGAGGAGGTAGATATTATTGACTAGAGGCCCAGCTACAATGGGGAGGAGTGGATGCCCTTTGCAGTAGTCAGGTCAGAGGTCAGTGCCAAACATTCCTTGTATGCCCACAGAATTTCAACCTACTCCCAGGCTTCTCTTGGTTAAAAGCACAGAACAGGCCCAGGCCCAGGACACCAGAAAGAGGGGATTGAGGAAGTGGGGTTGATGGCCTTCCAAACCATCTAACTAAGTTGAGCTCATCACCTGGCACTGCTAACAGCCTGACCAATTCAGCCTTGCCCTCAGGTGGATCCTGTGATTAGAAAACAAAGAGGGAAGAAAAGCCATTTCCTGTCCCTTTCCCCAGCAGAAATAGGATGTTCCAGGCAGCCAGCCCACGGGATGAAAGGAGCACTGGGGGTTGGAGGAGTGAGGGATGGTGGGAGCGACAAGATTTCAAATATCTGTTCTGCCCCCTTGGGCTCAGTTCTTGGATACTATACTTTAGGGTGCTGGCAAGCTGACAGGGTGATGCAGTGGGTAATCTGGATATCGAAGGGCTTTGAGATCATGGCATATCTGGATTGACTGAAGAAGCTAAGGATGTTTAGCCTGGAGAGAAGACTCAGGCTGGGGAGTTGGGAGCTGTCTTTAAGTACATGAAGGGCTCTCACATGGAAGTGGGATTAGCCTTGTTCCGCTCAGCCCCAGGGGGCAGAACCAGGAACAATGGGGAAATCTCTAAAGAGAAAAATATAGGCTCAACTTCAGGACAAAATTCCAAACCATTAGAGCTGCCTCAGGAAGAATCAGGTCTCCACTGGCTGGGAGTCTTCAAGCAGAAGCTGCTGGACCAATTGTTGAGGAAATTGTAGAAAACTTGTTCCCCTGTCTGTTGGATGAGGTGAACTTTGTGGTCCCTGCTAATCCTGAAATTCTGATTCTGTGACTGTGAGGCATGGCATGAGAAGGAAGAGCTTGTGTGCTCTCAAGAGTTTTCAAGAGACATTAAGAAGGACATTGACAAAGCAGGTATGTGTCCAGAGAAGGTCAACCAAGAGAGTGAGGCCATGAAACATGAAGATTGATTGAAGGACCTGGGAATAGTGAGTCTGGGGAAAAGGAGACTCAGGGCATAGGTGAGCTGTCATCTAGTACGTGAAGGGCTGTCATGTGGAGGATGGAGTGACTCTGTTCTCCTTGACCTTGGAGGACAAAGAGTGCTGGAGGGGGTGTCGGTTTGCAGAGACAAGTTTAGACGTACCAACCTTCCTACTCCTGAGATCTGGCTCAAAGTGGGCAGCTTCAAGAGCTGGTAGCTTCCCCCACCTCGGAGAAGGCCAAGCAGTGTCTGGTAATCACCCAGGCATGTTCTAATGGGGATTCCTTCATGTCTGAGTTGGAACGGAGGATGCTAGAGTCCAACTTGTCCAGCTCTCAATTCTGTAATTCTCTGCCACATTCAATTCTGATGCTTGGTCTAGTTTTCCAGGTGTCAGATTCTGGTTTTTTTCCTCCTTCTTCCCATCCATACACTCAATACTCCATCCAATCTGGATGACTTGTTGACCTCTGGGACTGTTCTTTTCCTCACCCATGCCCCCAGCCTAGCTCCAGGCTGCTGTTCATGCTGCTCCAGTCAGTGCTGGCTGAAGCTCTTCAGCACAGAGTGGGCAAAGTGGGCTTGAAAAGCAGCTGCCTCCCCCAAACCCAGAAGCAAATGAGCGTGTGCTTTGGGGCTCCCTCTGTCAGCCTTCACTTCAGTACCATCCAGTACAGCCTACACTCCAGTGGTCATGCATAGCTCTTGGACTCTGGCTGGACAATTGGTAAATGTTGCTGGTCTGGTTTCCTCAGGACCAGTCAATCAATCAACAAATACTTAAGGCGTGCCTTCTATGCACCAGGCTTTTATGCTTGGGCTAGGTGCTGAGGGTATAAAGACCATAAAGAAACAATTCCTGCCCTCAAAGAGCTTACATTCTATCAAGGGAAACACCATGTACACACAAGAATATACCAAATATAAGAGCAGGGATAAACCTCAGATTTCATTGGGGTGGTCCCGGAGTAAAATGGCTAAATGGCAATGATTAATGTAAAGCACTTTGAGAAGCTTAACGTGTTATAGGATTGTTTGCCAATGTCTCTGGTTTTGTGCTCTTACCTCTATCTGTGTGCAGAGTCTCATCTTCACTCTGGTTCCAAACCCTGAGAATATCCTCTGAACTTTTCCCATACAGGCTGCCCCTCCGTATCCTCACTCTCCCAGGATGCTGACACCAGGCTCCAAAAATAGCAGATAAAATCTCACCCTTTATAGGCTGGTATTTGGTTCCTTTGTTTTCCATTCCCTTTACACACACACACACACACACACACACACACACACACACACACACACA
>NW_020950172.1:3976508-3977966 GCF_900497805.2 Vombatus ursinus | reverse complement strand
ACACACACACACACACACACACACACACACACACACACACACACACAAACAGTACCAACCTCACAGGTCAATGATGACATGAAACATGAAACACACTAGTCATGGGGGATTTGGACCAAATAGTTTAAAACTTACAGATAAGCGTACTAGCTGAAGCTGCCAATGTATTATATCTTGTTAGTTCTGATCCTTCTTATTCAGAATGCATGACCATTTAGATGGGGCTGCATGAATGCAATAAGGTCTCAGACTCTCTAAGATGGAAAGGATGTTGGGCCAAGTCATCCACCCTAAACCTGAATGAGAATCTCCACTACACCAAGCACATGGTCCTCCAGTCATTCCTTGGAGAGCCCCAGTGACAAAGGAGCTGCTGCCACTGAAGGTTTCCCATTCCACCTCTGGATATTCCTAACTAGCAGGAGTGTCACATTCACCTCAAAACTAGAACTTCCTCTCTACTAATTACCCTCCATTGTTCCTGGTTCTGGCTTCTGGGCCAAAAAGAACAAGACTAATCAATCTCTCTTCCCCATAAGAGTCCTTCTAGTCTATCATCATGGAGTCCCAGAGTCTTGTCTTCCCCAAATGCTATAAAAGCAGTGATGATGGTGGCCTGGAGCATTAACTATGTTAATGAGAGTACAGTCAATGCACTAACACTTGCTCTTGTACTGAAGCAGCCAGATGAGGGGAAAATGTTCTTTAAAATTGATTCTTATCCCTTTATCGTGTTTTGAATAATGATTGCCAGGGTCCTATGGCAGCTGACTACAAAGGTCTCCAAGCTCTGACAAGTCTGCCCAGGAGAATGGAAGAGAGCTTGGAGAGTGTTGTCTAAGCCCCAGATGTCAAGCACCCCCTATTTTAAAGGCTGCTGAAAGGAAACCTGCTAAAGAGAGGGGGATCATGTACTCCTCAGGGCTCCTGGCTGCACACGCTACTTGCCTGTCCAACCCCTCACTTCCCCTGCCTCCCCAACTGTGCTAACGAGTAGGGTCTTGATCATGCGGTCAATATTTTGCTAGTTCTCATATAGGATGACATTTACTTTGGCAGTAATAAAACTTTAAAAACATTTTATAGCAGCATCTTGACTTCTCAGATATTCAGACTAGTCTCTGTCCCCTCTCTAAGCAAAGTTGGTCCAAATTAGTGACATTTTATTATGCTATTAGACATTCAAAAATGTTAAGGTCAGTGTCAAGTTTCTCAAAGTAAAGCACATGCTCTGAATGGATAACTGGGTCCTCTTACAACATTAGTGTTATGAGAAATGAAAGAATGTTCCCTGAGGCTTTGGTGAGGAGAAGCCTCACAATGGCAGAAGAGTAGGACGCCAGCCACCCTTCCTGGGGTCTGAGATGGAATTTTATTGTGGGAAGGGTCCTTTATGATTATTTAAAGCAACAAGCCCATCTTGAATATTTTACAACTGAGGAGACTGAGGCCCTGAGG
>NW_020950172.1:3940138-3976498 GCF_900497805.2 Vombatus ursinus | reverse complement strand
AAAGAAAGAAAGAAAGAAAGAAAGAAAGAAAGAAAGAAAGAAAGAAAATGACAAGTTGAGATGCTTCCAGTGAGCTGATTGGAATCTCCTGCTTTTCTCAGTTTCTAGTTGCCCCTTGAACTCCTGTGATATTCTTCACATACTTAACTAACACTCATGAAGAGAGTAATGACATAGAGTCTAAGATCCCTAGGAATAGTTGCACCACAGACTCTGCTTACAGACATCCATCAATCAATCAACATTTAGTAAGCACCTACTATGTGCCAGGCACTGTGCTAAGTGCTTGGGATACAAAAAGAAGCAAAAGACAGTCCCTGTCCTCAAGGAGCTTACAATCCAATGGGTGAGACAACATAAAACAAATATGTACAAAGTAAGCTCTACAGAGGAGAAATAGGAAATAATTAACTGAGGGAGGCATTCAGATTAAGAGGGGTTGGGAAAGGCTTCCTGGACAAAGTGGGATTTTAGCTGAGACTTGAAGGAAGCCAAGGGAGGTCAGTAATTGAGAGGAGCAACCCCTGTGGTGATGCAATGAAGGGATTGCTTCTGTGGATGCTAAAGCCCCCTGCCTCCTGAGCATCCGCAGCTGATGATGACAAGGAAAAGCAAGTTCTTACCGAAGTCCTTATGATTGAAGAGCAGAAATAGGAAATGCCATTAAAGAAATGCCATGCCCACATACTTTGTTGCTGCACCCTAAGAACCAAGGCACTTTCCCCCCAGCTTACACCTACAAACTCCTGTCAGAGTTGACTCTCTCTTTCAAATATAATAATAGCTAATAGTCCTTATATAGCACTTTGGGGCCTACATAGCTCTTCACCATTATTATCTTATTTTATTCTCACAAGCTTGGGGGCTAAGTGCTTAGTATCCTCAGATGAGGAAACTGAGGCACAGAACAGTTAAGGGATTGCCCAGGATCACATAGCCAGTCAGACGGAGGTGGGATTTGAACACTCAGGTCTTTCTGACTTTAGGTCCAGTGATCCAAATGGTAAATGTAAGATGAAAGAGTTGAATTGAATACTCTTAAAGGTCATGTCCTGGGCTTCCTAGAAGGCTCTGTGAGGACCTGTCTCTGATTTTCTATCTGTATTCCTTGTACTTAGAGAACAGGGTTTGGCACATACTAAGTACTGTAAAAAAAGTTTTTTTTTTCATTCAGAAAGAAAATTCATGCACTGGTCTAGACAATTTGATGATAAAATTGATTAAATGACCCTTATGTATTATTTAAATCTGCCCAATTAGTATTATAGTTTGGGAGGGAGGTATGAACTTCCTTATAATCCTGGTTGATATTCTGCACTGTAGCACATTAACTCTCTGACCTAAGCTTGTCACTGAGTTGTTAGAAAGTTCTTTTCCTCTGTAGCATCTGAACAACTCAGTATAAGCCTGGATTTGGGAAGAAGGTAAAAACAAGGGCTGAGGCCAGGCAGAGGAGAGCTAGATTCCCTGGGGGACATTGGTTCTCATCCATAAGTTCCTAACCACTATTCAACCTTTTAAGAGATATTCATTATGTGTTTGCCTATTCCATGTGTTGAGACTCCAGCTGGGGCCTCACATTCTGGATGGCTCCAGGATGAATGGGGTATGGGTAATGCAGAGAAGAATTTTTACTGTCTGCTAAGGGAGCTCAGACTTAACTACAGTGCTAACAGGCTGTGGGTCCTTGAGTAAGTAACTTGACTTCTATGGGTCTCAATTTCCTCATCTGTAAAAATGAGTTGAGATGAAAAATTTATTTCTGAGATCCCTTACAGGTTCCATGTTCTATGGTTCAGTGTTTCAAGGTTCCTCCCAGCTCTCACACTCTCTGTTGTAACGCCCCTCTCAGCTCTAACAGTTTGTGTTCCGTGTGCTAATTTTCCTCTCAGCTTTAAAATCCTATTTCATATATATATATATATATATATATATACACATACACACACACACACACACACACATATATATACATACATACAGATATAAGTATACGCCCTTATATATGGGACATACAAACACATTTGTGTATATGTATATACATATACATATGTATGTACATACATACACATATGTATGTATATTTGCCATTTAATCACAAATGGGTGCCAATGAGATTAAATTCAACCTGTTCCAGTGCTCATCTCTCATGTGTTCTGTGTGCCTGTGTCTATCTGGGCAAAAGAGATAAAGATGACAAAAACGAACTCTTTTTGCATTCAAAGACCTCACATTCTACTGGACTTGAAGGTGTGAAGAGGATACAGTGAACACTCAGATAAAGGAATATAAACTACGTGCAAAATAAATACCAGTTCCTTCTACTATTTCTTGTGTGGCATGGCTTGCAGTCTACTGAACATCTTCCTTGTTTTACTGTCCTCTCAATGTGTTCCAATCTGGCCCCGACCTACTAAAAATGGTTTGCCAAAAACAGAGAGCCATGCTCCAGTGCTGGGGTTCTTGCCATTTTTGTGTGTGTGTTGAATTCCTCTGCCAGTCCAGTGAAAATCATGGTTCCCTTCTCAGAATAATGCTTTTCAATGCACAGAATAAAATAGTGAAGTACAAAGGAAAACAATTATGCTAAAATAGTTATCTATCTATCTATCTATCTATCTATCTATCTATCTATATTTAAAGGTTCACAGACTTGATGTTAAGAACCAACCCCAGGAAACGATGGAACCTGATCAGAACCAAGAACACAGCATAGTCCTTTCACTTGTCTAGGGCACTACAGAATGTAGAAATAGTAGGAACGTGGAAGATGTTTAGACAGGTGCAGTTCATTCCCCTTCTCCCCTCCCCCAACAATCCCTTCCCTTCTATCCCGAGACACAACCTTTCTGGTAACTTTACAGATCTCTATCTCACTGCCCCTGCAGGGAGTTCAGGAAAAGAATGATTAGGCAAGAAGAAGGAAAGAAGACAGGGGCACACCCTAGGTTCATTCCCAACAGGGCCAGTTAGTTTCACACAGAGATGCATAGGATTGAATCATATTTTATTCAGAGCATGAAGGAGGAAAAACAAAATGAGGAGTCAGTCTGGACTGAATTCTTGGAACGATACTGGAAAATTATCTGAAAGAGTCTCTTATCGATGCAGGACCTGTTCTCTAGAATAACTTTATTTTAAAATCTAATCTCAAAACTTCAATTTCCCAAGGTTAGCAGTTAGCCAGGTTGCCTGCTGTCCTTGCTGGGAAAGTATTCATTTTCTAGCCCAGGGACCCTGGAGCAGGAGCTGGGGAAAGGGGAGGGAAAGAGAAGGGTTGGGGGAGGGAAGACACAGAGGGGCCAGAGGCCAGGAGAGTAGGTACCTCAGGGGACCTCAATCTGTCACTGGGAGGAATCAGTGATTATCTTTCACAATAGAATTTTAAAATGGGCCTTAATGAATGAATTTGATAATTACAGGCCCTGTTTAAGGACATTAGCTTAAAAAGGATCTTGAACATTTGATGAATATGTATGCATTTTAAAAGTATTTCCATTAACTCCGCATTCATAGGCCAATCTGCGGGGAGCCTTGGCCAAGTGGAGACCTCTTCAAAACTGGAGATTCACTCCAGCAATTTCCCAAACACCTGCACCTGAGTCTGAAGTGGAGGTAAACCAATATTTAGTCAAGCATGCAGGTGCCTGCCCAGAGGCCCCTGGGGTCTTCAGCACAGCTGGAGCTGAGCAGAGTGAAACCAGATGTGGCCTGATTAGTGCAGGCTTTCAGAAATCAGCAAAGGGACTGCTTTCCTGCCCATGTTCATAGTAGAGCCCATCAAAAGGGTGGTCTGACTAAAGTTGGAGTAGATAATACATGCTCCCCAGGAAAAGAGATCTTCATTGTCAGAGACTAATTTTATCTTGCCAGGATACAGAGCAATCCACTAACTTACTATGTGACCCTGCTCTGGTCATCGGGCCTCACTTTCTTTCTCTGCATCAGATGACAACTATGGTTCCATCTTGTTCAAAGTCTGCACACTTCAACTCCAATTCTGAATCTTATATTTTAAAGTACCTCCCAGCTCTGATCTTCTCTGTTCTAACCACCCCCCTCCACTCTGACATTCCCTGTTCTGAAGCTCCTCCCAGCTTTGACATTCCACATTCTAAGCCCCACCTTCCCCAGCCCTGACATTGTCTGTTCTAATACCCCCAGAACTCTGACGTTCCCTGTTCTAAGGCGCTCTGCTCTCCCCCATCCCTAGCTCTGACATTCCCTGTTCTAAGCCCTCCCCAACTCTGATATTCCCTGTTCTGAGGTCCTTTCCAGCTCTGACATTCTCTGTTATAAGCTCCACCTCCCCTAGCTCAGACATACTCTGTTCTAAGGCCCCCAGAGCTCTGACATTTCCTGTTCTAAGGCACACTGCCCTTACCTCCCCCAGCTCTGACGTTCTCTGTTCTAAGGGGCCACCTGCCTCATACATTCTATGCTTTAGGGACCCTTCTAATTCTGACAGCCTGTGTTCAAAGGTCTAATTCTTCCTCAGTGCTCTATATTGTGTTCTCTCCATACAAGTCCTATTTTTTTCCCAAGGCTAAAAACTTCAGAGCCCTCACCTCCAGCTTATACAATATCTGTCCCAAGATATAGTGCCCAATACTGGACAAAATACTCCCGATGAGGTAGTGGTATCAGTAACTCTTTTTGGACACTGTCTCTCACTCCCAATTCAGATTGACTTTGTTCTTTTGGTCTTTCCATACTTAACTGTAGGTGGCACAGTAGAGTACTGGACCTAGAGTCAGGAAGACCTGAGTTCTCATCCACCCTCAGATATTTACTATCTGTGTAACCCTCGGCAAGTCACTTAATCCTGTTTGCCTCAGTTTCCTCATCTATAAAATGAGCTGGAGAAGGAAATGGCAAACTGGTATCTTTGCCAAGATAACCCCAAATGGACTTATGAAGAGTCAGGAATGACTGAACATGTAAGACACAATAGCAAAGGAGTGAAGAGTGGCCTGCTCTTAGAACTTAGGCAGCTGCCCAAGACTTAGGAGAGAAAGTCTTGGACTCAGGGTAAGGAAGAGATGAGTTCTAATCTTACCTCAGATACTTACTAGCTGTGGGACCCTAGGCAACTCCCTTAACCTCTTTGTGCCTCACATTCCTCATGAGTAAGTCAACAAGACTATATTAAGCACCTACTCTCTTCCAGACATTCTGTTAAGCACAAGTAAAATGAGGGGGTTGGGAATCAATGACTTTTAACATCCTTTCAATTTCTAAATCTATAAATCACAAATCAAATTGTGGCTCTATTGAATGCTTTGGTGATACTGTGATTCCACAGATATAGGAGCAGATATCTTCCCTCTCAATCTTTCCACCTGGGTAGATTCTAATTCTAAATCCTCCTTAGATGTCTTACCCAATATGATGCAGAAAAATACTCTCTGGTTCCTTCACTAAGCCCCTCCCTCACTTGCCCCCATACACTAAATGACTCTTGCCATGGAGCACTCCCCGCCCCTCCCCATTCTCTTATCTGAAAAAAGTAGGCAGATAGAAGGTTTGGCTTACCCATTTTGCACAGTTCGAGAGGACAACATTATAAATGAGAAGGGGCTATTCAATAACACAATCAGAATAAAAGATAAATTGTCATGGCTTTTCTGTTCATTCCATGTTCATTACACATGTTCATTACACACATTCATTCCACAGTCATTTCATTCATTCATTACACAGAATCATACCTCATTCCATTCCACAGACAGAGATATTGGTGCTTCCAGACACTCAGTATTGTCCTCACTCCCAGGCTCTCTGATTCTAAGACAAAGGGCTGAGATAAATAGGGATTCATAACTCATCACAAAAGGTCATCAGCCATTACTGATAATAGCAAGTAACAGATAAAAGAGTGTGTGTCTAACTCACCATCTCCTTGGACACACTGTAGAATCATTAAAAATGAAACCCTCAGATTTGCCCCCTTCCCATTCCCCCCCCCAAACACCCCCCCCCCCAAGAGCCAGTGCTTTTCCCATCTCCCAGGAAGCTGCATTCTGGGAATGGAGCCAAAATGATAAACTTGTTCTCTGCCTGAGCTGAAAAGTTCATCGAGTATTTTTGAGGGAAAAAAAATAGCCCCTGGCATGCGTAATTCAAAGCCAGTAATGTCAGAGAACGCCAAGCCTGTGAAATATGTCTATTCAGAACAATTAGCAAGTGAAATCCCCTCAAACCAATCAACATTGGCTAAGCACAATATCGGGTGAGGAGATACATAGCAGCCCCACACTCCTTTTAAGAGGCTTGGAAAAAACAGTGATTGCCTTGGCTGATGAAGCAGCATCCAGGATAATTATTCAGGTTTTCATTTCTTTATTCAAAGCAACCGAGAAAATTAAAGGGAAAGGAGGGTATGAACAGTACAGGGAAAGAAGGTAGAGGAAGCCACAGGCTTTCATTGGCTCCCCATCTTGGGTACTGGCCAAAAGGAGGGAGGGAGGAAGGACACAGTCATGAACCCTGACACCAAAGCGGACTGGGCCATTTCCCAGCTGATCTTTATGTTGATCAATTTCCTACTCCAAAGCCCTCAATGACTCCCCATTGCACATCCTTTTTACTCTGGGAGAAAATGTGATTTTGTCAGTCACTTGGTTGCAGGCATTGATGGTGTGCTCATGCAATCTGTAGGTGAAACATAGTTGTGAAGGCTATTGATGCAGGAAGGTGTGTAGGGGGGTGGACAGTGCCTTGGGCCTTGAGTCAAGAGATATCTGGTGCATGGGAATTGGTTCGTTCTTTGTACTTTTCTCTTTAGCATCTGAAACAGGGCCTGGGGCATAGTAGGAATTTAATACTCATTGAACAATCACCTAGGTTCAAATACTGCCTCTGATGCTTGTTAGTTGTGTGAACCTGAGACTCAACTCCCCCAATTCTTACAAAGGGAGGCTGTGCCTTCTTTACAGGGCTGTTCCAAAGCAGCCATTTCACAGACTTCAAAGCACTATGGAAATAGGAGCTGTTATTATGATTTTTAAGGTCTCTTCAAACTCTTGGGACATGGGTTCAAATCCCAGATCTACCATTCACTGGGTATCTGACACCGGGTTGATTCCTGAATCTGACACTTGTTTCTTGGCCATGAACAAGTCTCTGAGTCTCATTTTTCTTATCTGTGAAGGGGGAATAAAGCCTGAGAGGTCTGAAGCACACACCTCACTGGTTACCTTGAGGATCAATTGAAATGCTAATAAATAGATAAACAGATAAATAGATAGCTATAGACAGGAAGATAGCAAGATAGATATAAAGGTAGATAGATTGAGATAGATGAATGGATGGATAGATAGATAGATAGATAGATAGATAGATAGATAGATAGATAGATAGATTGATAGACAGATAGATAGACAGAGCTTTGCAATTCCAAAAGTAGCACGTGGATACCGGCTATTATTAGTATTGGATGAAGGGAAACAACCTGAAAAATGTCGGTCAAGTGACTGAGTTAACTAATAAGATGAAATTTAATTGGTACAAATGTAAAGTCCCACACAGGTTTAGAAAACAGGATAAGTATAAAAGAAAAAGGTGTGACTTTAAAAAAAAATCCCTATTTGCAGAGGAGGACTGGCAAGCTGTAATGGACTATAGACAATGGAGAGACTTGGAAATAATAATAATCATCACCATCATCAATACAGTTTAAGGTAGCTTTAAGGGAGGAACTGTGCTGAGAACAATGGAGGTTTACAGTCCTTTGTGTTGGTCTGATTCCAACCTCCTGCAGACCAGCCTTGACTGGAACCTCTCTGAAAGCTGCCATGGGGCTTTTCTGGCAGCTGATAATGGATCGATCAGAAAGTATAAGCAAAAGCTATAACCCATCTCACAACTAAACATCTGTTACTGTGATATTAACTTAGAGGAGATTTCCCGTTACTGGGTGAATCAGGGCTAGGGGTATCCTGTTAGATTATAGGACCAGGTGCAAGGGTCTTGGATATTTTTCAAATCAGCTCACCCCACAGAACCTCTAAGGGAGGGGGGTGGACCTCAGGGGCCAAGAATCACTTCTATGATGTGATGCAGCCCATATTCAAACACCTCTCAGGGAAGCCCATTCCATTTTTATAATAATAAGAACAAATGGTCAACTTTCATATAGTGTTTATTATGTGCCAAGCAGTGTGCTAAGTTCTTTACAAATATTATTTCAGTTGATCTTCACAATAACCCTGGATGGTAGGTGCTATTATTATCCCTATTATACAAAAGAAGAAACTGAGGCAAACTGAGGCCAACTAACTTACTCAGGATCACTCAGCTAGTGTCTGAGGCTGAATTTGAAATCATGTATGTGGCCAAGGCCAAAATGCAGGAAGTGGGGGGGGGTGGGTCTGGGTATCAGGAAGGGTTATGGGCCTGACCCACCTGGATCAGTTCATTTTGTCCAGGGCCCTTCCAGCCCTCTGATTCTAATTCTATAAAACTACAGTGGAGCTGGCCTGGCATCCCATGTGACACGAGTGATCTGAAGATATAAAAAGTCTGATAATGAGACAACGTGTAGTGGAGGAAAGGGAACTAGCTTTGGAGCTAGAAAGACCCAGGTTCAAATCTCACACATACTGATTGTGTGACCCCCCTGGCAAACTTCTCAGGGACTAGGGGACTCTCTGAGATGGCAAGTGGAAAACAGGTGCCAATCTGCTCTAATAGAGGGAGTCTTGGCTCTTAGTAGTGGGAGTATCCTACACCAAGGAATTCACAGGCTGAGACCAGAAATAAACAAATGAATGAACAAATGGAGGAATTAGAAAAAATTCTGGAGCTGATGTAGGAAGAGCTCCAGTCCCATCTCGGCCACTTAGTAGTGATGTGACCATCTGTGGATAAGGTGATTGCCTTCCTTCAACCTCAGTTTCTTCATGGGTAAAAAGTGAGATGGTATCCCCTACCCAACTGAAGGAGGCTTTCTTTGGTGACCCTTGGGGTGACTTGTGATTTGGAGGACTCTCAGGTTTGGGACAATGATATCCTTCATGTTTCTTACATCCAGAATGCAAGGTCTCCTTATCTCTGTCCCCTTGAAGCCATCTCCTTCTTCTTTCAAGGCTCAGTTCAAGTACTGCCTCCCATAGGAGCCTGACCTCCTTCTCCCCAAACAGCCCCAAACTACTACTTCCAACATCACTCAGAAAAAAAAAAAACCAAACTCAAACCCTTTGTATTTATTTATTATCTATCTACTTGTGTTCCCTCAGTAGAAAAATCCTTGTTCAATGACCAAAGGAAAACATCCTGGATGTCTCTTTTCTCTTTCTTCTCTCTAGGTTCAGAAGAGAGGGGAATTGGAAGGTAAGGGATGACAAAGGGATGCAGGCAGAATCCTATGGAATCATCCTGTAATCAGGAGGTCTCTTTATTGGCTAAGGACATGGATGAGACTACAGAAAGGTCTGGGGTTGGTGGGTGAACCCAAGCCTGAGCCTCTAGATGGGCAAATCCCTCATTGGCAAGGAGTGGGGTTGGGAATGGAGACACTTCTTTCTGGGGGAAGGGGTTGACTCTATGGTGTAGAACTTTGGGGGGACATTAACTAAACAGAACAGCTTCAACAGGAGAGATCAGTCAATTTGGGGCTCAGTTGCTTTCTTTCATTCCCACTTGCTTTTTCTAGTCTTGGGAGTCAGAAGATCTTTACCCCAGCCCTGCCTCTGACCCTTAATAGCTCTGTTGCCATGGACAAGTCATATTAACTCTCTGAACCTCAGTTTCCACATCCATAAAAGGGAGAAAACCATGTCACTTGACTGAAAGGTGGCTTGGAGACTAATGTGATGATATCAGGTTCTTCTGTACAGTCTGCAAAGCTGCAGAGCAAAAGCTTTCTCTCTGTCTCTGTCTCTCTGTCTGTCTCTGTCTCTGTCTCTTTGTCTCTGTCTCTCTGTCTCTGTCTCTCTCTCTCTGTCTCTCTGCCTCTCTCTCTCCCAATTAAAACAAGGCTTTTAATAGGAAGGAACAAAAGGAGTTCTGAAATTCCCTGCTGAAGGAGATGGCCTGGGTATGTATGGATAACTTGATCTAGTTTCCCAGAAGGTCAGGGCTCATTGGTCTCCCCAACATCCTCCAAGGAGATAGTCTGTGGTCTCAGTCTTCCCACATCTGGCTCAATGTCCTCCACACACCTGGCCTCCAGAGCACTGGGCTTAGCTTCCACCATCAGGACGCTGTAGAGAGAACATCTTGGCCATCACTTGTACTTGTCTTGCTTTGGTCACCTGGGCATGAGCTACTGGGGGCCAGACACATCAAACAGCTGCCTGTTCTCTCCCCAGCAGGCTGATTCCTTTCCAAACCTTGGCCTCTCTTCTCTTTCTTTGTCCCCTTCTGGGTGCTCCCAGGTGGGCTGGCCATGGGCGTTCTGAATGATTCCTGTCTTTGACCCCCACAGGCTGGATCCTAACGGTTTGACTGCCTTTTTCTAGGGGTTTCCGAGCTGAGCAGATAGGCATCGTCAGACACTGATGGCCACACGCAGGGTGAGGAGAAAGGCCAAAATGCTCATTCCTCCCACTCCATTCCCCTTTTATGAGAATGTCAGAGGACAGCCAGCAACTTTCTTCTAATCCTAGCAGACCTTGCTACTCAACAAATGGAGGAACTGGAAGATCTCTTGGGTCCCAAACATTGAGATGGAATCACTGGCTGGTGGAATTGGAAGGGACCCAACAGGGAATCGAGTAGAAGGTGCACCTGACCCAGACTCTCTTCGACAATCTTCCTAAGACGTGGTCCTCCAGTTTCCCTTGGGTATCTCCAGTGTGGACCTCACCATTTTCTGAGGCTATCGTAATCCAATCTAGGAGATTCTGAGGAAGCTTCTTCTTCCTTAGAGTGAGTCTAAATATCTGGCATAGTTAGTGAGATACCAACTTGTATGTGGAATATAACTCCAGGTCAAAGGATAACCAGGCAACATCTAAGCTACACTTATCTTCCTCTGTGTCCACTTCATCTCCTTCCTGCTGGGCTTCCTGGGAAATGGGAATGTGGGGAGAAACACCGGGTTTGAACTACAGAGAGACCCTTCAGTACTTTGTGATTCTGCCTACCTGGTTCTTTCAGCTGTTTGTGCTGACCAGAAGCCTAGCTCTCTTTTCTTAAAAGGCCCAGCACACTGTTTTAGGCAGAATGGGGTGGGACAAATCCAACATTCAGCCCTTGCCCTCTGAGAGATTATAAGCTTATTAGAGAAACACAGTGTGCAAAGGAAATGGTTGGTTACATACATCCCTACATTCAATCATTAATCAATCACCAAGCTTTTACTAAGTAATTCCTAGGTGTCACACAAAGGAGAAATGAAACTCTGGACCGGGATCACAGAACATATAACATTCTATACATGGTAGATGCAAAATAAATCTAAGCTAATTGGATGCAAGTTATTGGCAGATGAGATCCTCATCAGGGCCTCAGGCAGTTGGGGAAGCTTGAGCTGAGATGTGGAGGACACTAGGGATTCTCAGACAAGAATTTGAGGGGCATGGGGGATAGCAAGTCCAAAGGCATGGAGATGGGGATGGAGCACTGTGTGTGAGCAGCAGAAAGAAGAGATGGTTTGACTGGTCTAAAATTAAGAACTGCCTTGAGATTGGGTCAATAAGAGATCCAAAGATAATGGAATCGCTTCAGATCCTCTGAGGTGGGAATGGGCTCCAGCTGACAGCTGAGGCATCCCGGGGCAAGGGGGACCTCAACTGGGCCATAATAGAGAAGGAGGATTTGGCAGAGA
This sequence comes from Vombatus ursinus, assembly GCF_900497805.2. Taxonomy (NCBI): domain Eukaryota; kingdom Metazoa; phylum Chordata; class Mammalia; order Diprotodontia; family Vombatidae; genus Vombatus; species Vombatus ursinus. The sequence goes on along the minus strand of NW_020950172.1, from coordinate 3,964,725 downwards.
GGAGGAGAGAAGAAACCCAAGGGGATGAAGATGACAGGAGCACAATGAGGAAAGGGCAAAAGATGGCTGTCTTCAAACAGCTGAGGGACTATCGAGCCATTGGACGTTTCATTACATGCAACTCTAGAGGGCAGAGCCATAGCTGAAAGATGGAAGAACTTTACACAAATTGTCCTACAATGGAAGGGATTACCTGGAGAGGTAGTGAGGTTACTGTCTCTGCAGGATCTCAGATGGGTCTGGAGAGAGATGGGATCCTATGGCAGGCAAGAGTGAACTGAAGGACTTTGGCAGTTGTGTCCAGCTCTGACATCCCCTGTTCTCAGGCCCCTCCCAGCTCTGACATCCCCCGTCCTCAGCCCCCTCCCAGCTCTGACACTCCCTGTTCTCAGGCCCCTCCCAGTCTTGACATCCCCTGTTCTCAGGCCCCTCCCAGCCCTGACCTCCCCTGTTCTCAGGCCCCTCCCAGCCCTGACCTCCCCTGTTCTCAGGCCCCTCCCAGCCCTGACAACCCCTGTTCTAAGGCCCCTCCCAGCCCTGACATCCCCTGTTCTCAGGCCCCTCCCAGCTCTGACAGTCTCTGATCTAGAGGAGCCAAAGCTGATTTCTGGACAACCAGTCAGTATAGCTGTATCATAAGCATATGTGACAAGCAGAGATGATCTGTTCCATGATTACGATAGGCCCAGGTTGAAGGCCTTGTAACCAGAAGCCTCCAGCTTTCCTCACCTATGTGATTTGCATACATTTGCATAGGTGCTGCATCCATCCACCATCAACCCCAGAGTGAATTTTCTATTGCCACCTTCGTAAGGAATTGCTTCCAGGGCTGCTCGAGACTGATCTGCCCACCTCTCCTTCCCTTTCTGTCCATCCCTAGGCCATATCTCTTAGTCTTTTCTGCAGGGCTCATGTTTCACATTGCTGATCACCAGATGAGGCAGAGGTTCCTTCAAAGTGTCCCACCCACCCACCCCCAACCCAGAAGCTGCCCTCTGACCTTCCCCACTAGGATGCCAGCTGGAAAGAGGTGAGGCACAGATTTGGTCCCCACTTTAGCAGGGACCACCCATGCCTGCCTCACCAGGGCATGGCCTGGAAACTACCACTGTTGGCACAGTGACCATGAGCTCAAGAAGCCTGGCAGAGTCTTTGCTCCCAAAGTGTTCTGGGAGATCTCCAGCAGGTCTCCTCTAATTTAGTTAAACTACAAAGCCTCCAAAGAAGGGAGGATGGATTTGACTTTAAAAAAAGGTGTGGGGGCAGTTAGGTGGTGCAGTAGATAGAGGACTGGCCCTGGAGTCAGGAGGATCTGAGTTCAAATCCAGCCTTAAACACTTACTAGCTGTGTGACTGTAGGCAAGTCACTTAACCCCAATTGCCTCAAATAAAAAAAAAAAAAAGGTATGATGATCCCCTGCCCAGGCCCAGGTACAGGCACAGGCCCCGAGTAGTTTAGGATTCCTTAGTCATTCTGTGTGCCAGCACTCCTGCCTGGGGGCCCAGAGTCACTCCTGACCCAGAGAGTTCTGCCCTTAGGTTATTCACAGATTCATTTTTTCAATCTGTTTGTATCTGAGCCATGAGGAAGGACTCAGGTTGGGGCACATAGAAGGGCTGAGTGAGTCCTAGAGCTGCAAGAAGCCAGAGAAGCCACTAAGTCCCTTTTCTGAGCCTCAGTTTCCCCCTGCCAGATGAGGGGTTTAATGTTCTCTTCAGGAGAAGGTCATCAATGCCCTTTCCGTATTCTATTCTATGAATTGGCCAGAAATTGGCCTCCCTCAAAGGGGGGCTAGGAAGAATGTAAAGGGGACACATATTTGGCCCCCATTCAGAGCAGTCATTTAAGCCAAAACAACTCCAGGGCAGAGGGAAAAGAGCCCCAGGAAGACCAGCAGGAGGTCTGGTTTTAGTCTTCTCTTTGCAGATATGGGCCCCCAGGCAATCTTCTGCTCCATTTTGCTATTTATTACCTCTAAGACCTTGGCCTAGGGGCAAGGAGAGACTCAGTGGGCAGTGCATAGAGTACCAGGCCTGGAGTGGGGAAGACTCATCTTTCTGAGTTCAAATCCGGCCTCAGACATTTACTGGCTTGGTGACCCTGGGTAAGTTACTTAACCCTATTTGTCTTAGTTTTCTCATCTGTAAAATGAGCTGGAGAAGAAAATGGCAAACCACTCCAGTGTCTTTGCCAAGAAAACCCCAAATGGGGTCACGGAGAATTGGACGTGACTGAAAAACAACTGCTTTGCATCCGTCATCATGGCATCACAGGTGTAGAACTGGAAGTAATTTTAAGTGGTCATCAAGTTCAGTTCTTTCATTTGACAGATGAGGAAACTGAGGCACATTACCCACAGACCTAGTAAGTGCAGCCTGGGTACCAGATTCAGATGCAGGTCTTCCTGCCTCTCCTTTGGGCATTGTACAGACTATTCCACGTTGCCAGAGTGATCACCATCATATTGCCAGGGGGTGGGGGGAGAGTCCTTGAGGAAAGGCCTTCCCCTAATGCAGATTGGGGGCTATTCTCAAATCTACAGCCTAACAGAGCTGCCTGGGCCACTGAGCTATTAAGTGACCTGCCCAAGGTTAAACAGCCAGTGTGGGTCAGAGACAGACCAGAACCTGGCTCTGCAGTTTCTTATCTATTCATCAAAACAGGCGGTCACCCTCAAAGAGAAATGGGCCCTGTGGGCCACATATTGGAAAACCACAAATTAGCATTATTTATAGCATATTATATTTTCATTTATCTTGCTAAATATTTCCCAATTATATTTTAGTCTGGTTCTGGCCTCACTCAAGAGTCTTGTATTGACAGCAGTTTGTCAAACTGAATCACACCATGCTGCCTCTCATTATTACAATTATCATTCCTAGACAAACTTAGTAGAACCTACCCCTCCTCCAGGACAAGGTTCTGCACGTGGTAATTATTAATGTACGTGGAATGACTAAATATGGAACTCCAAATTATTTCTGCTATTTTGATATGAGGCAGCTAGGGGGCGAACTAGATCTGAGTTCAAATCCTCCCATGTATTTTCTAGATATTTGACCCTGGGTTACAGCCTCTGTCTGCCTCATTTTCTTCATCTGTTGAATGAGGATAATAATAGTAAATACCTCACAGGTTGTTATGAAGATAAAATGAAATATTTGTTAAGTGCTTTTCAAGTTTTAAAGAATGGAATAAGAACGAGAATAAAGATAATTAACATTTGTATGGTGCTTCCTATGTGCCAGGCACTGTGCTAAGCACTTTACAATTATTACCTCATTTGATTTTCACAACAACCCTGAAAAGGAGGCACTATTATCCTGATTTTACAGATGAGGAAACTGAAGCAAACAGCGTTTCAGTGACTGGCTCAGTCACACAGACAGTCATTGCACCTGTTGTTATTCTTATGGCTGTGGTGGTGGTGGTGGTGATTGTTACTGTTCCTACCTACGTGTTTCTGACGACCTACAAGGCATTCCTCTGGGGGAGGGTCCACAGTACCATGGGTCACAGAGCTTGGTGTCTCCCTGGTCCCTTCAGGCTGGCTCAGCACTTTTATGAAGTGACCAGGGACCAGCTTGGAGCCCCCCCCCCAAACAGGGTCTCAAGTCCAGGACAAGAAAGACAAGCATGTATTTAGTACCTGTTGAATGAAGGTTACTATGTCATGGGTTGAGGAAGAAAAGACCCAGTCCCCTAATTCCCTAGGGGGAGCTGGGGACTAAGACCCCAACAGCAACCTCACACATTCTGTATTTCCTGAGAAGATGAGGCCCGAGGGGGGAAAGCAAAGTCTAACCCACGGTAGAAGTGAATGGTTTGTTCAATGTCTTAAAAAAGTGGCCAGTCCCAAAAGGCAGGAGCAGGGGATAGAAGCTCGCCTGGAGGCAGTACAACCTAGTTCAAATCCTGCCTCTGACACATCTTGACTACTTGACCCTGGAGAAATGAACTTCCCTCCTAGTTTCCGGGGCAACTTTCGAAGGCCAAAGGTTGAAGAACAGTTTCAGGGTGCATGGGGAGAGGGCATTTTCTCCTCAGGAGTCCCTCCATGGCTGAAATCTCTGGGCTGTTTCAATCACTGAGCAGTCATTATATTCCAGCCAAGACTACACTTTCTTTTCCACCCCCAAGCTTTCCGAGATTCCCTCCCTTCCATCCTATCCATAGGTCTTATCTACTTAACTCTTTGCGCAGTCTCTCCCGGTTAGAATAGGAGCTCCTTGGAAGTAGGGACAATGATTTTGTCTTTCTGGGTATTCCCAAACAATTAGCATGATACCTGGCACATAGTAGGCTCTTCATAAATGTTTGCTGATTGGCTCACTACTAGTGTGTTCCTTCTAACATGCGATCCAGTTTGGCCTATGTCTTGTTCATCCATGGTTATTTTAATGTTGTCTCCCTACATGTTAGGTTGTAAGACCCCTGAAGGCAGGAACTGTTTTCACCTTGCTTTGCCATCCCCCCAATGTTTAGCACTGTGCTTGATATATGCATACTTGACTTGACCATGTGCCTGGCACTATGTCAGGCAATAGACAGTGTTCAAGCACCAAGCTGGTATTAATGCCCACCCCATGCTAGGCTGGGAGAACGCTGAGGCAAGAATAAAATCGTGGCTGCCTGTTCTCTTGGAGGTGTCAACAGTCACAGCAGAATGTCCAATATATGTGCAAAATCCCCAGCAGCTCATTTTGGGGTGGAGGTAGTGGCGGCTGGGAGGACTAGGAAAGAAGGCACATTGTTGAGGGGGGAAGGGCTTGAACAGGGCTCCCCAGGAAATGTGGCTGTGACTGTGAGGAGCAGAGCCTTGCTCTCAGCTCTACTCCCCAGACTCCAAATGTATCACTGTTTTGGCTTGATCACGACCATGAATTCCTTTCTTATGGAGTGGCTTTAAAAATGCAAGGTGAGCTGCTTTCTCCCTTATCCCCCCACCCTGTTTTCCATCCCTCCATACCATTCTATGGTTACCCCACCCTCAGCAACCTGGACAGGCGAAAGGTGCCTGCAGAAGAAGACTTTGCAGGTACCTGTGTGGCAGATGCCATGGACCAGGCTGCCATCAGCCCCCAGCCGTGCAAACAGCCCTTGGTCTCATAGGCCCCGAACACTCTTCACAGTCATTAAGGGGCAGCCAGTCTCCCGACTGGTAAATCAAGAAAAATGATGTTGCTACAAAACGGGTAGATCTCTGGAGGTTCCTACCCTCCTTTTCCCAGGAAAGTTATTGGAAAATAGAACATTATACTTACTTTCAGGCATAAGCAGGCAATTCCAAGCTAAGCTAAGTTGAAGGACCAGTGAACCTATCCCACCTGTCATTCTGGTCCTGTAAACACCAATTCCTGATACAAATCATGCTGTGAAACATCCGAAACACCATTGGATTGTGTGGGGGTGGGGTGGGAGGAGGCGTAGCTGGAGGGACGCACAGATGAGTTCTCTGCCAATCTAGCTTCCATCTTATTTCCAGTGGTAGTGTGTATTCTAGTGCCTGGCCTTTCAGGTGTGAGACATGTTACTTTGCTGTGTGGTCTAGCCTGAGATCATGGACGTTGTCAATTGTTCAGTTATTGGGTATCAACATGGAAGCAGGTTGACCATTTCTCCATTGTGTCATAGCTGGGAATAACTAGCTGGCAATAGATTAGCCTACATGCCTTCTGAGTTTGTGCCCAGTTCTTAGATTCTGTGAGTCTAATGGGAACAGATCAAAGATTCTATTGTATATTCTGGGGTTAGAGATTTTTCCATGGATATGAGTAGGATCTGAGAATGCTGGAGTTGAATGGGACCATAGGAATATTTCATTCTGCTTGGCTCTGGAGGACAGGCCAAGGAGCAAGGGGTAGATGCTACAGAGAGGCAGAATTAGAAGCAGCTGGGTGGCACAGTGGATAGTGCACAGGACCTACAGGCAGGAAGAGCTGAATTCAAATACAGCCTCAGCCTCACTTACCAACTGTGTGACCCTGGTTAAATTACTTAACTTCTATCTGTATCATCTTTAAAATGAGGGAGATAGTAGTACCTACCCTCCAAGATTGTGAGGATCAAGTGAAATGATGTGTGTAGCACACTTTGCAAACCTAAAAATGTACAAATGCCAGTAAAATTATTGTTGTTGTTGTTATTATTATTATTATTTTCTGGATGTAAGGGGGGGAACCTTTTTTTAAAAGTCCAATTAGAGTAGGATAGGCTAACTCATGAGGTGGTGAATTGTCCATCATTGGAAGTCTTCAAGAGGGGGCTGGCTGGGCTATTTCTTGGGGTAGGGAGGATTCCTGATCCATGATTCTAGGAGTCTGCAATCCAACACCAGCGCCTTGCCCTCTTTTACAAAGGAGGGAACTGATATCCACAAAGTAACAGTGATTTGTCTCAGGTCACAAAAAAGAGCCAGAGGATCCCAGAATTCCCAAACTGCCCCTTTCTCTGGTGGATGTAGGTGGTACACTGACTCCTGCCTAGTTGGATGTGACTTGTGGTGATCAACAGCAATATTTTCTCAGCACTTCTGGCCTCAGAGCAGCAGTCTCCCTCCCACATTCTTCAAGAACATGCAGTCAGTATGTTCTTCTAGAGTAGGAACTGATTCCTTCACAAGAGATTCCATCCCTCATCCCCATATCTTTGCCTGGGCTGTGTCCACATCCTGGAATGTGACCTCAACTTTCTCTTGACTCTTACAATTCCTAGTTTTCCACTGATCTCAGCTCAATGCCACCTCCTTACATGAGGCCTTATTTTATCTCTCCCGGCTCCCAATATCTCCTCCTCATGCCCACTAAAATGGTATTTTATATATTTTACATCGATACTAATGTAAACACGTTGTTTCCACTGATAATGGAAAGGAGGTAAGCTCCTTGAGGTCAGGGTCAGTTTCATTGTTATATATGTATCTTTAGTGCTTAACTCATGGTAGGTGCTTAATAAATGGTTCACTGATTTTTATCCCCATTACTTGACACATAGTAGGTGCTTAATAAATTCCTGTTGATTGATTAATTTCATTGGTTTAGGCTGTCCTCCATCCACCAACCTCGATCACAACCCTTCTATAACTTAGTAGATGGTCTTTGAGAATCATGGCCCAAAACGGTCATTTCTCTGTACTCAACCTGGCAATAAACGTCTCCCTAGCGCAGGGTCTCACACACAGAGGCTGAAGTCAGTTGGATTGGTAGGACCTATAAGAGATCATACTATGTTTCCATGCATAATCTTTGAACAAGACTGTATAGGTATCACAACAACTAGAATTTATTGTACACCTGAGTGCAGGGCCTGGAGTCTGGGAGAATGACAAAGTTTGGACGAGATGCCTTCCCTGCCCTCATGGAGGTTCCCAGTCTTGGAGGGGGATAAGATACAAACTCAAGTACACTTGGATGATACGTGCATTGAAAAGGCACAGCCAGCAACCTGTGCAAGGTCCTGGGGTGGGGGGGAGTGGTGAACATTTTTACCAACTAGTCAGATCAGACACTGACAAGGTCTATTCTTGGCCAAATCACTTACTTCCTATCTCTGGGCTTCACTTTCCTCCTGTTAAATGAGAATGATTGTAGTCGATGACCTCTGAGGGTCAAGGATGAGGAAAGGAATCAGAGCACAGGAGTTTCTATCCAGGCTCAATCATTCATTTGCTGTGTGGCCTTGGGCAAATGCTTCTCCCTCTCTGGGTCTTAGCTTCCTTCCCTATAAACTGAGGGGATTCATATTCCTAGATCCTATGTTTCCTTACCTTCTAACAAATGACAACTTAGGAGGCTCTTTATGCCAAGAGACTATGAAGTACTGAGAGGTGGATGGGGGGGATGAAACTTGGAGGGTTGGCACCTGGGAAGCAAAGGAAGGAAGCTCATACTCTGCCTCTCATACTTACTAGCTATGTGACTGTGGACCTCAATTCCTTCATCTGGAGAATAAGGATAAACATACCAGCAGTATCTGCCTCATTGAGCTGTTGTGTCCAATGTAATAACCTCTGTAAAGTATTTTGCTGATGCTAAGGGATCATAGCCACACCCAAGTCATTTGAGCATGAGGCAGTGCAGCCCAGGGTATAGAGAGCCAACTCAGCATCAGGAAGAACAAGGGTCAAGTCTGTTTCTGACCCATCATTTCTCCATGCTTTGGGCAACTATCTAAGATTAGAAGATGCACAGAAGTTACCAACCAGCTTTGGTAGAGGGAGTTCAGCATACCAAAGAAATCACAGGCCTGACAACTGAAACAAAATTTTACTCTCATTATTAGGCTCCCCTTGTCTTTGAAGAAGAGAGCCCAGCCTTAAAATTGGGCTTGCCCAATAGTCTCGAATTCAACAACACACTAAGAAGCACTTTGTGACACTTACTGAGCTCTTGACATCTTTTATTACTGTTATTATTGTGATGCTAATTCATAAATGGGACTCTACATCAAGGTGTATACAGGCTGGAAAGGAGGATAGGGTACACAAAGGTAGTCTACATAGAAGCTGTGAAAACATGAGCTTTTATTGCTGAAGATAAAGCAGCAAGGTTTCCTTTAAAGTATTCTTAAGATTAGACTCATTTCAGGTTGCACTCTTACACAGTCAGTCTTACTGAGAGAGATCTGGTTGTAGCTGTTAGCACAGTGACAGAGGCAGGGCTGATGAACTGGAAAGTGCAGCAGCCCTTAGCTAACACCAGCCTGTCTTCCTCTCTGGAGATGCCTATAGGGAACAGACATAAACAGAGAGCCCCAAATATCCATGGATCATGGTCCCTAAACTGGTTTCTGTACTGTGGTTTTAGAGTTGATCAGGTTGGAATCATCATCATCATTGTCATCATCATCTAATATTTATGTAATATTTTAATGTTTGCAAAGCATTTTACCTATGTTATCCCATTTGGTCCATAAAATAACTCTCCAAGATAGATACTATTATTATGTCCATTTTTTACAGAAAGGGAAACTGAGGCTGAGAGAGGTTAAGTCATTTGTCCAGTGTCACACAGATAAATGTCTTAGGTGGGATTCAAATTAAATCTTTCTGATCTGACATCAAGATGGAAGGAAGAAGAAGAAAAACGTGTGTGTGTGTGTGTGTGTGTGTGTGTGTGTGTGTGAGTGCACACACTCACCTGTGCCCTAGTATTCCTGGATGGTTTTTCTTGTGTGTGTGTTTCTCTTCTCTTTGACCAGTTAAGTTCCTAGTCAGAGTCTCAAATTTTGGGCTCCATTGTTAGACACTTGAGGTCTTTGAGAACATAGCAAGAGGCTGAGTGGTCATGAGTGTATCACTAGGACAATGGCAATCACATTTTGGGCTCCATCTTCTGAGCCCTTCCCCATTTCCCTGGTAGGAAGGGTAGCGGTGACCTCAACCTTTCACTAAAACTTTGGAAAATCCTGAGATAAGTCACAGCCTCAATTTAGGGATGTCAGCAGGAAATTCTGTAGAGCTAATTCCAGAAGCCAAGGCAGAGTTTACTTTATCTCAGAGGAGAGAGAGAAAGACTGAGCCTAGCATTAGATGCAAATGACCTGAGCTCTGGACCACAAAGAGGACAGGGCACCCATCTGTCTTCTCTCCTGTTTCTTACACCATTAGCACTGTGGCTGGGGGACCCACCTGAAAGCGGGACAGGTGATGATGTATAGCCCTGCTCGGGCTGGCTAATATGAGCAGTTCCACCAGGCCATTCACATACCGCCAGTGCAGAGAGATGGAAAGTTTATTATGGAGGCTTGTTAAGCTGTGCCTGGAGCCTTTCCACAGAACCAAACTGAATGTGGAATGAAAACAGTGTTAGACTGCATCCTGCAGGAGCTCCATTGTATTCCTCCTGCCTGATGTAGCCTCTTACACACAATCAGATGGAAGGGGAGGTCCCTGGAGCTGAGACAAGCTGGGCCACTTTGCTAGCTGGACACTATGAAATCCTCACTGGGAGAGCACTGGGCAGACATGCCATTCAATGTGATTAGGAAGAGGATGCCTGCTCAGCACCAAAAGTGGCTCTGTGTCCACAGGCACTAGAGGCAGCGTGGTACAGCAGATACAGTCAAAGGACCTATCCTCGAAGCCTCACTCCACTACTCATGATCTGCAAAGGCATGAGCGAGCCCCTTTTCTACTCTGAGCCTCCCTTTCCCCAGATGTAAAATGAGAAAGCTGTATTGCATAGTCGATAAGACCCTCTTTAACTCCAAATCTTACAAACTTATGACCTCTGGCATCATAGATTTAAGGCCGGAAGGAATTTTAGAGGCTGACCAGCCCAAGTCTTCATAAGTGACTTACCCAAAGTGGCAGAGTTGAGATACAAACTCAGATCCCTTGACAAAATTATTTCATTAAAATGGGTTATTCAAGTGGGAATTCCCTTGAATGGCGATCACCCCAGCCAAGCCTCCACATTTCCAACCCAGTGCTAATCTACATTGTGTGGCTCTGTGTTCCATTATCATCGTCAAACACTCATTCTTATCACAACTCTTCCTCTGGGAAAGGGCTTCTTGCCCATTATGGCTAGAGCGCTGGACACTGCTGATGGCATGGCTCATTGCTTCATCTTGCACGTGAACAAATTCTTCCCCAGTATCTGCAAGGTCCAACTCATATCTATTTCAGTGATTGTTCATTTGTGTATTTAAAATGACTCAAAGAACACTCACTTTAAGGAAAATTGAGACTAATACAGCTCAATTACAGTAAATAGCTACCAGCATGTAATAGGGATGCTTCCCATTACAGACTTGTCCGAGAAGGCTGCCAGAAATAATGCAGGCTGGGCCAACCCAATTTCTCGGCTCCTGCGCTTGCTTTTGCCCAGAGAATGAAGAATGTCATTGCTCAGAATATCGCAGGGGCCATGGTGGCTGTAGAACTTTTTGTTTACACACAGACTCTATTACAATGTCTATGTTATTATGGAGGTGATGAATAGAGGAGATCGGAGAGAACAGAAATGGATCATGGTCAGGATTCACTAAGAACAAACAGCTCCTTGTATATATCTAGGGTGAAGGATTTGGGAGGGGCAGAGTCTTGAGGATCACCTCACCAAGACCCTGACCTCTGAGCAACTCGTCCAGGTGTTTCAAAGGAGAAATTACCCTCCCTGATTGGGATACTCCTTATAATCCTGGGAACATTCCAATCAGCCCCATCAAATGAACAGCATTCAGAGTCATTGCATCAAAGATCCTAAGATCTTAAAAGTGGAATCAGTCTTGGTAGTTCAATTCCTTTATTTCACAGATGTGGAAATAGGCATAGAGATGAAATGAGCTGCCAAAAATCACATAGGTAATAAGAGGCAGAATTGGGATTCAAACTTGGCCTTGCCTCAGATTGATTGCGCTCTCCAAGGTACCACATTGTCAGTCCCACGATGTTTGCTCTACTGTAGCCTATTGCCTGGTTGGGAGAACCTTCTGGAGACATACCGCCAGGGGATGACTGTGGAGGGGATACACCCCTCTGCTCTGATATTCCCTCCTACAAGAGGTCTTTTTGGTTCCTCTTTCCACTCTTGGGCCAGATTCCACACTCCACCATACACTGTAATCTCTCAGACCTTCCTCACTCTTCAGATTCTGTTTTTTGTGTCATCCACTTCCATTGGAACATAAACTCCTTGAGGGTAGGGACTGTCTTTCAGACTACATTTTCACTCCAGAGTTTAGCACAGTGGTCAGTGTGTGCAGGTGCTTGAATTGCTAATGCCTTCATTATTAGCATTCTCTCCCTCTAGAAATTCATTTTTAGGGACCTTTCATTCTCTGTCTTTTATCCTTAGTGGCTAGCTTAGTGTCTGACCCAGAGTAAGCAATCAATAAATGCTTCTTGGTTAACTGATTTTATATATAGTATTGTGATCCTCCCAAAAGAATATGGATTCTTCGGAGGCAGAGACTGTTTCTTTATTTTATTGTATTTATTTTGTCTTTTATCACCAGCATCTGGTACTTAATAGGTGTTCCTGGATGTGTGTGTGTGTGTGTGTGTGTGTGTGTGTGTGTGTGTGTTTGTGTATATATGTACATAATACAAAACACATATAAACATTTACAAAAATATATACCCATGTACATATACAAAATATATATACATAAACTATATATATATATACACACACACATGTATTATGTAATAGGTGCTATTATCCTCATTTTATTATTATTAACAACTAATATTTACATAGTATTTAAGGTTTGCAAATGACTTTACAAACTTATGACATTTTATCCTTAAAATAATCCTGGAAAATCAGTGGTACTTATTTTCTTCTTTCTGTAGGTGAGGAAACTGAGGCTGACAGAGGTTAATCAACTTGCCCAGGGTCACACAGCTAGCTTCAAACTCAGACCTTCCTGATTCCAAGTGCAATACCCTAGCTCTGTGCCACCTCACCTCCACTGATTTTAAAAATAAAATCTGACTGAATCAAAAGGATAAATGTTTGTTGGAGTGACCCTCAAACTGGGTGATAAACTGCACTAAATTCCCTCTAAGTTCACTTAGGATGCTGAGATTCGATGATCCACCCAGTGATGAAATTTCCCTCTCATTTAACTTCCATTTTGGTGAAAGACCAGTAGCTTCAGAGCTAGGCCAGATGATCCCCAGGCCCCTTAGCTTTCTGCCAGTGCTAGAATGTTCATGTAAATGTTTCTCAAGCTCCAACTGTGTGAGTGCTGACATGGAAAAAAAAAACATTTATTAAGCACCAACTACGTGCTAGGTTCTGTGCCAAGCACTGGCACCAATAAATACTAAAGTGAGATAGTCCCTGCCCTCAGGCAGCTTATATTCTAAGGTTTTAAAGTGTTTTTGCAAGTCACTAGAAACACAGAAATGAGAAAAAGAAATTCTTCTGTCCTTCATGATATATTCACTGATCCTCTTCTTTTCATCTTGGGATATGCCATTGCTTTATAAAATGGGACCAAACTGGGGCTGCCTATGGCCAGGCAGTTAAATATTATAGTGGCTAGAGCACTGGACTTGAAGTCAGCAAGATCTGAGTTCAAATCCTGTCTCACACAGGATTATAGCTGTGTGATTTTAGGTAAGTCACTTCCTCAGTCTTAGTTCCATCTATAAAATGGGGGCAATATAGTACCTACTTAATTACCGAGTGGAAGAAATGAGAACTTATTTGTAAAGCACTTTATAAACCTTAAAATGTTTTATAAAGGATAGTTTATTATTATTCTATTATTGCTTTGATGAAAATGTAAATGAAAAGAAGAACAAAACAAATGATAGATATTGACAAGTTACAGTGACCAAGCTTGGGCCAAAGAAGAGATATGAGAAGATGCCTCCCTCCCCCCACCCCCTCCACCTTCCCTCCAGAGGTGCTGGATGTGGGGGCAGAGCCCATCCTAATTTGTCAGAATTCCCCGATACGTTGCTTAGTTTATTGAACTCTTTCCCCCTCCACCTCCACGTCATAATTCTTTGTTTAAGGGCTGGCTCTTTGGGAGAGGGAGGAGGGATACACTGGGAAATGTAGGTGATTCAAGAAAATAAGCTATTAATAACATTAATTTTTAAGGGTGGGTAGAAATTGTATAGGCAAAGTGGGGAAGGAAGAGAATTCTTGGCAGAGAGAACAGTATGTGAGTTGTCTCATAGGCTGGAGAACACAGCCTATAAGTGTGTTCAGAGGTGAGGGAATTGTCCATTATGCCTGATCTGTGGTTCACATAGAGGGAAGTTATATGTGGTAAACCTGGAAAGGTCAGGGTGGAGGTGAATGGCCAAGGTTCTTGGATATCAAGCTAAGGACCCGAAACTTTACTCCAGAAGTGTAAGGAGGCCCTGAGGACTTTAGGGCAAAAGAGGGGCATGACCAAACCTATGCATGCAGTCAGAGGATCATCATCCTGGAACTTAGAGTTCACAGGGGCCATCTAGGTCAATCCTTTCATTTTAGTGATGAGGAAAGAGAGGTGAAGGGATTGACCCAGTCACACCCGCGACTAAGGCAGGATTTAATAATCCATACTCAGTCACTTCTTAATCACCTGTGTGCCTAGCATGAGGCTTAGAGCTAGAAGAGCAAAGATAAAGACAGTTGTGGTCCTGGAAGCTAGGATAAAGCCAAGGAATCACAGGATGGAGTGAATGGTAAGACATCTCAGGAGCCATCTAGTCCAATGGCTTCATTTTACAGATTAGAAACTGAGGACCAGTGAGGGAAGGGACTTATGCAAGCTCACTTGGTAACACGAGGGCTCAGCTGCAGCCTCAGGCTTCTTGATTGGGTTGTAGAATCTTGGTGCTGGAGGGGACCTTCGCCATCATCTCAACCCTGCTCCCTCATTTTCCACTAGACAGTCACCGGTTGATAAAATAATTTTCCCAGGGCCTCGAAATAACATGAGGGTGAATATGAGCCATGCCCTAAGATATCAAGACAATTTGAATAGGAAATGGGATTTCAAATGCACTCTCTATTCTGGGAAGCCCTGGGAGAGCCAGTGAGTAGCAGCGGGCAGCGTGGGTGCAGAGAGGGACAGCTCACAATGAAGTGCCATTAATCTCAAGGGGATATTCAGGCTAAACAATCCTGATGGTAGGTTATAAATATCAAAATTCTATTAATCTGAGGAGGGGAGAAATCTTTTCAGCAAAATAAGAGGATTAATGGAGAGGAAGAAATAGTGGCCACGAGGGCTAAGAGAGACTTAGAACTGTCGAGGACTACAAGTGTGTTGGAGTGAGCTCAGGACAGGGGCACATACATGGGAGCTCTTCCTGGAACTCAGCCCTGGTTGGAAGAAGATGTGCCCTGGAGGGGCCCAAGGGCTAGCCTGAGGGAGGAGGAAGTGAGGAAGGGGCTTTCTTTTCTCCAGATGTGAGGGAGCTAATCTCTCACCCAGAGGTGCTCCGACGTCCAAATAACTGACTTGGGAACAAACTTTCCATAAATGCTCCATCCATGGACTTGGATGAGGGAGAGGGAATATAATTATATGATAAATTGTGAGGCCCGAACTCTCAGGGCTGAGAAGAGCTCAAGAGGAGGGAGATCAATGATGGTAAGAATCAAAGCAGTGTTTTAGAAGATAAGGAAAAAATCGTCAAGGCTGAGCCGGCATTTTATAGAGGAAGTAACAGGGCCCACAGCAGGGAAAGGATCAGCCCCATACCCACAGCTTGTTCCTCCAGTCTGGAGACTGGAATCCTAGACCGGTGCTCTCTCTAGCTTGTCAGTCAACAGACATTTATTAAATGCGTAGTTTGTGCCAGGCAACGTACGAAGCACTGGAGATCTAAAGGCAAAAGAGAGTTTTAGCTCTCAGGATCTCAGTCTAAATGGAAGATGCCATGAAGACAACCATGAACACACAGATACACATACATACATAATGTCAATACGTATCTATAGCTATATAGAAATCGAGAGATACATATGTGTGTGAATGTATGCATGTATACACCCATAATGTAAACAACAAAAAACCAGGTAGTCGGGGAAGGAAGGCATTGGCTGTTGGTGGAAGATTTCCTAGAGAAGGTGGCATTCTAGCTGAGTCCTGAAGGAAATCAGCTATTACAAGAGACAGAGGTGAAAAGGAAGGCGTCTGGGACAAAGGCTCTGGAGATAGAATGTCAGTAGGCCTTTCTGGAAGGATTGACAAGCACAAGGAAGAGAGTGAGGAAGGACTGGGTGTCCAACTGAGGACCCAGCTGCATGTGCCCAGTCGGAGGGGTTGGCAAAAGGTATGGCAGCCTTGGTGACTGGCACGGAGCCTATCCACATTCCAGGCACATTCCGCACCTAGCTGCTGCCATTCGGAAGCCTCCAGATAATGGTGATAATCATAAGGCCATTTCTGGAGCAATTTAAGGCTTCCACACACAGTACTTTCCCCCAAATGACCCTGGGAGGGAGAAGGGAATGTTTTATTCTTTTTTTTTTTTTAAACACCAGATCTGTGACTTCATTTCCAAACACGCAAATCAGTCCCTCAACAACTTAGTCTTTGAGTGTTACCTGCATCAGGTCATCATATTTGCCCAGAGACACACTGCTGGGAAGGAATATCCAACACTGATGTTCAGAGTCCAGCCCTGGGAGGAGAGTGACCGTGAATGGGAGAAACTCAGGCCTTCTGCGGAAAGAGATAATGCAAGGGAGGAAATGTTCTCTTCTCCAGTCGTGGAAATGGAGAATGGGGCTTTCTCTTACATAGACAGAAAGGTGGAAGAGAGGCCTTTTCTTCCTTTCAGACTCAGGCAGACACCACCTCCTGGAAGACTTCCATGATTTCACCAGCTGTCCCCATCCAAACCACTCAGCTGAAAGTATTCTGTGCCTCCCCAATTATTCCTTGGGCATTTCATCCGGGTCTGATTTTTGCAGATTTTGTTTGTCACTGCATACAGCATACTTCAGCAGAAAGAGGGCTAGATAGAAGGTGAAGGACCTGAGTTTGAATCCTACTTGTCATTTGTGTGACTGTGGTCAAATCACTTAACCCCTTTGAGTCTCAGTTTTTCTCTGTAAAATGAGGCACTTAGAGCTAGATTACTGTCAGGCCCCTTGCCACTCAAAAGCAATAGGATCCTATGAACATGACTCATTCCTCGCCCCCCCACCACCACCATATTAGAAGCATGCCCAGCATTGGGCAGGATGTCCAGATAAATGGAGGCACTTGATAAACACTTGCTGAGTTAAACTGGCCTGTTTATCCCCTCCCATGCTCCTATGGGTCCAGAGTGGATATGGGTAGAATTGCTTCCCTGCCCCGTGGGACCACGGCCAACATGTCAGTATTTCACATGGTGGTCTGCTGCCATCTGACTGACCTCAGGGAGGTCAACATGATAAGTTGTCCACTCTGACAACAGGCACTTAGCTGAAACGAAGCCAGGCCGACCCTTCTTGCCCAGGTGGGCTTTAAAAGTCTCATGTAGGCCCCTGACAAAGAATGGTTGGAAGCAGATGCCCACCCTAACAGGAGGTGAGGGAAGGGAGAACCAGGAGGGACTCGGGGGAGGGATTAAAAGGCTAGGAGCAAAGAGTAAACAAACAGCATAAAAGCTTCTAGAAATTTGGAAAATGGACTTTCTGGGCTCCCTTTCTGTTGGGACTGATGTGTAAATATTCTAACTAACTTATTGGAGGAAAGATAAAGATCCGTAGACTGGGAGGGCCGAGAGAAGCAGACGGTAAGATAAGGAGGTGCTACCTGAGATGGCGGGGGCCCTACCTGACCTCTATTCTGACCCCATTAACAAGAGTCCCTCATAGACCCTGGGAGCTGACAGTGCTTCTCATGAACGTCACAGTGTCATCTTCATCTACCCAGGCCTGTGGAGCATCCCTGCTGGACAGGCAATCTGGCAGCTGCCGAGACCTAAGAACAGCCAGCCCCCAGCACCTGGACACCACAAAGCTCAGATTGGAAAGCAACTGGCTTGCTGACTGCCATGAGGTTTTGTGAAGCCAGGAAATGGAATGTTTGAACTCAGAGGGACCTCTGACCATTGAACACAGAATGTCAGAACCAGGAGAGATCTTAGCACCCCCTAATGCCTACTATCTACTACAGGCTTGTGGTCTGTTATGTCATGAACACAGAAGAGACAATGTCAGCACTGGGATGGCCTCATAAAAATGACCAGAGAATACTGGGTAGCACCTCTGGTCATCTTACCCACCTCCCACACTCTGGAAAGGGGTAAACTGACCCAGACATGGAAAGCAACTAATGGTAACTACAATAGCTTGTATATGGTATTTTAAGGTTTGCAATGTGCTTTACTGAAACTGTCAAATCATAGAACTGTCAGTGGCAGAGAGGTGACTGGGACCCAAGGCTCCTCATTACCAGCCCAGGGTCCTTCCACTGCTCTCCACGGTCACCCTTGCACAATTCCTGAGGACGCTCTGTGGGGCGACAGATCCCACTGAATTCTCCCACATCCCTAGGGGGAGGCTGCATTGATCCAGCCCTGGATGACATCACCATTTCCTCAGAACAGGGGAATCCATCTCATTGGCCTGGTGTGTTCTGGGAGCCACCCACAGCTCCCTGCCAAGCATCCCAAGACATGGAAACAGAAAAAATCATGTGGCAGAATAAACCGTGGGGGGAGTGCTTCTGAGGCTGGCCCTGAGCTCCGTGTGTGGGCGCAGCATCCGTGGGCAGCATCAGCTGTGAACAAGGCTCTGTTTCACCCCGAATGCCAAGATCTCCAAGCCAGGAGGGAGCTCAGAGCCCGGTGTGGGCATGACTGAGAGTTTCTCCCACAGTCAAATTAGCAAAAGCATACATTTATTCAGCTCATGAACGTCTACACAGGTGTCTACAGGACCCTGGGATGGTTTTAGAGGTGGAAGGCATCAGCTGTCCAACCCTCTCATTTTACAGAGGAAGAAACTGGTCCCAAATTGGGGGGTGCCTTGCCTGAAGTGACACAGAATGAGACTGAGGCAGGAACTGAATTTACGTATTTTGACTTTAATATAGGGTTCTCTCTTTTAGCCAAGCAGCTAAATAACACAACTGATCAAGTGCTAGACCTGTTGTCAGGAGGACCTGAGTTCAAATCCTGCCTCAGAAACTTACTATCTGTGGGACCCTGATCACGTCACAACCTCTGTTTGCCTCAGTTTCCTCATGATAATATTATTATTATATAATATATAGATATACAGCTATGGTCCATGGAGTCACAAAGATTTGGACACGACTGAGTGATTGAACAACAACATAGATAATATAATAATATAGGAGATTAGAATAGCACCTATCTCTCAAGGTCGATGGTGAGAATAAAATGAGGTAATATTTGTAAAGAACTTTGCAAAACTTAGAACACTTTGTAAATATTCCTTATCATCATCATCATCATCATCATCATCATCATCATCATCATCATCCTATGGTTGTGCTTGTTTGTTAGCCTTAAATTTCAGTGCTATTCCTATTACCCTTCAATGAGCTGCCTGTTCTCACAGCTTTGTACCTCCCCCATCCCTACACACATCATGGGATTTATTACCGAATAAGCACTTCATAGCATTCATTGAATTTGAAGCAGTAACAGGCAAGACAAAAAGAAATGATTTAAAGCTTTTTTGTAAAAGCACATTTTAAAAATGATTAATATTTTAAACTGTTTCTATATTTAGTCCTCATTTAGGCATATAAACACTCCCAGATTATTATTCTGGAATAGATATTTTGTAACTTCTAATGATATGGAATTCAAGACAATGTAGCTACATAACCTGTGTTTAAAACTTCTGTTACTGGGGCAGCTAGGGGGTGCAGTGGATAGAGCACTGGCCCTGAAGTCAGGAGGACCTGAGTTCAAATCCGACCTCAGACCACACACTTGACACTTACTAGCTGTGAGACTCTAGGCAAGTCACTTAACCCCAATTGCCTAAAACTAATTAAAAAAAAAAACCTGTTACTGAGGAAGATTCCAGAAGACCTGCAGGTGGATTTTGTGAAGGTCCCAGAGGATTCTCCAGATAATTGGAGACATTGAAGAAACTCTCCATTCTGGTGGCCATGGGCTCAGACAACTTTGAGCAGTGTGGAAAATCTGTTTAAGTCAATGAGTGGGTGGGTGGAGTTTTAGGCTTTCATGAGCAGCAAGACAGACAGAGTTGATATCCACAAGTCTAGGAGTTGTGCATTAGAATTGGAGGACATTGCTATAGCTTGGAGAAATCGATATGGGTGAGTATTTCAGTTACACGGTAGGATTTCTGTCATATTGACCCCTACTTCAGGGAAAGGGGCTGACACTTGCCCATCTCTTTGAGATCTGATAAAATCTACCATCCAAGCAGACACTTATTATTAAGTGTCTACCATAAGGGCACTGTGCTAGGCATTGGGGATACAAAGGAGAAAACAAAACAAAACGAAACAATTTCTTCCCTCAAAGTACTTACATTCAAATAGGGGAGAAAACATGTACAGACACTTGTCTATACAATACATATGCAGAATGGATGGAAGGTGACCTTAAAAGGGAAGGTGCTACATGCTTCAGGTGCTAGGGAAGGGCTCCTGCTTGACCTTCTGAAGGACTGAAACACTGGCCATGTCTTGTCTCATGAAGCCAGTTCATTCGGGCTCCACTAGCCCTGGCTGTGTTGATAATCTCTGGCTGATGCAATCAATGAGCTTCAGAGCTTTCTGTAAACTCTGGAAGATTCCACCCAGGAGGAAAAACTTTAATCGATCAACAAACATTTGAGTACCCATGTGTACCAGGCTCTGTGCTAGACACTGGCAATACAAAAATTATAAATGTAGCAGTCCCTAAGTGCAAGGAGTTTCCATTCTAGCGACCAGCCGTGGACTGCATGGTTGCCATAATGGTGACCAGCACTGGACCACATGGCTGCCTTAATGTTCTGTCAGATGAGGATGGATGGATTTTTGGCCATGGCAACTTCAGATGACATTCTGGGAAGGAGACAGGATCAGCATATTTACACAGTGTTCTCCTCCAAGTACTCTATGCTGCAGAGACATTGGCCTCCTTGCTCTTTTCTCCCAAGATACTCCATCTCCCCATGCCCTGATTTCACTGGCTTTCTCTCATACCCAAACACTCTCCCTTCTTGTCTCCACTTCCTGGCTCCGTTTACTTCAAGTCTCAGTTAAAACCTCTCCTTTCACAGATACCCTTAATGTTTTCCTTCCCTCTGTCTTGTCTACATCTTGTTTCTACATAGCAATTTGCATGTGGTCTCTCCCCTTTTGGATTGTGAGCATCTTGAGAGCAGGAGCTATTTTTTCATTCTTTCTTTGTGTCCCCAGAATGTAGCACAGTGCCTGGAACATAGAAGGCACTTAATAAATACTTGTTGACTTGATTCACTGAAGTCTGTGTTGGCAGACCAAAATGCTAAATGGATAAAAAAGCATAGGTACTCAAAGTAGCAGAGAGAGAATCACTGAAAGGAGGACAGCAGGCTGGGCTGCATTGGTAGACTGCAAGGGGGAATCCCAAGCTGCCGGATTCTGCCAACACTAATCACTTTAACCCCAGCATTCTTCTGCTGATCACAGTACATCACAATCTCTGGAGACTTACAATGTAAGTGACCCAAAGGTCCATGAGAAGAAGCAGAGTGGGTATGAGCAGGCCATGGACACAGCATGCTACCATGAAGATATTGCATGCCAAGTGACAAAAGACATAACTGAAGGCATATATGACTGGGAAAGGAGGGTAGGAAGAGATTGTGTGTGTTCTCCTCCCTCTCCCCCCCATCTCTCTCTCTCGAATCTCTTTCTCAGCTCTCTCCTTCCCCCTTCTCTGTGTCTCTCTCCTATCTGTCTCTCTCCCCCTTTCTCTACACACACACACACACACACACACACACAAACACACACACACAAGCATCTAAGGAAGACTTCAGAATATTGCACAGCTGCTCTAAGAAGGATTGATGGAATGTCATGGATGATAATCAGAAAAGGTATGAGTGGATGGTGATAGATACTAATGAAGAGAGTCCTCACTTTGATAAGATCAGAGGTTTCTTGCACTATTTAAATAAGATTAGGGAAAAGAGAACTTGGCTTTACAAACTATTCTATTTCTCTCTTAATTGTTTCATGTTTCTGAACCTTTTCTTTCCAACCAGACTGTGAACTCACCGAGGTCAGAGACCATACTCACCTTTCCCTTCTTTTATCTTTCTTAGTGCTCAGGTCTGGGGTTGGGCATGCTTAGGGAACCAATCAATCGTAGGACTTGTCAAAGCCTCCAGAGAGAAGCTCAGTCTATATAGAGCAAGAACAGGGAGTGGGGAGAAGAGTAACTGGCAAATAAATAAATAAATAAATATGTCTCTGTGTCAGGCTTACTCAGGGAGACAGAAATTGAAGAGCTTAGTTAGCCCCACTTATTTTTTCTTTTCTAGTGATCAACTAGAAGTCCTGTTCCCTTTAATGATTTCAGGGGGAGTTTGTCACAGCCTCAGGAATTGTCTCTGGGGCAGTCTCCCTGTCATTCTGTTCTCTATAATTTGGAAGAATTCTTTCCATTTCTATGCCACTAGAAGCCTTGTTGCTGGACACCATCACCGTACAACATTAGAGATCCAGAGAATATTGGAGCCAAGGGGATCCCCAAAGATTATGTAGTCATACAGTTCCATTTTACAGGAAGCACTAAAGCCCAGAGAGACCCTCAAGGCACATAAGGACTTCTTAGCAGAGCTCTGGCTAGAACCCACTACATCCTGTGCCTTCCTTAAGGTCTGTAAGATGTGACTTCACCTACAATTTAACCAATCTGCAAATACAAACAGACTCAATGCCTTTACTCCCTAGCATGGGAGAGGATCTTAGTGGTTAGGGAAGTTGCAGATGGACTCTGGGGTCCAAACTAAACTCATCTCACAGTGGTGACTCAAAGAGTATTTTCATTGTTTTGAGATTTCAGAGAATCATTAGATGCCAGAACTGAACACATCATCTATTCTGACCCTTACATGACCGAAGATCCCCTCTCCAACATGCCCAGGAAGCAGTCATCCAGACTTTGCTTAAGGACTTCTAGTGAGGGGGAACTCACTATCTTTCAAGGCAGATCATTGATGCTATGAGAACTATAAATGGGGCTTCCTCTGTCTTTCTCCTTACATATCCCAAGACAACCACATGGAACCTAATGTTAGAAATACTGAATCATAGAATCTCAGAACCAGAAGAAACATCAGAGAGTACTGAGTCCTCCCTGAATGAGAATAAACTTGCTGTACAAGATTCCACATAGTGAGTGATTCAGGATCTAATTCCAATGACAGGCAAACACTCCTATGCAAGAAAACCCATGATACCTTGGACAGCTCCAATTACTAAACTGTTGTTGTTGTTCTTGTACAGATGGATGTGTCTGTCTTTTAAATCAGACCTAAATCTGCTTCTATAACTTCTTCCCACTGATCACACTTCTGTCTTGCAAGGCCAAGGAGAACAAGGTTAATCCCTCTTAAACACAATAGTCCTTCAAACACTCAAAGGCAGCTGTCTCATCTCTCTTAAGTCTTCCCTTCTCATCCATTTTATTTTCTATTCAATATTCCACCGAATAAGGAGTTCTTCAGTCTTCCTCAGTGGAGCATGATGTGTTCTGCAAAATTCCACCCTTTGGAGAGTTCAAACCATCTGAAAAATTTGCCAGCCCTAAACATTGAAATGAGCAGCTAGATGGCACAGAGGATAGAGTGCCAGATTGGAGTCAAGAAGACTCATCTTCCTTAGTTCAAATCCTGCCTCAGACACTTACTAGCTGTGTGACCCTGGGCAAGTCACTTAACCCTGGTTGCCTCAATTCCTCATCTGTAAAAATGGGTTGCAGAAGGAAATGGCAAACCATTTCAGTATTTTTGCCAAGAAAATTCCAAATGGAGTCAAGAGGAGTTGGGTACCACTGAAATGATGGAAAAAATAATGAAAAAAAGCCATGGAACCAATTTTTGGCTACTTTAATTGGAGGGGTACAGTGTTCAGGAGCAGGGAGCTGTTCATCATGCTGTCCTATGATTGTCAGGATTTATTGAGTTCAGTGCTAGCTGCCACATAGAAGATAAGGCAACCATGATGGGGAAGGGTTTTGAGGTCATGCTTTGTGAGGCTGTTCGTATAGCATAGATTGAAGGAAAGGATGGTCAGAAGAGGGTGCTAGAAGTACAGAAGGAGAGTAGGGAGGATGTCCAAGGCCACTGAGTTTGACTGCCTCATTTCAGAGAGGGAGAGAGGGAGAGGGAGACAAAGAGAGAGATCTGTTAAATGGCTGTAACACTAACTGACCATAGGGTAGAGTTGTTTCCTAAATAAAAGAGTGAGACATTTATAGTGTCACATACAATCCTTTTTTTTTCTTCTGATGTTTATATAAGGAAAAGTTCATACATGTAGATATTTGTCAAGATCATGTAATAATATTTAAAATAATGAAAAACACATTCCTTGAGATTCTTTGGAATATAGTTCTAGTATTATTACACTCATTTTGCAGATGAAGAATTTGGGGTCCAGTGATGTGAAATAATAGTTTTTTTCTGCTTGGCCCCAGAAAGCAAAAACAGGAACAAAGGGTGGGTGACCAAGAGAGGGGAGTTTGGGGCTTAACATCAGCACAAAGTTTCCTAAAAATCTGAGCTCTTCGAAAATGAAATTAGATTGTTCAGGAAATAGTGTATTCCCCCTCTCTGAAGGTCTTCAGTCAAAGGCTTCATGGCCATTTTCTGGGGATACTGCAGAGGGAATTTCTGCCCAGCTATGGGCTAGATCAAATGACCTCTGGTCTCATCAGGCATGAGATTCCATTACTTCTCCAAGATCATACAGAAGTGACAGTGGCAGCCCTCAAACCTAGCCCCCAGAGTGCTCTTTCCATGACATCACTCTATAGTCTAGTCATAATATTAGAACCTAATTGGTGGGAGAAAAGCTATGGGAGTGGAAAGGAGAAGAATGTTAGTCATGATGTGGCTAAGGGAGAAAGACCGGACTTGAGAACTCAAGTGTGTGTGTGTGTGTGTGTGTGTGTGTGTGTGTGTGTGTGTGTGTG
>NW_020950172.1:3922497-3940128 GCF_900497805.2 Vombatus ursinus | reverse complement strand
TGTGTGTGTGTGTGTGTGTGTGTGTGTGTGTGTGTGTGTGTGTGTGTATCTGTGAGAGAGAGAGAGACAGAGAGAAAGAGACAGAAAGACAGAGTCAGAGACAGAGAGACAAAGAGAGGAGGGAGAGAGAGGTAGGAAGAGACAGAGGGAGACATAGAGGGAGAGACTGAAGGAGTGAAGGGTGCTGGGAGAGGAGGGAGAAAGTCAGAGGAAGTGACAGTTTTTGTTGCTGTATCCCCATGGTAGCAGTATTGGGTCATAGAAAGAGGACTGTCCTGGAAGGTAGCTTAATCTGGGACCAAATCCAATCCCAGATATTTACAGGGTGAATGACCCAGAGACATCATTTTATCTCTCTAAGAGAAAATTCTCCAAGTATTGAAGTTGTAGAAAAGATGTTAAGTTGCATTGGTAGGGTGGGTTCCCTCCCCTGGGAGCTTCCTATACCTATGAAATCACAAGCCAAGTTTCTGTCCATATTCTATCCCCATAGTATAACACCTTGGCTACAGTAAGTATTTAACCAATGTCAGCTGAATTGAACTTTGTTGACTTAGATCTGACTTCCTTGGTCCCTGGGTCTCTTCCTGGTCACACAGTGACTCTCCTAGGCAATTCCTTTCCAGATAATCAATAATGAAATGGTAGAAAACAGCTCTACAACAGGCTCTTTAATTGTACGTTGGTGACGATGGGATGGGAATGAAAGGTCTTCATTGAAATTCCAGCCACGCTTCCACCTCCCCTCCAAGTATGGACCCAAGAACTGCTCTGATTCAGGCCATGTGTCATATGCACTAATGGTGAGGAATGCTGAGTTCAGGTGTGGGTAAGTAAACTTGATTAAGGGAGTTGTATCCCTGGGCAAGGCTCAGGACTTAGTAAATTTTACTAGCTAAGCAGTAAGCCCTGTGTCAGAGTAATTACACCTTTTATCCACTGTGAGCTCTCTCTTAGCATCTTCAGGCACCTTAATTTCTCACTTCAGCTAATTTAGAAGTAAAACCACAGAGGTTTAGAAAGGTTAGTTCCCAAAGAACCGACACGTGAACGTTCGGCTCGGCTCTGGGCACTGGAAGTACATCATGGAGAAGGAATTCATTAAGCAACAATTATGGAGTGATGGATCATTGATAACATATATACAGTTTGCTGAAAAAAAAATAATCTCCCCTGAAACTCTGTCTTTGTTGGGGAGCTTCCTCTTAAACAACAACAATAAACTCACAGGTTTGAATTTTGGGGCACCTATAATAAGTTAATTGTTTGGGGTATTGGGGAAACCACTCAGTGTAACCCCTTCAGGAAGCCCTCAGAAGTAACCCCATTTTGCAAAAACCTTTGGTTTTAGCAATCATGGAGCAACTGGTGTATCCTCCGATGTAGTGGGGAGCTGATCCTAGGTGGCAGGTGATCTCCTGGGCTCTGGAAAACTAGGTCAGGAGAGTATTGGCTCTCTTACTTCCCATATGCAGAAGGAGGTGGAACCAGATGATCTCCAAGGCCGACCAAAAACTCAAAGACCCCGTGATTCTTTATTAGGCTGGAAAGACTTCAGAGAGAGGCTCAGTGATGGAGAGCACATCTGTCCATCAGGGGACAAGCAAGTGGAATTCAAGGAAGATAGTCATCAGTTTGCTTGAATGTTCTGCCAATTAAGCATCAGGAACTTATTAAGCACCTGTCATATTCCTGGCACCAAAACAACTATAAAGAATAAAACAATCCCTTCTTGCAATGATCATATGTTCTAAAAACTGTGCATGAATTTTAAATAAGTATGCATATGTATATACGTGTGTGTATGTTGCTGTTGAGTCATTTCAGTCATATCTGACTCTTCGTGACCCCATTTGGGGTTTTCTTGGCAAAGATATTGGAGGGGTTTACCATTTCTTTCTCTAGCTCATTTTACAAATGAGGAACTGAGGTAAACAGGGTTTAGTGGCTTGCCCAGGGTGACATACCTAGTAAGTGTCTGAGGCCAGATTTGAACTCAGGAAAATGAGTCTTCTTGACTTCAGGCTCAATAGTCTATCTACCATGCTGCCTAGCTGCCTCATGTGTGCATATGTAGCTACATAACAAATATGAGAATACATGTATATAGACAGAAAGTAGTTAAATACAAGGTAGTTTGTGTGACAAGACACTACTAATTGGAGGGGTCAAAGTAGTTTAATTTAGAACTAGAATTTTTAATCTGAAAGAGGGCTAGAGGGAGAGAGAAAGAAAGAAAGAAAGGGAGAAAGAGAAACAGAGGAAGAGGGAGAGGGAAAGGGAGAAGACTATTTCAATGAGGCTGGAATGACAGTGTGAGGACAGGTCATAAAGGGCTTTAAAAGCTAAATAGAGAAGTTTGTATTTTATGCTTGAGAAAGAAGGACTTGAATTTACTGAGTAAGGGAGTGAGTGATGCAATCATAACTGTACTTTACAAAACTCTACTCTTATGTGCACCATAACCTCCAATCTGTTGACTCCTCAATTCTCTCCAGGCCATCTCCCCAGCACTGGCCACTCTCTTTTCTTTTCCCCGCCTTGTCTCAATTCCACACTCTCCTTTTCTCTTGAATCTCTAGCTCCCTTCTACTGCTGACTGTACCCTGTTATGCCTCATCTTTTCATGACTTCCACCATCCATCCTCTTCACCATTACATACAAGCTGCTAAACAAAGGTGGAGAAAATCAGGCAAGTGTCTGACGACTCACTATAAATTTATGCTACACAACCTCAACTGGGTCCTCACTGCTGCAAGGCAATCCTATTTTGCAGGAAAAATATAAAGCCATTCACTGACAGCTATCTCTTCTTCCTTTTCCTCAACTGTTATCACTTAGGTGCCTTCTAACACTGTCTCCTCCTTCACCTCTGTCTCACATGAAGAGGGGGCCTCACTTCTTATCAAGACCAATTCCTCTACGTGCTCAAGTGATGCCTTTCCATCCCTCCTCTCCAACACATGGCCCTCCTCTGTCATCCCCACTCACTTATTTCTGACCTCTCCACCTCTACTGGCTCATTCCCTACTGTCTACAAATATGCCCATGTTTCCCTCAACCTAAAGAAAATCTTCACTTGCTATTTCCTCCATTTTCCAATCCCTGCTAACTCTCAGTCTATACCTTTTCTGCTATTTGTATCTAAACTCCTTGAAAAGACCATCTACAGTAGGTTTCTGCACTTCATCTCCTTTTACTCTCTTCCTAACTCCTTAAAATCCAGCTTCCAACATTATCAGCATTCTACCAAAACTGCTCTCTCCAAAGTCCTCAATGATCTCTTAGTTGCCAAAGCCAATGACCTTTTCTCAGTCCTCATTCTCCTGGACTTCTCTGTAGCCTTTCACTCTCTCCTCCTTGATAGCCTCTTCTCTCTAGGTTTTTAGGACTCCACTCTGTCCTGGTTCTCCCCCTACCTAGCTCAATTCTCCTTTTCTCTGCCTTCCTGTGTGGGATTCTCATCCAGGTCATGCCCTCTAATCATAGGTATCCCTGATGCTTCTGTCCTTTGCCCCCTCCCCTTTTCTCCCTCTGTACTACTTCACTTTGGGATCTCATCAGCTGTCATGGATTTAATTACCATCTTTATGCTTATGATTCTCAAATTTATCTATCCTGCATCAACCTCTCCATTGGCCTCCAAACTTGTATCTCAAATTCCTTTCAGACATCTCAAACTGGATGTCCAGTAAACATATTAAACTAAACATCTCCAAAACTGAAATTTTTATCTCCCCCGCTCCATCCTACCTTTCATATTCCCATAGAGGGCAACACCAGTCTCCAAGTCCCTGGGGTTCCCAACCTAGAAGTCATCTTATGTTCCCCACTCTCACTCAACCCTACCCCCCAGAATATCCAATCTGCTGCCCAGCCCTGTAGATTTTCCCTCTGTAACAACCCTTTAGCATACCTCCTTTCTTCTGGCACTGTCATGACTCTAGTTCAGGTCTTCATCACCTTACATCTGGACTACTGCAATAGTCTGGTAGTGTTTCAGTCTATTTCAAGTCTCTTTGCACTCCAATCCATTCTCCATTCAGGCAGCAAAATGATTTTCCTAAAGCTTAGATTCAATTATGTCACTCCCATACTCAATAAACTCCAGGCTCCCTATTGTCTCCAGGAGCAAATACAAAATTCTCTATTTGGCATTCAAAACCCTTCAAAACCTAACCCCTTCTTATCTTTCCAGTCTTTTAATAAGTCCAGTTTTGGCCAGGTTCAGTTTGATATGTTGACAGTACATATAATTTGAAATGTTCAAAAAGCAACCGGTAATACAAGACTGACAATAAGACTGAATGTGACTAGATAGACGGATCTTTGAGTCATCTACATTGAGATGATAATTAAACTCATGACAACTGGTGAGGTTACAATGAGAGAAAACACAGAAAGAGAAAAGGTTGTAAGGCTAAATCATGGGTAACACACAGTTAGCAGGTGTGATAGGGATGATAACATAGCCATTTCCAAAGCATGCTGTCTTTATTTCAACCACATCCTTCATTCCCTTCCCATAGCATCCTGGGTTCTGCCCTTTGGACCCTAAGCTCTGATTGGCAAGCTGTCTCCTCAGTTTGCCTGGAATCAGTCCACCAGCTCACTTTCAAACTAAGACCCATTATGTCTACTCTGTCCTCCTCTCCCCTTTCTGGATCTCCTTTATTTATTGTTTTCCCCCATTAGAAGATAACTCCTCCAGGTGAAGGATTATCTTTGTTCACTTATGTTTGTATCCTTGGAATTTAGCACAGTGTATTTAGCATAGAATGAGCACTAAATAACTTATTTTTTTCATTTATTCATTCATTCGTCCCTCTACCCCTCCCTTCTTTTATTCCTTATTCCTTCTCTTCTTCCCTCCCTCCCTCCTTCCTAGTGACACAGCAAAGGAGACCAACAGAGAGGTAAGAGGAGAACCAAGAGAGAATAGTGTTATAAAAGCAAGAGAAGAGATGGTATTCAGGAGAAGGAAGTGACCAACATTATCAGGTGCAGCAGTGGGGTCAAGAAGAGCTGAGAAAAGATTAACCACAGCAACTGTCATAAACCTAGGTGGGGCTGTGGAGCCAGGGTATCAGTCTGTGTGAATGGGAGCTAGATAGATGTTAATGAAATTTCAGATTCCAGGATCATTGAAGCATTTTGGATTATCATCTTCTTTGTTCTTCTGCTAACTGTAAGCTCCCTGAGGACAGGGCCCAGACTGTATTCTGAACTGGCCCTAGTCCTAGCAGAATGCCCTGTGCACACCAGATGCCTATTAGTCTGTCTCTTGAAGGAACAAAAGGGTAGCAACGCTCTTTTTTTCCTTTGAAGAAGAGTTGGGGTTAGTATTAAGGGCTGTGGGTATTTGGTGTATTACAAAGAGGGATTTGAAAAGTGATCTTAGAGATGACCAAACCTGAATTTCTTTGTTAGGGCACTTTTGGCCTTCCTAAGCTGCCCAGTATTGGGCCGTCAGGCTGACAGCTGGCTCTGTGTGGTGGGATTCTCACCCGATGGGAAAAGCTTGATTCTTCTACACTTTAGAGAAAAGATGATGTAGGACAAGTGTCCCCCAATTCCTTTTACTGGGTCATCACAGAAAACTTTTCCACCCAATTGAGATATTCAGGCTGCCAAAGTTGTTTGTCATTACTAAGTTGCTGTGCAAATTATTCTGATTCTTCTCACTTCATTCTACGTCAGTGCCTTCAAGTCTTCCTAATTTTTTTTTCTGAATCCACCCCTTTCCTTATTACTTATGGCATAATATTATTCCATTAGTGTATGTACAACCTTTAGTTTAGTCACTTCCCAATTGGTGGGCACCTTCGTGTTTTTCTTTTCTTTGTTACAACAAATAAAGTATGGTATTATCAATCTTTTTGCACATGTGCACTTTACATGTTTTTAAATAGAATCTCTTCAAAGCAGAGGCCACTTGGTCAAATGACATGCATGGCTTATTAAGTCTGGGGCCCGGTTCCAAACTGATCTGCAGAATGCAAGGACCAAGTCACATTTCTATCAGCAGTGCAGAACTGTGCCCATTTTCCACATCTCCTCCATCATCTGTCATTTCCTTGTGATTTCTTTGTCACTCCAAAGTCTGTGGTCAAACCTCAGAGGTGCCTTGATTAGCAACTTTCTTATGTTTGGAGCCATGGAGTATTTTGGATGGTTGGGGCTAGTTTGTTTTTCCTCTTCTGAGAGCTGATTTTTCATATCCTTTGTCCACTAGTCACCTGGGGAATGGCTCCCGTTGTATTTTTGTATCAGTTCCCTATACATATTGCACATTGGAATTTTATTTGAGAAATTTGCTGCAGATATTTTTTCTGCTTCTGAATCCATTTATAAGGAGGATTCACTGCTGCTTTATGATTCCCAGGTTTGACATCATACTCGCAATAATGCCCAAATTACTCAAACCAGTTTCTATAAGCCTGAAATCAGACTTACATGAGTCAGCAATCTTGTCAGGGTTGCCCAAACAAGAAAACTGATCTGCTTAAAAGTCACGTTGTTTTCTTGTCGCAATCTGAACTTCAGGTGGTACTGGCTTAGACAGGATGGCAATGAGTTCTGTACCCAGGATCTCCGTAGAACATTCTCAGAGGCCACTTAAGGATAAGACAAAGTGCTTCAATAAGATTGAGTGATCATACAACAAGACGTGGACCAGGGGAATCACTCTCACTAAAAGTACTCTAAAATCCTCAGTCTTACCCAACTTAATTGTTCTATACCAGGTCTTAACATACATAAAACTGGAACCTAATTGTAGGCACACATTTTACAAACACACACACATATTTATATGCAAACACATGAAAAGTACTTAAATATATGTATAGACATATATGTGCATACACCCCCCCACAATAATAACTCTCAGTACTATAGTGTTTTAGGTTTTGCAAAGTGCTTTATAAAGAAAGAGGGCAAGAATTATTGCTCTAGGAGAATATAAGTTCCTTGTGATCAGAAAGTTGTTTGTTTCAACTCTATATCCCCAGGCATGGGGGGTGGGGGGAGTGGGAAAGAATAAATGCTTGTTGAATTGGACTTATTCCCATTTTACAGATTAGGAAATGGAGGTCCAAAGGGGTTAACTGACTTGCCAATGGGTATGTAGCTAATGTGTTCAGGTTCAAACCAAGGTCTTATAATGACAGGTCCACATCTCTGACCATTCATCATATTGTCTTTCATGTGGAATGAGAATGAAAGGAAGAAAAAGGGGATATGAAAATAGGAAGACAGCAGGGGAGAGAAATGAAACAGATGGTATACAGAATGATAAAATGGGAAAGAAAAAGGAATAGAAGAAAGAAAAAGAGAAGGAAAAAGAAAAGTGCTCACAGTCTCTGAGGGCACACTAACTTAATTTTGTTTTGTTTTATTTTTCATAGGACTTCTATTCCAGTTCAGGGTGTAATTCAAAGAAGGGGCACTGAGACCCCCGGCTCCCTCCTTTGATTTCTGAGAGGCTCCAGGACCTTCAGAAAATGATGATGACTGTATGGCCAGCAAGCTTTACAAAATATGAATGCTTTGACCTTGAAAAAAATTATTTTTTGGGAAAAAACAACTGGCATGGAAAATGATACAAAACCACTTTAGCCTCCCACTCTTACTATTCCATTGTGGATGGACAAAATCCTGTTATCTGGATCCTTGCCCTTTTTGAGTCTAATTTAATAAGAAGAGGAATAGCTGGTTAGTCAAACTTTATCAAGTACTGGTGCCCAAACCAATGTATTTGTCTCCCACAGGGAAGACTTCTTTAGGTTTGAGAATCTGAGCCTTGAGACTATCATGAGAAGGAGGAGGAATTCTGGTTTAAATTATTCCATCTTAAAACTTCCCTGGCATGGAGGGGTTATGGTAGACAAGCCAAATCAATAATCCATCCCTGTTCTCGTCACCCATGACCGTTCCTTGGATTTCCCATTGGCCTGAGGTTGGGCTACCGATCTGCAGGCCCTAGTTGCTGTCCTTGGTCCTGAACCCAGCCATGAGAGGTGTGAGAATGGTTAGGACACAGGCCAGGAATGTGGAGGAGTGGAAAGAAAGACTCTTTCAGGTCATCTCCCTTCCTCTAGTATGTCTTAACCGATCAAATGTTTTGCTAAAACAAATTTATGTTTCCCACCTGAGGGGAGGGGGGATGTTTCAGCTCAAGAAAAGTTAATCAAGTAGCATTATGAAAATTTTGAATACACACACACACACACATACACGTGTGTGTGTGTCTATGTATGTATGTGTACTACTGCTCTTAAGGTATCTCTCCTCGGTTTTTAGGATCCTCTTCCCATGAAGGCTACCATCAAATATTGAGCTAACATTAATTCCAGACAGGTACTTGATATATGAAGTGGGGGTCTGATAATGGCTCTAACTCCTTTTTGTCAGATGGACTAAGAAGTCAGCAAGTCGAGCCAAGGGTCTGAGGAATGGACACTGAGAACTGACCCTTTGACTTTGCGAAAAGAATGGAGAGGATGCCAAGTAGGTTGTCATAGGAAAAAATCTTTTAAATTTTCCTTACTACCAATGTTCAATTTAAAACTCACATGAGAAACTGCCCTTTTCGACACAGAAGATGGGAAGAAGACCCCATTGGGTCTCTTCCAGATGGGCAGCAGGGCTGGGTCAGAAGGCAGCCAAGACACATGCAAGGGCAACTTACCGTGGTTGTCTTTATCCGTCCTCCAGGCTGGGTGCAGGTCCAGCCGGATCTATTGATTAACAAGTCACAGCCTTCTCCTTCTAAACAGGGAAGCATGTCACACCACTGCTTGGTTTTTATGATTCGTGCTGTGGAAGAGAAAACAGAGGTGTTGACCAATGAGCTTTTCCACGTTAACCTGTGGTTATTTTTTTCCACACATAGACTCCTCGAACAAATCAGCAAAGTAACATTGGAGGGCTCTCCTGAAACAGGGAATCAGTGTTCAGAGAATGTTTTCTCCACAAATACATACAAAGGAAAGTAGAAAGAAGACTGGATGTTAAGTGGTAGGCCCTCAGTTTAAATTATTGCTGCTACTAAACTGTACCCATGGACAGGTCGACTAATCTCTGGGCCTCACCTTCCCCATCTGTAACATGGAGGGGGTGGGCTCTGACTTTGGGCTTTAGATCTCTGATGCTAAGCCCCTTAAAATCTTTGGGCTTCAGAGACCTTTTTAGTTCATTCAATTCAAGAAATGTTTATTGAGCACCCTTCACATGCAAGTCACTGGGTATAAAAAGACAAAACCAAAACAGTCCTAGACTATAAGGAGCTTCTGTTCTACTAACAGATGATTTCCGAGATCCCCATGAGCTTTTAATGGGTGATTCTAGTCTGCATTCCTAACTGGTCTTCCTGTTTCCAGTCAGTCACAACTCAAAATTTTCCTTCACACTGCTGCCCAAGGGTTAAAGAGGTTAGACCTGTGACCTGTTAGTATAGAGAACTCCCAGAATAAGGAATCCCCCTTGCAAATTCAGATTACCACCTTCTCTGCAATTTCTAATCTTATAGAGGAAAGAAAAATATGTTCAAATGGCCCAGAATATTAATTTATTTATTATTATTTTCATAAATTCCTGAAAGGTTTCATAATATGTGAGGGACAAGATTTGAATCCAGCTTTTCCCATCTTTGAAGTCAGCTTTCTATCTATTCTATGTTGTTGTTGTTCAACTGAAAAATGTCATTTTCAGTAATGTCTGCCTTTTCATGACTCCATTTGGCATATTCTTGGCAAAGATACTGGAGTGGTTTGCCATTTCCTTCTCCATCTCATTTTATGGATAAGAAAACTGAGGCAAACAGGGTTAAGTGATTTGCCCAGGGTCACAAAGCTAGTAAGTTTCTGAGGCCAGATTTGAACTCAGGAAGAGCAGTCCTCCTGACTTCAGGCCTGATATTCTATCCACTGTGCCACCTATACCTTGTGGTTTTTTCTACCCAGATATTCCCTTAGTAAATTCTGCCTCTCACCAGTCATCTGTCTTCTCCCTGCCTCCATATACACCTAGATTTTCTCTCTCTCACAGACCTAGAAGGGCAAGGGCTGTGTCTTGTAGATATGAGGAATGGAAGAAAATGGCAGAAGAATAGACAGTGCTGGCATGGATTAGGGCTGCTTCTGAGATTCAGAAGAGAACCCTGTACATGTAGCAAAGACTGCAACATCCTGAGCCGCTTTCATTGCCTGGGAAAACTGGGCAGTGTTTGAGCTGAGGGAAAAGAAGAGGGATTGGGGGGGTGGAGTAAAAGCAGTGACTTGCTTGAGCTCTCGCCAATCCCTCCAAATACCTGTAAAAAATGGCTCTAAACAAATTCTAGAGCAACAGAACCCACAAAAAGACAGAGTGAAACAAATTTCCAGACCAAGACAACCTGGATGGTTGATTGGAAAGATTTTTTATGCCAGGCTGGGAGAGGAGTGCAGTTCAGTGTGGGCGTGCAGGCAAAGACCAGACCTCAGCAAACCAGGAGCAGGCTTCAGGGAACTGAATCAAGGGGAGCTGTGGCAGTTTCTAGACTTCTCAACCCACAAATGCCAAAGACAACTTAGAAGGTCAGTAGGACAGGTCTGTCGGATCTGTGTGAGAGAGGGGTGGGGTCTGACCCCAGTCTTGGTACAGCCCAGGGGTGGTGGCTGCCTCTGGAGCTCTTGGCCCACAGATGGAGGGGATATCAAGCAGCTGATCAGAAGGGGATTACAGGGATCTCTTTGCTGGCGCTGGGGCAGGATTCTCTTGCTTTGTCCATGCTTGGATGTAGGTTGCAGTCCTGAGGCTAGGAGGAGTGTTGACATGCTGGAATTTATGGCCGTGGTGGAGAAGGAATCTTCCTCATGGTTCCAAGGCATAAAAGAGTGCTTGTGGTCACTCACAGACTAGAGTACAGGCCAGGAAAGGAGTAAATACTTTGCCTTTGATCATACCACCTTGGAAGAAGTGAAAATTTATAGGTCCCGAGAAGTATCTCTGAAAACAGCTGCACAAACCCCCTGAAGCTTCAGATAGTACACCCTCCACACTGGAAGCAGACCCCTACCTTAACAAAGAGTTTAATAGTCAAATAATTTGCTGGGAACATGAGTAAACTATGCAAAAGAGTCAGACCATAGAATCTTTCTTTGGTGACAAAGAAGATCAAAACATACAACCAGAAGAAGACAACAAAGTCAAAGTTCCTACATCCAAAGCCTCCAAGAAAAATATAAATCAGTCCCAGGCCATGGAAGAGTTCAAAAGGGGTTTTGAGAAGCAAGTAAGAGAAGTAGAGGAAAAACTGGGAAGAGAAATGAGAGTGATGCAAGAAAATCATGAAAAACAAGCCAACAGTTTGCTAAAGGAGACCCAAAAAAAAATTGAAGAAAATAACACCTTAAAAAAACAGACTAACCCAAATGGCAAAAGAGATACAAAAATCCAATGAAGAGGAAAATGCCTTAAAAAGAAGACTTGACCAAATGGAAAAAAGAAGTTAAAAAGTTCACTGAAGAAAATAATTCCTTAAAAACTAGAATGGAGCAAATCGATGGTAATGACTTCATGAGAAATCAAGAAACTATAAAACAAAACCAAAAGAATGAAAAAAATAGAAGACAATGTGAAATATCTCATTGGAAAAGCAACTGACCTGGGAAATAGATCCAGGAGAGATCATTTAAAAACTGTTAAAAGCCATGATCAAAAAACAGAGCCTAGACATCATCTTTCAAGACATTATCAGGGGAAACTGCCCTGATATTTTAGAACCAGAGGGTAAAATAGAAATTGAAAGAATCCACCAATCACCTCCTGAAAGAGATCCCCAAAGGAAAATTCCTAGGAATATTATAGCCAAATTCCAGAGTTCCTAGGTCAAGGAGAAAATATTGTAAGCAGCCAGAAAGAAATCAAATATTGTGAAAACACAATCAGGATAACAGCTTCTACATTAAGGGATCAGAGGGCTTGGAATATGATATTCTGGAGGTCAAAGGAGCTAGGATTAAAACCAAGAATCACCTACCCAGCAAAACTGAATATAATCCTTTGGGGGAAAAATGAACTTTCAGTGAGATAGAGGACTTTCAAGCATTCTTGATGAAAAAATCAGAGCTGAATAGAAAATCTGACTTTCAAATACAAGATTCAAGAGAAGCATGAAAAGTCAAACAAGAAAGAGAAATCATAAGGGACTTATTAAAGTTGAACTGTTTACATTCCTACATGGAAAGATAATATTTGTAACTCATGAGACCTTTCTCAGTATCAGGGTAGTTGGAGGGAATATACATATACATACATACATACATACATACATATATATATATATATATATATATGCATTTAGAGAGAGAGAGAGAGAGAGGACACAGGGTGAGTTGAATATGAAGGGATGATATCTAAAAAAATAAAATTAAGGGGTAAGAGAGGATTGTACAGGGAGAAAGGGAGAGGTAGAATGGGGTAAATTATCTGGCATAAAAGAGGGAAGAAAAAGCTTTTAACCATGGAGGGGAAGGGGGAGAGGTGAGAGGGAATGAATGAATCTTATTCTCATCAGATTTGGCTTAAGGAGGGAATACTATACACACTCATTTGGGTATGGAAATCTATCTTACCCTACAGGAAAATAGAGGGGAAGGGGATAAGAGAGGGGAGGATGATAGAAGGGAGGGCAGATTGGGGGAAGGTGTAATCAGAAGCAAACACTTCTAAGGAGGGACAGGGTCAAAAGAGAGAATAGAATAAATCAGGGGTGGGATAGGATGAAAGGAAAGTTTTTCACAACATGGCTATTATGGAAATGTTTTGTATGACTATACATATATAGCCTGTATCAAGTTGCTTGCCTTCTTGAGGGTGGGAGGCAAGGAGGAAGGGAGAGAATTTGGAACCCAAAGTTTTAAAAACAAATATTAAAAATTGTTTTTGCATGCACCTGGGAAATAAGATATACAGGCAATGGGGTATAGAAATCTATCCTGCCCTACAGGAAAATAGAAAGGGAAGGGGATAAGAGAAGGGAGAGGTGATCAAAGGGAGCACAGATCAAGGGAAGGGCTATTCAGAATGTACACTGTCTTGGGGTGGGGGAGGGGAGAGATAAGGAGACAATTTGGAACTCAAAATCTTGTGGAAGTGAAGGTTGAAAACTAAAAATAAATATATTAATTTAAAAAAAAAAGAAAAGAAGAGGGAAGGCTGGTGAGAGCACAGACTTTTATTTTCCCTCAGCTTTCCAACACCAGGTTTTCCAAAGTCAGTCCCATATTTCACTCTTCCTTTCTACACATCTCCTTTTTATTTATTTATTTTTTTGCTTTTTGGTACCTCATGAAACGCAGCACTGAGGAGCTGGAATAGACCTTCGATGCCATCCTCCTCATATTGCAAGTGGTGAGGCTGAAGCTCAGAATGAGGAAGCACCTATCCAGGGGCCCATGGTGAGTCAGTCCTAGAGGGAGCCCCAGATTCTTTCTACTCAACAAGACCTGTCCCGTAGTAAGTATTGCAATGCCCAGGAATCCTGCTAGTAGAGATATTCTTAAATATGCAACTTTCTTTGAGGCAGTGTGATGTAACACAAAGAACTTTTGTTCAGATCATAGGTTTAGAGCTAAGATGAAACTTAGAGGTGAACAAGTTAACTTCTTTCCGTATTTACAAATAAGGAAGCTGAGGCATGGTGACATGGTCCACGATGTCAAAGCTAGTAAGGCAGGATTGGAACTCAGGTATATCATATTCCACTATTCATTGCATCATTTCAGAAGAACTGGAATCAGATGAACTTAAAATGCTGAATGAAAGACATAAATATCCACATATTAACATACACAGAGATT
Source organism: Vombatus ursinus (assembly GCF_900497805.2). Lineage (NCBI taxonomy): Eukaryota > Metazoa > Chordata > Mammalia > Diprotodontia > Vombatidae > Vombatus > Vombatus ursinus. Next base: position 3,926,283 of record NW_020950172.1, on the reverse strand, counting down.
CAGATAGAAATGGACATATAGTCATTGAAGAAATTGGCTTCATTTGACTGGATACATTGCTAAGAGGATTTTCTTTCTGTTTCTTTTTTTTTTGGTTGTTCATTGGGGGTGGAGGTGGTTGGGAGGGAGGAGAAAATGCTTATTCACTGCAAAAAAATTGAAAAATGGGGATCACAATTTTTAAAACCTCCCTGTATTATGAGGATGCACTTTGTAAAACCTTCTAGCTTTTTGTAATTGGAAGTTTCTGTAGTTACTCATTTTTTTTCTTGAAAAACAAAACCAAATGAGGCAACAGGAAGACTTTTGTTAAGGAAATAAGGTTTGGACAAGAGGGAAAACTGATGTATGTCATCTCCATATCATTTTAGTAGCAGAATAAAGTTAGAAAAGAGTTTGAATAACTTTGCCTACTCCATGAGAAAACTGAAGTGCCTACAGACCAAAGATGGAAGCTTTAAGAAGAATGAGGACAATGGGCCCTCCATCCCTGGATCAAGTAGGGTCTGAAGAGAAAGGGAACAGAAGGGCTATGAGATCAGGTTGAAGGGCTTCACTCTAAGGTCACAGAGAAGTACCAAGTTCCAGAAAAAAGGTAGAATTACTTATAGCACTCAATGCCTTTGCTGCTGCCAGTGTGAACTTAAGACTGTCTAACCTAGGCTATGCCTGCATTCAAGTTTTCACTGTCAGCCCCCTCTGACTGGCTCCTGGCTACTGCTTGCAATATCACTTCCTTGTGAAGGAAATCGTCCTCTCTAATCAGTGGCTGCTATGCAAAAGCCCAGTTTGGCTGGGACACAGAGGGGTGCAAGGGAGTCCTGCTAAAGAAGGTGGGAAAGGCATGAGGGATGAGGTGGCAAGCTGGATTGTGCTGGGACTGAAATGGCAGCCTGTGGAGTTTGCATTGTGAGGCAATGGCAAGCACCTGAAAGACACTAAATGAGGGTAGGAGTGATGGTGACAAACCTGCGCATTGAGAAGGTTAAGGTGACATGGAACATGGATTTGAAATGGAAACAGACTAGGGGAAGACAGACCCTTCAAACATCCATCCATTTAACAAACACACTTATTAAGCATCTACAATGTACAAGGCCTTACCCTCAATATTAGGTATAAAGAAGATGTACACATGGAGGGAAGGAAGGACACAGATACTTTGTAAGCATTTATTGTGTGTCAGACACTATGCTAAGTGGTTTGCACATATCTCATTTGATCCTCACAACAACCCTGGGAAGTAGGTGCCATTATTATTCTCATTTTGTAGTTGAAGAAACCAAGGCAAACAGAGGTCAAGTGACTTGCCCATGGTCACACATCTAGAATGTTTTTGAGGCTATATTAGATCTCGTGCATTCCTGGCTGCAGGCCCAATGCTCTACCCCCCCACTGTACCAACTAGAAGTGGCAGGGACCATTAACTTAATTCAGTCAGCATTTACTAAACATCTCTAATGTGCCAGTTGATCTGGAAGAGACAAAAGACACATGGAGGTATAACTTTGAGACAGAGAGGGAGTAGCACAAGTGCAAAGGAGCAGTCCAAACAAAGGGCTATGGGAAATCTGGGCATGTGGAAGTCCAATGGTCCAGATCCAATGGGGATGACAGTAGGAGGTAATAACATGGGGCAGAGCTAGGTCCTTTTAATGGAAATCTTCTTCCCTGGGTGCTCTAGGACAATGAGCAATGATTGAGCATTCATTTCTCCTGGTGCGTACAAAGGGAAAACACAGGGTTCTAATGGAAAACAAGTTGCCTCTTCAATTCTTGTTCCACTTTTGGAGCTATTTGTTGGTCAAAGGCAGCTTGCCAATGGTAGAGTTGGCCAAGCTTCTTGAGGGCAGGGCAGAGTCTGCGTCTTCCTCATCTGTGTCCCTACTCCAGCCAAAAGCACTGACAGAAAGCCCTCTACAACGAAGTCCTCTACAGAAAGTTCTTACAATAAATATCTGTTGATCTAATTAGAAAATGGGATTATAAATATCCACCCCCACCCCCATCAATTTCATCTGTTTCTGAAGATTCTTTCCTTTGATCTCTGACTTGGTTACTCATTGGCTGATCTCTCTTGAGAGTTTACTTGGACATTCATTAATCATTCAGAAAGATGCCAGCAGATGTTTCCCTCGGTCCAAATGTATCATTTTGGGTGGCAGTAAAAAAAAAAAGTGGAAAGAAAGCATTGCTCAACATTAATAAATACAAAAAAATTTAAACCCATGAAAAAGATTCAGGATTAAAATAGATAGACTCACAAATCCCTGGAAATCCTATTTGCAGTGGCTGAGAAAGGAATTTTATAAATAAGAAAAAAGGATTTGACTGTAGCATCCATCTCCTCAGGATCCAGAAAAGAGGAAATGAAGAGGTAGGAGCTTGCTTTAGAGAGTCATGTGATGGATGCCCATCCTGCAGAAGAATTCAGGACACAAATGGATGGGCTGGCCAACACAAATGGATGGGCTGGCCAACTACAGACTCTATTGGTTAAAAGGCGGTGGTGCTGACAGGATGCCACCTGGGTCACAGTGATTTCATAACCAGCCATAGTGTGTCTTCAGAGAAGTGATTTGTTGGACTGGCCCAGTGGCCTCAGGCATTAATCTCCTTTACTGCTCAATGAGGAACAATCACAGTCTGGGACTGTCTTTTAGGGCAGACGCAAGTGTTTGGACAAAACCCAAAGAGAAAATTGGAAATAGGGCTCATTCACAGAGGGCTGGATGGACTTAATTACAGGCAAATGCATCATTGCACGGAAGGTAATGAAGGGATTCTAGGGCAGGAGCTCCAGGAGAAGAAGCCCTCAGAATAAATGGCTACGTACCAGAGAGAATACTGGAAATGAAGCTGAAGGACGTGGGTTTAAATTCCACATCTGCAACATACTTCTTGGGTCACCTTGAGCAAGAAACTTATACTCTCTGAACCTCAGTCTTTTTACCTGTAAAATGGGAGGGCTAGATTAGAGAGTCCCTAAAAGTCCCTTCTGGCTCCAAGTCTGTTAGGTGGACCATCCTTTGAGATCTTTCTTATTCATTCTGCAGAATCTAGTAGAATGCAAGTGCCTTGAGGACAGGGACACTTTTTAAAAACATGTCCTTTTATTTTGAGTGCTTAGAACAATACTACATACCTAGCAGGTGCGTAATAAATGCTAGTTAAATTGAGTCATGATTTTTTTTTTACTAGTAAGAGACATCAGAAGTTACCTAGTCCAAATCTGTCATTTTATAAAGGAGTATCCATTCATCCAACAACAACAAATATCCAGAATACTGACTATGTGCAAAGTTCCTACTCTCTTGAAGCTCGTAGGCTATTTAGAGTGGCAGGAAATCAATCACCAAACATTTGTTTTAAGCACTCTGCTATGTGTCAGATTATGTTGTAGACTGTAGACAAAAGTGGCATTCCCTATGTTCAGAGAATCTAATTGGAGGAGAAGCTTTTGGAGTCTTTTCACTCACGGTACATTTATTAGTACTTCTCATGTGTCAAGCACCAACACAGAGAGATATAAGTATATTGAAGGCATCCCTGCCCTCTTGTAGATACTAGTCCAGTTGTGGGGATAAACCGTGCCTTAATTGATTAATCAATTCAACATTTATTGGGCACTATCCGTATATGAAACACTGGGTTTTACATGGGGGAATAAAATGGCAGGAACAATTAGTTTTTAACCTTGAGTCCATGGTGTGACGTGGCTACCCCCAAAAGGAATGCGATCTTAGATTGCATTATGAGAGGCTGAGTTTCCCAGTTGAGGTGTTG
>NW_020950172.1:3902882-3922487 GCF_900497805.2 Vombatus ursinus | reverse complement strand
ATTCCCTAATTCACTTACTACTTAGACAGTACTCTACAAACCCACAAGCAACATATTAATATTGTTATTGTTGTTGTAGTTGTTATTAAGACGTTTGTGTCGCTCTGTTTCACCCTCTGAGAGCCTGAGATATATGAGGACACCAGCCATTTCTCACCTTTTTACAGCTTCCTGCTTACAACAATCAGTAGATCAGCCCATAGCAAGTGTGGAGAGCAGAGGACCTGAGGTCCAGAACACCTGGATTTAAATCCTGCCTCCAATACTTACTTAATCTTTTTGTCTCAGTTTCTTTAGCTGTAAGATGGAGATAAGAATAGTACCCACCTCCCAAGGATGAGGATAAAATGCTATAATATTTGTATATTACTTTGAAAACATTAAAGTTCTATATAAATGCTAGCAATTATCATTGTTATTATTAGGAACAACAGTAACTATTACATTAATTATAATAATCCATGCAGCAGTGTAGCTGTATGACTATTGACAAGACTCTCATTTTTTCTTTTTCTTTTTTTTTGGGGGGGGTGGGGGTTAAGTGACTTGCCCAGTGTCACACAGCTAGTAAATGTTATGTGTCTGAGGCCAGATTTGAACTCAGGTCCTCCTGAATCCAGGATCGGTGCTCTATCCACTGTGCCACCCAGTTGCCCCCCCATTTTTTCTAAACCCTCATTAATAAAATGGAGTCCATAGTCCCTGCCTTCCCTTCCTCATTGGGCATGCGGATGGGCCAATGCGAAGGATAAATGAGAATGCTGCTTTGTAATCCCAAAGAGCTGTGCATCTGGGAGGGGCTGGCCATCAAAGGGACCAGGGCTGCTCTCTGTGCCCTGGGGGCTGGGGTTGGATCAGTGGACACACAATGCTTTTCTGTTCACTCCTCTCCTGGCTTCCATCTCTCACCAGCTGTGCCCTCCCACCCAGAGGCCATGCCCCCTTCCTGCTTAATCCACCCGAGTCTCAGCCCAGAGCCACAATGCCCATCAACAAAAGGGCCTTGTCAGCCACAGAGTTATAGCTTTAGTTCCCATCTGCTCTCTGGGGAAATGCCTTTCTCCTCCATTCCAGTGGTCAGGAAAGAGGCCATTAGGGTGAGGAAAGGGCTTCCCTTTCTGGTCACTCTAGTGACCAAGAAGGAACAGATAAGAGCAGCCTGGGAGCTCCTTGATAAGCACTCACCTTCACAGGGCATGCTGGCAATGCTTGGCACCTCTTTGGCACAGAATCTTAGTGCAGCAATCTTTCAGAGCCCTTGTTAACAATGGCCAGAGAACAAAAAACCAGACATTTGGAGTTGAAGGTGACCTTAGATAAATGCCCTAGTGTAAACCTTTCTTCTTACAGATGAGGAAACTGAGTCTCAGAGTGGGTAAGTGGTTTACCCCAGGGAACTCTGTACAGTAAGCTGCAAAGCCAAGACTTCAAACTCAGTGCCCTGACTGAAATGAGCCCCCTTGTCTCTGCTATTGAATGGGCCGCTTAAAAGTACTAGGCTGGGCCACTGAGCTCTGGGCTTTTTACATATCTTGCTGGGCTTCACCACCCAGATGAGGGGCAGCTGACTGATGGCTCTCTACTGCGGGCACCTCCCTCAAACAGTCACAAGAGACTTTGAAACAATACAAAGGTGGAGGAGGGGAGGGGAGATAGAAATATGGGAATAAGTATTAAGCACCCACTATGTGCCAGGCATTGTTAAGTGCTTTGCAATTATGATATTATTTAATCCTTATAACGACCCTAGGAGGTAGGTGCTTTTATTATCTCCATTTCACAGTTGAGGAAACAGAGCTTAAGTGACTTGCCCAGGGTTACACAGGGAGGAAGCATTGGAGGCTAGATCTGAATTCAGGATTTCCTGACTTCAGGCTCAGATCTCTATCCTTGTGCCACTAGCTGCTTCACAATAGGACAATATTAAGATGGGAATTAGAAATACAGACACCATTAGGTGATATTCTTTGTTTTTAAATTAATTTCTTTTGATTTATCAATAATCACTTCCATAAGCCTTTGAGTTTTAAATTTTTCTCCCCCTCCCTCCCCACCTTCCTTCCCAAGATGGCGCACAATCTGATATAGGCTCTACATATACATTCCTCTTAGACATATTTTCACATTAATGGTGTTGTAAGGAAGAGTTAGAAGAAATAGGAGGAACCACCAGAAAGAGGAAACAAAACAGAAGAAAAAAAAGAGCAGTCTGCTTTGATCTGCTTTCAGACTCCAGTTCTTTCTTTGGATGTGGACGGCATTTTCCATCATGAAACCTTTGGAGATGTCTTAGATCCTTGGATTGCTGAGAAGGGCTAAGTTAATCAACATTAGTCATTACACAACGTGGCTGTTAAATTCAGTGATATTCTTATAATGCTTTGAGTAGACAAAGTCCTCTATGAACATTTGTTTTATTTCATCCTTACAACCACCTGATGGTTGTAACAATACAGTATTATTATCTCCATTTTACAGAGGTGAAAGCTGAGGCCCAGAGAGGGAAAGTGACTTGCATAGGGTCATATGGTAAATGGATGAAAAAGCCAAAGCCTGAACTCAAGTCTCCTGATGCCAAGACACAAAGGTCTTTCTTCGTGCTACATGATTATGAGGTGTCCAGCCTTCAGCGATGCCTCTATCTCACTTCTCAATAGGGGAAATGTGTGTGTGTGTGTGTGCACATGTCTGAACATATGTATATATACACATGTATGCATGTAAACACACCTATGTATATACAAGTATCATATATGTCATATACATTAGTAAAATAGAAAAGGATAGAATTAATAATCTGTTTGCCTTAATCCACTGGAGAAGGAAATGGCAAACCACTGCAGTATCTTTGCCAAGAAAACCCCATGGACAGTACAGTTCATGGAATTATAAAGGTCAGCCATGACTGAACAACTAAACAAGAAGAATGAAATGAAGATACATTATAAAAATTACAAACTTAATAAGCAAACCCAACAGAAAAGAGATAGGATAAATAACTTAGAACAAAAAAATTATACAAAAGATAAAAAACAAAATCTGGTTCTTTGAAAAGACTAATAAAATGGGTATACCTCTGACCCATGTGATTTAAAGAAATGGGTAGAAGATGCAGTTCCCTAGATCATGTTGCCTTTAGAATATTACATAGAGAGGTGCACCCATTTAAAGTATCTGTGAACTCATGGATTAATTATAGACAGACAGTGGTAAGAACCCTGGCTTTGGACTCCAAGGCTCTGAGTTCAAATCTTGCCCTGGGAGTTTATGGCCTATATGAACCTTGACAAGTTATTGGATTTCTCAGAGCTGCTTTCTTCATCTGAAAAATGATGCAGCTGGGCTAGACAGCCATTGAGGTTTTTAGAGCTAGAATATGTGTTTGTGTGAGAGAGACATCTCTTCAGAATGATGAGGGAGTGGCCCATTTTTGAAGTCCCCTGCCCATGGCATTGTCAGCTCCTAGCTCCTCCCCTCTGATCTTTCATCAGATTGGTCACCCTTGGAGCAGAGAGAAGAGAGACCAGGTGCCGATGCCCAGAGATTAGCAATTGCCAACATGATGGAAGAGCTTTCCTCCCTATGGGCATTTCTAAGTACTCGGACAGCCTGTGACATCAGCACAACATGAGGGTAAACTTCTTGGAAGTCATGGGGAATTGTCCCATGCTCCTCTTATCCCCAACCTGGAACCTCCTGACTACTGAACACCATGGCCCTGACCCCAAGAAACCAGGGAAGGAATTTTATCTCACCTAGAACAGAGTTGTGCTGGGACAGTAATCAATAACCTGCCTAAAGCTCTTGGCCGCCACTGCTACCTCGCTGTCCAAGAGATCCCTGACCCTGCCTTCATGGCCCAAGCAGCAATTCCCTTTACAGGCCAGGCGGAGGTCTGCACAGATAAAAGAGGTGCTACCCAGACAATGAGACCTGAGGCTGTCTCTTCTTCCTTCCCAGAAGGAACCAGTCGGCATGATGTATGGAAAATTGGGAAAAATGAATTCCTTTCTGCCAGCAGCCCCAACTTCAATACCACAGGGGAATCCTTTAAGAAAAAGGTACAGAGGGACCATTTTAGTTCATTTACCTTGATGAGGAAAGGATTCTAAAATCATGTTGGAAGGACTCCCCGAGCCCTAACCCTGCAGACTCTGACCTCAACACCACATACAGAGTAGCTTAGCTCTGCTCAGGTAACTGGAGTACTGCAGGAGATCTGAAGGAGAAAAGGCTGGCCTCCCTTTCAGCAATATCATTTGGAAAATCTTTATGTATGAAACAGATGAAGTCTAGGGAGATTTCTTGTACTTTGCTTTCTAAAGTACTGCCTCAGAATCTATTGAATAGCACCTTCATCTGGAGAATACATTCATTGATCTATTAATTGATTGACTGATTCATTCATCAATCACTCCATAAGTTTGGCTTCTAGTCTTTGCACATCATGGCCACCATCCCCAAATGTGCTCTGGTTTCTCAGTGTGTCCTAAAATTGACAGAAACCACATCCTACTTTGCTTGAACCTCATTCTATGGTTTAGCAAAGTGAGGCAGAGGATCCTAAGATTTAGGACAGGAAAACACCTCACAGATCATTTACTCCAACCCCCTCAGGTTACAGAGGAGGAAACCAAGTCCCAGAATGGTGTAGTGACTTACTCAAGGACATCTAAGTCCAAAGGGGCAGGGATCTGACCTTGGGTTTTTTAACTCCAAATTCAGGGCCCTTGCCACCAGACTACCCTGCTTTTCCTAATAGTGAAAGACTCAAAGGAGTGCATGACTTTCAAAGTTCTTGCTATTGTGTCTATTGGCGGGGGCATGGTCATGTTCCCAGGTCCTGAGGCCTCATCTCTGATTCATCTCAGACTCTTCTCTCTCCCTCATCACCATTTCCAACCAACCCCAAGTCCTGGCAGGTGTACCTACATGCAAAGCTGCCATCCCCATGTCCACCTCTCTGTCCACACAGGCCAGCTGAGACCCCCTTCCCCTCTGGCATAAAACCCTTTAATATCCTGCTACCTGGATCATAGCATTGGATTTAGGAGCCTTAGGGATCAGAGAACCACAGATTGAGAGTGGGAGGGGCTTGGAAGCAATTTAACCAGCCCTCTCATTTTACAGATGAGGAAACTGAGGCACAGGATGGTTAAGTGATTTGTGATCAGAGGCAGAATCTGAACCCAACTCATTTGACTCCAAAGCCAGTGGGCTATACCACATTGCCTCAGTGATCTAGTCCAATTCACTCATTTTCATATGAAGAAACTGACCTCCAGATAAGTGAATTGAAAGGAGAAGGGGGAAGGTGAAGGAAATATGCATTTGTAGAATGCTGACCATGAGCCAGGCACTGGGCCAAGTGTTCACAATTATCATCTCATTTGATCCTCACAACAACCCTGGCGTGTAGGTACTATTATGACCCTCATTCTACAGTTGAGGAAACTGAGGCAAACAGAGATCAGATGAATTGCCCAGGGTCATGAAGTTAGTAAGGATCTGAGGCTGGATTTGAAGGGATTTATCTCCAAGGTTGAAAGAATAGTAAGTAGAGCCACAATTTGATAGGAGAACATCAGACTCCAAATGGAGTAACCTCCCCATTGGACCACACTGCCTCTCTGGTCTCTTTGCCTCCAGTGTCTCCTCCTTCAAATAGGGCTGCACACTCTCAACCCTAATGGGCAAGTCTGATGATGTCCCTCTCGAGTTCAAAAAGCCTTTAGCATTTCACTTTTCCTTAAGAGAGCAAATCGAATATCTCTTTCAGAACAGCATTCCAGTGACTTGTCAGCTGATTCCCATTGTATCCTCCTTTGAGTCACAATCGGTGCCATTCTGCTCAGGTTTTCTGTTCCCTCCCGGCACTAGAACCACTATTTGCCTTTCCCTAAAACCCTCTTGCTCTTCCCATTCCCCACCATGGACATCCCTGACTGTCGACATGCTTCCCTTCCTTCTAAGCCTCACTCAGGTACCATTTTCTCCTCCAAGTCTTCCTCAATCTCCCTCCTTTCTTTAAATGATATCTTGAATTTCTCATCCCTCTGTTTAGATCTCTCCAGCATACTTCAATTAAAATTATAAACCTGTCAAAATCCCCCATTAGATTGCAAGCCCACCGAAGGCCAGGGCCCAGGTCTCGTTATATCATTATTTCCGCAGTGCTGATCCCAGAGTCTTACACAGACAGAAAAGACATTCTATGAATGCTGACCAGAATGAACTTAACAAATAGGCTTTAGAGCTGGAAGAGACTTCAGAAGTCCCTTAACCTGAGCCCATCATTTCCCAGGCCAAGAAGTTCTAAGCTGAGCCCCAGAAGGATGAAGCAGCCTACAGAGCTAGTAGGTGGCAGAGCTGGGATGCAACTGCAGGTCCTTTAATGCCACCAAGGCACCTGATAAAAAGGAACAAAGGAATACATCAGACCAGCTCCCTGCCCTCCAGGAGCTTATGGCCTATGGAGGCTCAGGAAAAGGGAAGACACACCAGAGCTGTTGGCATCTCTACCATGCAAGAGCTACCCATTTGCTGTTTTTTTTTTTCCCCACGACATTTGGATTCTACCAAACGAGTAAGCAGTGAGTGCTTAGGCAGCCACAGGCTTCTATAAAGGGGTAAGTTTCAATTGACAGCAATAAACTCTGATAGTCATTTTTCTCCAGTGGTATTTGTAGGAGATTCTCGAAGCATAGACCATTTCCTGTGACTTCAACAAAGAGTCAGACGAAAGAATCTCATCTCATGAATCAGAAACCAGACAGGTTCAACATGGAGTCCTTCATTTGGGACCAATGGCAGCTATAATTGACAAAGAAATGGAAGTCACTTGGCACCATGAATTCAGAGTTTTCACTCTAAATTCGTTTTGATTTTGCCTCATTTTAACATCCAATGCTGCTTATGACATTTGCTGAAGAATTAATCAAGCAAGTATAGGCTATAGGTGAGCTGGCTGAGCACAGGTAGAAAAAAAAAATCCTAGGGCAGAGGGCCCTAGTGGACCTTATACTCAATATGGGTCAATAGTTGACATGGGAGCTGAAAGAGTGAACGAAATAGTATGCTACTTAAAGAAAAGCAAAGTGTCCAGAATGAAGCAGGAATGATGTATAGGAGAGGATTGATTGTCCCCTTGTACTTAATAATCAATCAAAAAATATTTGTTAAGTGCCTACTGGAGTAGCGATCAGCAGTGGGTTAGACTAGATACCTTCTAAGGGCCCTTACTGTCCTAGAATTTTATGATCCTAGGAACCAAGTCATTTCTCACACCTCTTGGAGGGCAGCGAGTCTTTTTGTTTTTGTTTTATCATAAACACTTTGTGTACGATCTAATTCCTATTAGATATTTAATAAATTCTGGTTGGATTGCCTTGGACAGATGCATGGACTTGCTCAGACTAAAAAGAACTGTTGTTCCAAAAGGAGATGCACACTCCCTGTTTCCTTTTATGCTGACAGAGACTTCTCCGTCTTCCCTGACACCTCTTGGAGACCAGTTGAGTGCACACACAATTTGTACTCAGAAAGGAGGGGTCTGGCTCCTCCTCTGTTCTCAACATCTCAAGGATGAGGCTTATGTTGATAAAAATCACTTAAGCCATAAAATTTCCCTCTGAAGAAAATAGACAACGTTATTACTCAGGGAAGCCATTAACTCATGGCTTTGTTAAGGAATGTTCAAAACAGAGTCCCTTACCTCCCTTCATGAATATAAATTCTCAACATAAAACCCATCCCCAGGCTTGGTGCCATCTCCCTCACAGGCAGATAGGGAGCCTTCATTGTCAGCAGGACTGAGTTCCTCAGGTGTGGGGGCAGCAAACACAACATGGGGTAATTAGGCAGAAGTAATGGGGTGTAACTTGCAGGGGTGCACTGTGTGTGTGTGTGTGTCTGTGTGTGTGTGTGTGTGTGAGAGCCAGAGAGAGAGAGAAAACGAGCTTTATAAAAAAAAGAAGCATCACTAGCATTAGCCAAAATGTCTGGAAGGAGAGGCAAGCCAGATAGTGGCATAGAAAACCCCCCCCAGCTAGGAATCAGAAGACCCGAATGGAGTCCCAGCTTTGCTCTTCAAAAATGTTATGACCTTAGATGAGCTAATTCTCCCCTTTGGGCCTCAGTTTCCTGCTCTGTAAAATGAGGGAAGTTGGACTGACTGACTTCTAAGGTCCCTTCTGCTCTGAATCTATAATCCTATGACTGAATGTCAATCAAATTTAAACTGGGCATGGGGTTATTGGGGACTTTATAGAATTAGAGTCTTTGAATTGAATGACCAAAGAGGTCATCAGGTATAATCCCTCACTTTAAAGATCAATGAATCAATGAACAAGCAGGCACACAAAGATTAGGAAACTGAGGCCCAGCAAGGTGCCATTGATAAGGTTACACTGCCACTAAGTGGCAGGACTAGGACTGAAACCTCAGGCTTTTTTTTTCATCGAAATATAGTCAATCATGGCCTGAACAGCTGAGCCCAGGCAGGGGAAGCAGGTGGGGGACTGAGGAGTCTTTGCTTGAGGCACAGGAGCCACAGGACTGCCCCCCCCATCCTCATCTTCAGTATGAAAAACACACCACAATCCTTACTAATGGTATCAGGATCATGATGAAATGTGAGATCACATCCTCTGAAAAACTCAGACTATTGTTATAGTGCAGAGAGAAAATTAATTTCATCTAAGTCAGAAGAAGGAAAGTGATGTTGATATTCAGTTCACTTGTCATCATTTTAGGGTCTAATTGAATTTACACTTTAGAGGAGGTAGGGACAGGATACTGGGGACTTCTGTCCATGACACCAATGGCTTTTAATTCTTGTGCTTCACTGACTTGCTCACTAGGCTAAAAAAGCATTGACTAACACGAGTCTTGGAAGGATTAACTGCTTTATTGATTATCTTTAAAAATTCCTGGTTTAAAAGTCTGCTTGTTTTATACAACTACGCTGATGGCGGAGTTGAGGATTGGTATAACCATTTGGGGAAGCAACTTGGAATTAAACTAAAGAAACTGACTAAAACGTCCATTCCCTTTAACTTCAAAATCTTACCATTAGACATTGATCCCAAGAAAACCACAGACAGAAAAAGGGTCCACATACACCAAAATATTCATGGTTACTCAACATGTATTTATTAAGTACTTGCTATGTGCTGGCCACTATGCTCTACAGAAAGGCAAAAACAGTATCTGTCTTGGATACAAAGTAGATGCCCATCCATTGGGCAATCATTAAATAAATCATGGTATGTGCATTTCTTTGTCTCAAGAACATCAATAACTTGAAAGACTGTATTGTTATAATCGCTGAGCTTGGGCTCAAGGGAAAGATGAGGAAAAGGACCTCCCTCCTTTTCTTGTAGAGGTGGATGACTATGGGCATGGAATACTGAATGCGCTGCATGACTCAGTTGATTGATGGGTTAACTTGGGAAACTACTTTTTTTTCCTTCTTTCTTTCTTATTCTTTGTTATAAAAGGTGAATGGGTGGGGGTAGGGATATTTTTGGAAATGTGATGATGTAAAACAAAAAAGAAATACCAATACATTTTAATGGGAGAAATATTCCATGTTTTATAGTCACCAGAAACAGCAACATGGACAATAGAAATTTTGGAGTCCTGGACATAATACAATTTAGTTCTTTTTTTTCAGACAAGTTCTGTTATTTTAAGATTCTCAGATTGCTTGTAAAGAAGCTTACTGAGGGTTAGGACTGGTGCTTATTTGCATGTAAATATAGTAGGTGCTTTCAAAAGGCTTATTTCAGATATTGTGACTTATGAGAAAAGCACTGCACTTGTAGAAAGGAGACCTGGGTTACAAGAATGACTCAGCCACTTAATGATCAAGTGACCCATTCCTGGATCTGACCTTGGCAAAGCCCGCAATGTTCTGGGACCTCAGTTTATTCCTCTATTAAAGGAGAGGGTTAGACAAGATGATGGGTGAAATCTCACCCAACTAGGTTGTGACATTCCACCATTTATGCCCAGCATGTCATTCTATGTTCTCTAGATCTGCATAAGATCTGATTGGCTCTAGGTTGTGTCCTCTAGGAGTATGTGTTTGATAAATGAATCTTGTGCAGGGGAAAACAGACTGGGTTTAGAGGCAGGAGAGACCTGGGTTTGAATACTGGCCTTCTTATTTGCTAGCTATGTGACCTTGGATGAGTCACTTTAACTTGTCCCTCAGCCTCACTTTTGTCTTCTCTAAAATGGGGGTGATGATACTAGTTCCATTTACCTTAGCAGGCTGTTGCAGGGAACACACTTTATAAAAATCCCAGAAATCTGGGTTGATATTACCATTGTTGTTAGTTGCACTATGAGCACTTGAAATGCACTGTTTTATTTCTTTTGATCCTAAATTAAGTCCTCTGAATTAGAGGGCAAAAATCTTCTTTTTCAGATGAGGAAACTGAGGCACACAAACTATCTTGCTAACACACATATTAAACCAGGCCTCCAACCCAGGTCTTTTGACTTCTCATAATTTCCCTCTAACACCCACTGTCTCTCTGACTTCAACACTAGATGAAAAGGGATAAATATTACCAAAAGCCAAGCCCAAAGGCATTGTTCAGAGAACAGCTTCCATGAAGGTACACGGACCATATTTTAAGTTTTAATACTAATGACATCTCCTCATTTGTTAGCCAAAGGTAATTAGAAGAGAAAAAAGCTTCTCAAAACAAGGCCTTTCCTATCTTGGTTTGTGACTTGAGGGGATATGAAGCTCTATGCTTACATCAGAATGGCAAAAAGTCAATAGAAATCTAGCATTTTGGAAGCACAGGCTTGTTACTGAGCAAACTAAATAAATGAAGAGTCCTACTTAATAAATGTGAGTACCTCGTTGAAAAGACAAAGACACTTCAGAAGGACGAGCGGCAGCCCTTATGCGAGAAGACATTGGGATGGGGAAGATAACACACTAAGCTTTAGAATCCAGAGAGATTGTGATAGGTTAAAATGCTGAACTGAATCCAACAAAACGACATATACCAGGGATCAAGGTAAAGTCGTATACTTTGGTTCAAAAAGTCAACTGCAAAAGAATAAAATGAGGGATGTGTGGCTAAGCTGGAGACCATGCTGCAAGGATTAATGGAGGGAATTGGGAATGTTTGGCCTGGAGAAGAGTGGGTGGAAATTCCCTCTCTGAGGGAATATTATGTGGAAGAGACTTGATCTGTTTGGCCCCAGGGGTCATAGTGTGTGTGTGTGTGTGTGTGTGTGTGTGTGTGTGTGTGTGTGTATGTGTGTGAGGGAACAAGTTGGAAAGGAACAGATTAGAGCTCAAAGGAGGGGAGACTTTCTAACAATTAAAGGTGGCTACTGTAGGCCAGGTGACCTCAAACTCATCACTGTAGGCATCTCTTTAAGTGGCAGCTGGATATCACTTGCAGGGATGTCATAGATAGAATTTAGAGATAGTGTCAGAGTTGGACAAGATTGTTGTCATCCCGAGATTCTTTTAAGCTGTGTAGACATATGTCCATTTTAGGCAAGTGTTGTTACTGTTGTTGAGCTGTTTTTGTCATGTCTGACCCTTCATGACCCCATTTGGAATTTTCTTGGCAAAGACACTGGAGTGGTTTGCCATTTCTTTGTGCAGCTCATTTTACACATGAGGAAACTGAGGCAAACAGGGTTATGTGGCTTTCTCAGGGTCACACAGCTAGTAAGTGTCTGAGGCCAGATTTGAACTCAGGAAGATGAGTCTTCCTGATTCCAGGACTGGAATCTATCCACTGTACCACGTAGCCACCTCCATGCAGGATTGTACCATGTTATGAAGTATCTTGAATGTCTGAAACTGAGTCTGAATTATACTTAGGAAACAAAAGAAAGCCACTGAAAATTTTAGAGCAAAGGAGAGGTGAGATCATATTCTCAAATAAAGACTATTGGCCCGACAAGTGTATGCAGGATGGATTGGAAGTGGGGGATAGGAGAGATAGGAGGCAGGGACACCTATTGCATGGCTACTGTGATAGTGCCAGTAGACAGAGAATATCTGCTGTCTCTTCTCTGTCTTGCTCAATGCTAGGAGTAAAACAAGAAACTGGCCCTACTTGCCTCATATAAGCCTCCAGAGCTGACTCTTGCACTGTTAATGAGCTCACTGTCTTTTTTACTCTTCAGTCAATTAGTAAGCGTTTATTAAACCCCACAAATATATCAGGCACTATTCTAAGTGCTGGGAGTACAAAGAAAGGTAAAAGGCAACCCCTGCCCTTGAGGAGCTCATGCTAATAGGGGAGATAATATGCAAACAACTATATACAAAAAGTGATAGGGCAAATTGGAGAAGTTCAGTAGATTTTCCTTTTCCCCAATTAGAGGAGAAGCTGGCACCTGCCTATTAGCCTTCTTTCAAAGGGTCCTGCCACCTAAGGTGGAATTGCTGGGGCTGAACTTTCTGCCCCCATATGGAGCACACAATGATAGCCTGCTAATTACTTTATTGTGCCAGAAGCTGGGTCTAGATGTGAGAGTTACCAGCCCCAGATCCCTCCAATATCCCGCACTCCATGTCTTATGGCATGCAAGCAATTGCTTCAGGCTGGCAAGGTCCATGCAGTTTTTCCAAAGGCTGCTGAGAAGGTCCCTGTTGCCTGAAGTATCTCCCCTGGGTTCCCATTCAAGAGCTTTCTGTTATGTAATTAGTATGGAGGTTCCATGACAGATGTGGCCTGATATATAAAGGAGAGGATCACTAATTCATACCATCACCTACCAGAGTGGAGCTCAACCTGCTGGAAGGCCCTGCCCAAGACTCTAGAAGTTCTCCAGAGACAGACAGAGGCCAGTGCAGGGAAGAGAATGTCTCATATGTCCCAAGGGGATCCCTAGAGATGAGTGAGGAAGGCAAGTGGGTGGGGGAGGAATGTCTATTCAGGAAGAGCTCAGGTAGCTCTGGTGATATAGAACTTTTGCTAAACCTCTTCCAACCTCCCTATGGATATGCAGGCTCTGATTCAATGCAGAGCAGTAATGACTGGAGGGGAATATCTTCATAGAGAACACCTTTCACTAAGCCTCCCCCAGGTACCCCATAGGGGTATGGAGGGAGGCAGTATGTATGGAGGAAATGGCATGAAAGGACACGTGCGATCTAAAAGATGGGCAGGTCAATCACACGTGCAGAATGATGGGCAACGTAAGGACGGGTAGAACTGGTTTTGAAAAAATTTAAAAGAAAATAAGAGGAAAGTCCTCCCTTCACATTGGACAGGTGCTCCATGGGGAATTGATGAATAGACTACAAGTTTCAAAGAATGAGGAGGAAAGGAAGTGCAAGCTCTGCCAGAGGAGAGAGCAAAGCCATCAAAGACGTAACAGGGACATCGAATTATTGACTTATTAACTTGTGAGGAAGCACTAAATTGCAAAACTGAGCTGAAAACTGTCTCGTTGCAACACTGGGACCTCCTTTCACTGCCTTCCTCCAAGGCTCAGTCTGCCCTGTGGGGCCAAGCCAAAAGAGTTTAGCCCCAGCCGTCAGCCCCAGGGGCAACTGGAACTTCTCTTCCTCTCCTTCTGGAGTGTCCACTGGAATCGGCTGTCTAGCTCTGAAGACTTCACTGCAGACAAGGCCTCTTTTTTTTTTCTAGTCTCTCTCCTCTCCAATCCACTCTTTACAATCTGTCAATGAATCTAAATATCCAAATACTGGATCTGACCATGTCACTCTCCTCCTCAGAAGCACCCCAGGGCTCCCAAATGCCTTGGAAATCCGAAGTGAAATTCTCAGCTTGGCACGTAAGCTTGTCCACAGGCCAAAGAGACCCACACTAACAGCTTTTGTTACAATATTCCCCTTCATGCCCTCCACATGGCAGGCAAGTAGAAGTCAGTTGAGTTGCTTTCCAAATTCAGCTTTCCATTCTGTACCTCTGGGAGTGTGCATGAGCCACCCCCATGCCTAGGTTCCCTCTTTTATCACTTGTGCCTCCAACTCCTCTTTCTTTAAGGTGCAGATGGCACATGACTTCTGCCATGAAGCCCCATACTATCCCCCTCGAGAGAATAGACCCCTTCATCGTATTCAACAAAGCAACTGAGATGAGAACCTTCTCTTTCATTTGTGGCCAAGGAAAAATTCATGGCACCCAATTTGTTACTGTTTATCTACATTTCACAGTTCTGAGCTCTCCCTATTGTTGCATCCTCACCTTCTGCTGGAGTCTCACTACCACCCCCAGACTAGAGAGGGACCTCAAATAGCTTAAGTGTACAATGTCTGCTATTACACACCCATCCAATGAAAACTGCCATGGTAAATACACATACACACACACATACTCCACTGATGTCTAGACAGATGGACAAAGGCAAAAAAAAAAGTGTGATTTCCCTGATTTAAAAAAGATTTATATAGTCCTTCTCAACCACAAACATTGAGGCTGTTCATCCACTTAACAGGCCCTCTCAGAAGCCACATGGCCTCCATTTCCATTCACACATGGGCCCGTAAGATTTGCCCACCAGCTTGGAAAGATGAGTCATTGATCGGCAAACCTGGGGGCCTCAATGAGAAATCTCTGAACAGATTTCCACTCCTTGTCCATTCAGCCAGTGGAAGGCCAGTCAGCCCTTCCCAACAGTGAATGTTGGCCACAAATAGCCAATATCCCTCAAAACATATGCTGTAGAACCCACCTGAGAGACTGAAGGGCCAGCCCCATTGGGACTGGTGAGTAGATTTAATCCTCTACAAAGGAGAAAGGTGAGACAAAGAGAAGACACTGTTCCTTTAAAGCGAGAATCAGCAAGACCAAATTCTGGCTCTAGGGTCAGAGGATCTGGGTTCAAATCCTGCCATTGACATCTGACTGCCTATGTGACTTTGGGTAGGTAACTCCCCTCCCCAGTCCTCAGTTTTCTCATCAGTAAAATGAGGCCTTTTGATTAGATGGTCCCATCCAAGCAGAAAGTTCTGATCTTCCGAATAGATTGTTTATGAGGTCTCTTCTGGTTCTGACTCCATGAGACTGTGATAATGATGATGGGGACAATAATAACATCATCTGTAAAGCCCTAAATAAGGTGTCCAAGTGCTATCCACACATTTCCTCATTTGTTCCTCAAAACCAAGCTGAGACAAGCATGACAAGTGTTACTATTCTCATTTTACACAGCGAGAAACTGAGGCTCAGAGAAGGTAAATCAGCAGGATGGGCTCACATGACTAGGGAGTATCAGAAGTGGGACTGACACCCAAGTTATGTCCTGACTCTAGAGTCCCCGGCTCCTGCTCCTCACCCACTTGTGTATTTAACACCAAAAAAGAAAGGAAAGTGTTTTAATTGTAAAAGAAGTGACTGCTTCACAGACAGGTTCAAAAGAGAAGGGATAAAAAGGGGGTACATTCGGGTGACACAACATTTATTTAAAACAAAAAACAGTGACACATCTGATCCTGGAGTCTGAGAGGTCAGATCCTTTATCTCTTATTAGCATGACCTTAACTGGGAGCTGTCCACTGAGTGTGGTGCTACCCCAAGACAAAGGCTTAAATGGCGTGTTTGCACAACAATCATTGTTAGGAACATCCCCTAGGGGCTCCTAGCCTGGGGTGAAGGAACTTGTCTTTTCTCAATATTTTGATAATTGTATTTCAGTATAATTAGCTTCCTTTGCCACCCTTCATGTTTTATTCTGTGCATTTAACAACATATTTCCGAGAAGAACCTCAAACGCTCCACCAGGCTAATCTGACTGCCCAAAGGGTCCAGGCACAAACAAGGTGAAGGAACCTCATCTTATAGTAACACCAATTCAGTTCAACAAACACTTACCAAGAATCTAGTGTGTGCAAGGCCCCATGGCCAGGGCTAAGAATACAAAGTTAGGGAAGCATACACCCACACAAAACACACACATGCAACCTGTCCTCAAGGGGCATATCATCTAATAGGAAGGAGATGTGTAGGGGTGGAGGGCCCACAAAGGAAGGGAGAAAGCTAAGGAAGACTTCTGACATGAAGATGGAGGATTTGGCCTTTGAGTTAAGCTTTGGTGGAAGAAAAGTCTTCAAAGAGGTGAGGAAGCAGAAAGAGCCTTTGAGGCTGGAGGCAGTTGGCACAAAGACCATATCCTGTCTGACAGGTCAGTATGGCTTCAGTTTAGAAGTCCAAACTCTGCCTTTTCCTTCTGAGCCCCTGGGTGTGCCAGCTTATTGAAAGGGAGTTATTTTGAAGTTGCTGTGACTCAAACCAGAGATATCAATACTATCATATGCATATGGTTTAATGTAAAAGATGGTGGTTTTCTTCCCACTTTAATAGAGGACCACCTTTCTGCAGTGGAGTTTGTTCAGGGCCCTGAGCCTCATTCTTTTTGGGGTCTCCAAACAGGTGACCTGGGTACCTTGTCTCAGTAGGAAATCCTTGAGCAGATGGCTGTGGGTAAGGGCCAGGAGCTTCCCAGGCCAGGGAAAGCAAGGCCTGCCCTGCCCGTGGCTGAGCTGAGAGGGCTGCCAACCAGCCAGGTCATCCTGCTGACTTCATGGAGACAGCCCATCTGGGGCACCTAGCATTGCAAGGCCTGATTGGATAATAAGGAGAGTCCTTCAAAACAATGGCAGGCAGGCAGGCAGGGCTCATTGCGGAATCAGTCACTGATATGGGAGTGGGGAAGATAGTTTGGAAGCAATTTCAGGGCCCCGTGTTACAATTCTTCCTCCTGCTGAACCTAAATGGGATCCTCTCCATTAGCCCTACAGGTTTCCCAGGCACAGGCCTTAGAGCTGGAACAGACCACAGCTATCATCTTGTCCCCCTTCCCCAACCCCTTATTTTTCAGAGGAGGAAACTGAGTTTCTGAGAAAGAAAGTTAGTGCTTCAAAGTTTCACAGCTAATAAATGATAAAGTCAGGATTATATTATATTATGTGGTTTTGAAGACCATTTACATGCAAAGAGGTCCCCACCCACCCTTCTCCCTTCCTTTTCAGCTAGAGGCTAAAGCTTTGATGGCTGAGCACTAAAATCTCCTTGTGTCTGACCAAGCCCAGCTTCTTTCCAGTACTGGCTGTAGTCTAGGCCTGGGGGCTCTACCTTGGGATCTCCACCTGCTGTAACCAGATATTCTTTCAAGGCCCAACAAGCTCCATCAAGCTTCCATGGGTCTCACCAGCTAAGTCTTCTCCCCCACTTCACATGCGCATAGATCCTGTTCATAGATCTTTGGAAGCTTAGGATCAGAGATCTAGAACTGAGAGGGTGCCATCCAGGCCAGCCCCCCTCATTTTCAGGGAAGAAAGTGAGGCCCAGACAGGTAAAATCAGTTGGTCAATGGCAGAACCAGAATTTATACACAATTCATCCAATGATACTGGTGTCTGTGCTATTCCCACTGGACCATGCTGTCTTCCACTCCACTTTTCTGTGTCCACAGCTGATTCCCTACATAGACCCTATATATCTTTATCTGTGCCTCCCACCACCTAGTAACAAACCTGGAAGACTGTAGGCATTTGACAGATGAGGGGCAGTGGGGAGCAGTAGAAAGTCCTGGATTTGGAACTGGGAAGGAATGGCTTCTATGCTGGGTTATGCCACTAATGACCTCTATTGCCCTGCAGAAGTTCCTTCACCTTCCTGGGCACCATTTGCCTTCTCTGTAATAACTGGGCAGTTGGATTAAATGGTCTCTAGGGCCACATCTAGCTCAAAGTCCTAGAATCCTATGAAATGTCTGTTGGGTGGGACTGAATTGATATCAGAAGGGATAGGGCCATGCAGAAAGGGATGTGACTAGATGACTTGTGGGGACAAACTCTCCAGCTTGGCCCCTCACATGAGCAGTAAAAGCCTCATGTGAGGCAGCCCCCCACTCATGCACAAGTGTAGCCCCTGGGATGATGATTGTGGCCCATCACAGATCATCTTCACCACTCACTAGGTGCTTGGTAGAACTATTTCCAGATTAATGGTACCTGCTCATCACCGCACACTGCTGTTAGTGACTGGCATCAGAGAAGGCAGAGAGACATATGACCTCAGATAAGTCACTTCCTCTGTCCAGGCTGAGGTTTTCCATATGGGAAATAAGGATGTTGGACAAGCCATTTCATGGACTTCCTTCCAGCTCTGACTTTCTGTGACTCTGCCCCAATGAAGGACTCCATGTGGCTGGACGGTACATAAGGCAAAGGCAAGAGACCCAGGCTTTAGATGTCAGCAGGAAGTAACTAACACAGGAGCCTGCTCTGGATCAGCTGCAGGTTCCAACCTCTTTGCCAACCACACCGCCTGCCATCTTTTCTCCTGCCAATACCAAGGCCTACAGAAGGCTTTGGACACAGTAAATACTTAATAAATGTTCACCAAATACTTGTCATGTGGCTGAATGATAATAAGAAAAGCTGGTATTTTTTAAAGCCTTTAAGTTTTCTTCATCAACTAATCAGCATTTATTAAGTGCCTATTGGGTACCAGGGATAGCGCTAGATAAATTTCAGCACTGCCCATGATTATCCTGACATGACAGAGGGTGACAACTGGCAGTTTGAACACCATGGTATTGTCTGAATCTTATCAAATGGCTTTGATACCACATGGAGGCAGGGCTAGGGGATGGAGAAAGTTTCCTGTTTGTTAATTGGGCATCCCTAAAGAGGGCAAAGGAAGCAAAGAAGAGGTTCTGTATCTAAGGTCCAGGAATCCCCAGGAAGTCTGTGGCCAGATTCCAGGGGGTTTATGAACTTAGATGGGGAAACATATTATTGAGGATCAAATGAAATCATATTTGTAAAGAGCTTAGCACAGTGCCTGGCACATAGTAGGTGCTATAAAAATGTAAGCCATGATATTTTTATTATTACTCTCATCATCTGCATCTTTATTTCCCTAACTTCTAGATGAAATTTAATTGTAGATTTAGATAAAATTCACAATTACTTAAAAACCATGATTCTGAGAAAAGGTCCATTGGCTTCATTGTCCCAGGAGAGAGGACACAAACAGGATTTGTTTAGAGAACAAGTCTTGGCTTAGAGAAGGGGATTTGTTGCCCTGCTCCAAGGTGAAGGGCAGCCCCAACACAGCTTCTGGTGCCTCAGTTACTTTCCATGGAGGTGTCTGAAGTTTAAGGGCTTGGATTTGGGTTTTCTGCCTATTTTGCTCCACAAAGAAGATGTAGAAAATTTTCTCCCACTAGAAACTAATAGCCAGAGCCCCGTTAACTCAGCGGGGTGGAAAAGTGCACATTACTGGGGGAGAAAAAAAAAGGCTTTCTTATGTTTGTTATGTTCTTATGTTCCTGCTGAATTTGTTCCATTTCTGACCCAAGCCTACCCAATACAACCACTAATGCTAATAAAAAGCCTTCTTAGAATGACTGCATCTGCATAAACATCTGATAAACAGTAGCTCAGAGAGCAGTGGGGTGCACATAAGTCATCCAAGGGGATGTGAAGATGACCAAACTCACAAATGGGGTAAGAAAGTACTTTGTCCCTGGAGGTCATGGCTAATCCTGGGGCCTTTGAGATCAAGGTTGAGTGGGTCTAACACACACACACACACACACACACACACACACACACACACACACACACACACACAC
>NW_020950172.1:3806450-3902872 GCF_900497805.2 Vombatus ursinus | reverse complement strand
CACACACACACACACACACACACACACACACACACACACACACACACCTTCAAAGGCATTTAACAATCACCTCCAGGCTTTGTTCATTGCTATTAATGACCAAACTAATCTTCCTGCTTGCAGAAAAGCCACTTTTAATTCAGAGGATAATCAGATCCCAATGGGATGCTCTGTTACCTAGCAGTCACAAACACCCTGCTTCTCACTGGGATTTGTTGGAACAAGGACAGAAAACACCCAAAAGGGGTTAAAAGGTTTGGTTGTTGTTTTTGTTGTTGTTGCTAAATGGGCTCTAACAACATGTGGAAAAGAAAAAAAAAGTCTCCTGCTCATAAATTGGAGGATTGAGGTCACATACCAGCCAGGGTTCATTTTCCAGGGCAATTGCAATGGTTTGAGAAGACACTCAAAACTCAGGGATTTTCTGAATGTACCACACAGATTCAATCTATTTTAAAATGACCTAAGGATCATAGGATTTGAAGTGGCAAGGGCCCTTGACATCGATTCTTTCAATTCCATCATTTTACAGATGGGGAAACTGAGGCCAATAAGGTTGGCTTTTTCAAGGTCATACAGGTAGCAAATAAACTAATTCAAACCCAGGGGATGGGAAATTATAGACTGTGAGCTGTCAGGAGGGCCTGAGACAGGTAGAGAGGGAGCAAGGAAACAAGCATTTATTAAGTGCCTACTGTGTGCCAGGCACACTCTGCAAATATTATCTCATTCGATTCTCACAACAACCCTGAGAAGAAGATGATGATCCCCACTTTACAGTTGGGGAAATTGTGGCATACAGAGTTCAAATGACTTAGCCAAGGTCACACAATTAGTAAGTGAGGCTGAATTTGAACTGAAGTGTTTGTGGCTTCAAGCCTAGGGCTCTGTCTACTGCACCACCCACTCACAGTTGTGTATTTGGACATGGCCAATGGGACAATCTGTTTTGCTTGACTTTACATGTTTGGAATGGGAAAAAAGAAATTGTTCATTTGGCTTCTACGGGAATACTTCCTCCTCTGTGCAATAGAAATAGTCATCCTTGCCATGCCTGCCCTATTGGAATTTTGTAGAGGTGACATCACAGAGCACAAACTCCCGTCATCTGAGGTTACGTCAATAGCTATTCAGTCCAATCCATGCTTTTCAAGAATTCCCACTTAAAATATCACTGGCATTACAGAGACATACCAAAAACAATTGAGTATGACTACAAAACATTTCATCGAAATAAAGAGAAATGTCCTTAGGAAGCTCGCAGGCTAATGGGGGAATAAGGTGGAGGAGCACAGTTAAATCACATATAAACCACATACAAAACAGATGGTGTAGCTCGGTACAATTGGTCCCATAAATCCCCAGAGATGGAAGGAACCTCCTTCAATCTGACTCTGTGCCATCCACCATCCCCGACTGGGCTCATCCTGTGCCTGATTGAGCATCCTCTCAGGGAGAGAGAATTCATTACTCCACACATCATCCTTTTAGGGCATCTGGGGCAGTCAGATCAGGTCATGGGCATTCTCGTGAGAAAATGTGTGTTCTTGGCTTCTTTGAGGAATGCCCCTGTACCCGCAGGCCACTGGCCCAAAGTCCTACTTGTCATTCTGGTGAGACCCCCTTAATCACTTTGGATGGGAAGTATTTTTGAGTATCCTCAAAGCCAAGAATTAAAATGCGCTGGGCATTTTAAATCCAATTCAGGAAGTAGTTATTATTGAAAATTGAATTGATAGTGCATTTTCAAGGTTTGCAAAGTCTTCAGCATACATTATCTCACTGGATCCTACTAAATACTCTTTAAATGAAGGTTCTATTACTATTCCCATTTTATTGTTGAGTAAACTGGTGACTTGCTCAGGGTCACATAGCTGGTAAAGGTCAAAGGGGAGATTTGAACCCAGGTCTCTCTTGACTTCAAATCTAGTGTTCTTCTTCCTACTATGTGCAAGGCACATTTCAACTTGAATAACCCAGTCTGTGGGTAGGATGAATCCAGGCTATAAATAGCATTTGAAAGCAAATTAATTCAAGACCAGGACCATGGCATTTCATAATTGGACATAATATATTCTTATATCAGAGCCTGTGACAAACATGGCATGTTTCCCAGAGACCAGGGGGTAAATGTTTGCTGAATTTGTCAAAGCCGTATCCTCCGGCTGGCAGTAGGGAAGTCAGCATCAGCTGTGAGAAATCCAATTGGCCTTCAAAAGTTGTCTGGAGATAGCTTTTATGAGACCCCCAAATCTCAGTTATTGAAAGTTCAGAAGTTTTAAAAAAAACACATATAAAAACTTCCTGAAAACCTGATCTGATCAAGCTGGCATGTGGGGGACAAGGTGACCAAGAGGGAGGAGATGGGTTCTAATCCCAGCTGTGCCAAAAACTGGTCAGGGGACCTTGCATTAAGTGCCACTCCCTCTCAAGACCTCAGTTTCCTTATCAGGACAATGTAGGGTTCTGGGGTAGATGATTTCAAAGGGTATTCTAGCCTGACTACAGTCTGTGGCTCTCTGAACTGGATGACAAGTGCTTTATGCAGTAAGGAAAGACAATATCTACGGAGTGATAATGGAAGACTTTGTACAGTCAGAGTCTATAGGCCCCCTGCCTAGAGTGAAAGACAGATTCTGGTGGGGGGAAAGAATGTCAGAGCTGGGAGGGGCCTTAGGTCAGAAAATATCAGAGGTGGGAGGGCCTTAGAAAAGGGAAAGTTAGAGCACATTAGGACAGAGAAGGTCAGAACAGCAAGGAAACATGCAACACAGAAAAGTCAGACTTGACATGGCAATCATTAAGTCTACTTTCCTTAGAGAGATAGATAGATAGATAGATAGATATAGATATATATTTCCAGAAAGGAGAAGTGATCCTCTTTCTGTGGATGAACTGAGCAAGTCTGTGTTCTCTAAGTCCCAGCAACTATCCCTGAGGTCCAATGATCCTGTTTCTTCCCTGCCCCCACCCCACCAACTAAGCCTTCCCCTTTCTCCAGACTGAACTTTCCCATTTCTTCCATTTCTCTCCATGCAGAATAGACTCAAGCCCTTTTCCCATCTGCCTGCCCCCCTGTGGACACTCTCAACCTTGTCAGTGTCCTCCCTAAACCAGGGGTCCCATACCTGCACAAAAAGCTCTGTCTGGGTCTGAGCAGGTCAGAGGAGATGAGGATGGCCATCACCCACATTTGGAAACATATTGCTTTCTCACCTTTTCTTCCCCATCTGCAGAGGCAACCAAGTGCCTCATAAAAATACACCCCACAGTGACTCATCCACCCTGAGGACAGAGGGAGAAATGTGTGGTTGAGAGGGAGAAGGTTCCAGGCCACCACTGTTAGACATCTTGACCATCAGCCTTACTTAGTTCTCTCTGTGAATGTTAAAGGGAAGAAAGAAGGCTGAAGGACAGGCATGAAGAATGTGAACGTTCCAGAATAGCCAGAACTGAAACTTTCAAGATAGTAATGCCAGTGCTTAATCCATGGTGAAGGGGAGAGGGAGAGGAAATAAGCATTTATGTAACACCTACTGTGGGTCAGGGACTGTGCTAACTGTTTGACAAAAAAAAAAAAGAAAAATATACCTCATTTGATCCTCACAACAACCCTGTGAGGTAGGGGCTATCATTATCTGCATTTTGCCATTATGGAAACTGAAGCAAACAGAGGTTAAGTGACTTGCCTAAGGTCATACGGCTGTCAAGTGTCTGAGGCAGAATTTGAATTCAGAGTCAGCACCTTATCCACTGTGCCAACTTAGGGCCTCCATGGACCAGATACTAAGTGTGAGGCCAGGGGGCTGAAACCAAAAGTCATCATGGGAACCTAGAAATGGACACCTTCTTGGGAAGGAGAAGGAAAAAAGGAGCTTTTCTTGAAACCAAGACTATTTTCACTGCCATGGGGTCAAACACAGGCTTCTAGGGAGTCGGGGGGAGGTTGATATATTCCATCATTTGAAATTAATACGTGTAATACATCAGTTTCCATTCAAGTCAATGTGTATCTATTAAGCAGCACTTTCTACAGAACAAAACACAGTTCGCAGTGGAATCCTTTATCATCATCATCATCCTCATCATCATCATCGTCATACTGATAGTTAGAGTGTATTATTACTCTTTTACAAAGGGGGGAACTGAAGCCAGGAGAAGGAACGTGACTTGTTAATGAGCAGGGCTTCAGTGCTCCTGCTCTAGGCCATAGAGCCCAGAAATGAACTCATATCCTCCGGTCCAGTGCTCCATGTCCCCTTTGCTCTGCACCCTTTCCCCTGTGTGCCTGGCACTCTGCTAGGCACTGAAAAGACTCTGCCATGGCCCTCTCCTCACCTCCCAGGGTGCAATGATCACCTCGAATCCATATATCCAGCCCTAGGCTCTCTCTCCTGATCTTCAGGTCTGTGTCACCAACCACCTATTATCCCACAGGCTTCTTGAACTCAGGATTTCTGAAAGAAAACTTGTGCAAATCCACCCAGCATCTTGACATCTTCATTTCTAAGATAGGCATTATCATCCTTCCAGGCACCCAGGTCACTCCCTCAAAGTCATCTTCCACTCTCCTCCTGACCTCTCCTCATCCAATGAGGTGCCGAGTCTCATCCATCTGACTGGCCTACCAAGACTCATATTTACCTGTTCCTTCCAGACTCATACAACCACCGCCATACTTCATGTCCTCATCATGTCTCATGAGGATTGTCACTAGACATTTGGTTTCTTGTCTCTCCTCTTTTTTTCATCTTCCACACAGTTGCCCAATCCATCTTCCTGAAGCCAAAGTCTGACTGTGTTCAGGAGCTTTCAGGGGCAGCCTCTCTCCTCTAAGATTCGGTAGAAATGTCTCAGGGTGGCATTTAAACCTTTTTGTACCCTAGTCTCGGCCTATTTGTTATAAGATTATGGGAAATTACTTTCCTTCAAAAATTCTATTCTGCCAGACTGGCCTACTGATTATTTTCCGAACTCTCTCTCCTATTTCCACACCTTTGCACAAGCTGACCCTCATGCCTGCAATGCGCTTCTGCTTTGTTTTTATCTCTAGAATCCCAGGCTTCCTTCAATACAGCTTAGGTGCCACCTCACCCATTAAGCCTTTCCTAATTTTCATACCTAAGAGTTCTTTCTTTCTGAAATTATCATGCCTGTTTTGCTTTTGAATGCATCCTCACATTAGAATGAAAGCTGCTTGAGGGCAGGGCTTACTTTCCACTTTGTATTCCTGCATTCCTCTCACACACATAGACCAATAATAGTGTCTTGCATGCTTTCAGTACTTCATAAATGTTTGCTAGATTGGTTTGGAGGAGTCCCAGGTCTCCTTGGGGGAAAAATACACTCACCAAAGAAATGTGTCTTTTCTCTAGAATCCCTGTGCTGCTGCCCAGGGTTCTTTTAAGGCTAAGACAGGGGATTGAAAGCCCTTTCACATCTGAACAAAATGAAAAAAAAAGTTGAGTCTAACTCCATGTCTGTTAACCAATAATAAGTCTAACTGGTCAAGTCAATGGGCATTTGTGATGAGCCAGGAAGCATGCTAAGTCACTGGAAACCAAAGATAAGCAAAAAGAAGGATAGTCTCAGCCCTCAAGGAGTTTATAATCTAATGGGGGAGGACAGCTAATGAATCTATAATCAACAAGCATTTAATAAACACCCACTCTGTTCTGGGCATTGTGCTGGGAACCTGGGATACAAAGATAGAAATGACACAATTCCTAGCCTCACGGAGCTTACTTTCTAGTTAAACATGGAGAAGGTCATCATCACAGCCCGGACCACTGAGTGGGGAATGTTTCTAGCAACGTTAACTTGGGAAGTCAAACTACTAAGGTTTGAGGCTAGACTAGAGGAGGACTTGAAACAAGCCATCACAAATCTTTTCTTTGCTCCAAGAAATTTAGATATTGTCTAACTGTGCATACCAAAGAAATCTAGTGGGTGAAAACCATATATTAGACTTTGGCATGTAAGTGGGTAGGCAAACCATCAATAAATAGATCTCAGACAGGCAACATAGATAGATAACGAGTGGGGCCAAGAATTAAGGAGGAGAAGCGAGAGACAGATCACATTCGAGAAAATGCTCAGCACTTTGAAATGCCCCAAAGTTTCTTATCTCTTTAATACTAAGCACTTCTATGTATGTGTTTATTCTCTCTTGGTCTGTAATTTTCATACTTGCTTCATAGAAAGAGTTTGATAAATTGCCTTCTTTCCCTATTTTTGCAAATAACATGATATTGGAATTAATTGTTATTTTAATAGTTTATACAATTTGCTGATAAATCTACCTGGTGCTGGATCCCCAACCCCTTTATGAGTTGATTTGTGGTGACCTCAATTCATTTTTCTGAGATTGGCTTTTTTGAAACCAGGAAGACGTAATTCAATTCCTCCCTGTGAAACCTCCCGGCTGTATGATCCAGGGCATGTTCTTTAGCCTTTCAGGGCTCTGGGGTAACTGTCTAGGACTGGAAGTCACAGAGAGGGCCCCCACCACCATCTGCCTGAGTGGAGGCTGTTTCCCCATCTGGCAATTTCTTATATCAATGAAATCATAGGCTCAGTTCCTCTCCCCCTTGTTCTGCTAAACTCAACACAGACTATATAGTTCAGTAAATGTGACAAGTGCTAAGGATTGTATGTGGCCCATAGTCATTGAGGCACAGCATTTGAGAGCTGCAAGGGCCCTCAGCAGCCTCTACTCTAGTTCATACCTCAAGAGTGTTCACTAGAACATCCCTGACCAATGTTGCTCCAGCCACTGCTTGAACACTCCCAAGGATGGGGAGCTCATTACCTTCTGCAGCTGCCCATTCCACTACTAGATAGGTACTTTACATGGTTAGGAAGTTATTCCTGAGCCTAAATTTGCCTCTGTGTGGCTTCCACCATTGTTTCTGACCTCTGGAGCCAAGCAGAACAATGTTAATCCCTTTTCTATGTGGCAAGCCTTCAGATACTTGAAGATGTTTAACACATCCTTGCTTTCCCAGGACAATTTTCTCCACCTTTTTCAACAAATTCTTCTATGATATGGACCCAAGGTCCTTCACTATCAAGGTTATCTCTAGACACTCTGTAGCATATCAAAATCCCTCTTCGACCTAAAAGTGTCTAATAATTTCCTATTTACTTGTTTTTTTTAAACTAGCTAACAACTATTATTATTATTATTATTATTATTATTATCATTATTATTATTATTATTATTATTTTGGTGAGGCAATTGGGGTTAAGTGACTTGCCCAGAGTCACACAGATAGTGAGGGTTCTGTGCCGGAGACCAGATTTGAACTCAGGTTCTCCTGACTCCAGGGCAGTTGCTCTATACACTATTATTTTTAATAGGTTGATATTTTATTTATCAATTCAATTTAAAAAAAATGAGGGGGTTGATTTTCTGACCTTCTAGGTTTTTTAAAAAAATTCATCCATAATTCATCGATCTGTTTCTTCTCTCCTTTGCTAATGAAAGTGTCTAGAGATGTAGATTTTCACCTACAGACACACCAATATCCTTTTGATGTTATTCTATGGAATATCATCATCTCAGTAGAATCAAAATTACAAATGACCAAAGAGCCATGAAACAACAGATGATGAGTATGAGGAGAGAAATGAGGAATGGGAGAGCATTAATGACTATGAGAGATCATGGAAGATTAATGGAGGAGGTAGCACGTGAAATTAAGCCTTTCAGGAAGAAAAGGATTCTGAAAGCTGGAGAGGAGGAGGACGTACAATCTAAGAATGGGAGTCATCTTGCACAAATACATGGAGGCGGGAAAGCGTTAAGATTGAGGAATAGTTGGCAATCTGAAGTCTATGAAGTGGAGCAAACTAGTGCAGCTAGGGGGTGCCATAGTGCATAGAGTGCTAAGCCTTAGTCAGGAGCCAGGAAGGCCAATCTTCCTGAGTTCAAATCTAGCTTCAGAAACTTACTAGCTGTGTGATCCTGGACAAGTCATTTAGCCCTGATTGCCTCAGTTTCC
This sequence comes from Vombatus ursinus, assembly GCF_900497805.2. NCBI lineage: Eukaryota > Metazoa > Chordata > Mammalia > Diprotodontia > Vombatidae > Vombatus > Vombatus ursinus. Next base: position 3,894,866 of record NW_020950172.1, on the reverse strand, counting down.
TAATCTGTAAAATTAACTGGAGAAGGAAATGGCAAACTACTCCAGTATCTTTGCCAAGAAAACTCCAAATGGGGTCACCAAGAGTTAGACATGACCAAAATCAACCGAACAACAACAGTGAAGTGGAGTGATGCGAAAGAAGGTTGGAAAGCTAGCTGGGGGGCAGATTGGAGATGAGTTTAAATGCCAATCTAAGGAGTCCATGTTTTATCTTAAGGGCGGTGGGGAGCCAATGAAGGCTTGCTCAACAGGAAAGAGGCCAGATCACATCTGTGCTCGGGAAAGATTCTTTGGGCAACTGCGTGGAGGCTGGATTGGAGAAAGAAGAGAATTGAGGTTAGAAGAAAGAGGCTGTTACAATGGTTCAGGGGAGAAGTGATGAAGGCCTGAGCTAAGTGGTAGAAAGAGTATAGGATTGGGAATCGGGAGGCCTGATTGCAAGACCCAGCTCTGCCATTCATTAGCCTCATGGCTTTGGGCAAGGTGCTGCACCTCCATAAGCCACAATGTCCTCATCTGTAAAAAGAGGGGGTAGGAGTGGCAGCTAGTTGATGCGGTAGATAGAGCACCGACCCTGGATTCAGAGGACCTGACTCCAAACCTGGCCTCAGACACATAACACTTACTAGCTGTGGGACCCTGGGCAAGTCACTTAACCCCACTGCTAGCCAAAAAAGAAAAAAAAGTAAAAAGAGGGGGTAGGAGTACATGATTTTAAAAGTCTCTTTTGAGTCCGACATTCTGAGATTCTGATTCAACTTGATGCGTGGCTTTGTTGCCCCTCTTTGGGCCTATGCCCTCAGCTGTGAAATAAGAAGGTTGAACTAGCTCTCTGTTTTTATGGCTGTGACCTTTGTTTTTTTTTATTTTTTTAATATTTTTTGTTTATTTAAAAATTATTTTTCTTTTCATAGGATCAGAGGAGGAAACTGAGTCTACAAAGATAAGTGACTTGTTTAAGGTATCACAGCTGGTGAAGTGGTAGAATTTGAACCTAGCTTGTTTCCCATAATGCAAAAGCCAGGTTTGTTTCCCATAATGCCATGTTTTTTCTCTCTACATTATAGCCATTTCCAAATAAACTCTCAACCTAATCTAACCTAACCAATGAACTTTCCATTATAACAAAGACAGCTAATTAAGCAAAGCTAACCTGCACATTGCCCAAGTATTCCGTGCCCACAGTCCCCCACTGCTCTGAACAAAGGAAGATGTATGTCCTTAGCATCTCTCTGGGGCCAAGAATGACAATATGATTATGCCGCATTCTTGCCCTTTGCCCAGCAAAATGAAAATACAACTATGATCACCGGTCATGTATTTTTCCCTAAGAATATGAGTAATAATACATTTTGAAAAATCTTTTAAATGCAGGCAAATACCATTTACTTTGAAATAGGGGAAATCTCCTTGAAACATAACGAGTATATGTGTCTGTCCTAGCCCTCATGATGCACTCCACTGACATTTCCTTGGTAATTTCTGTAATTGATTCCGTTCATTCTGTCTTTATCTGAAGTGTCAGCCTTTGATGGACTCCTGTTTGGAAAATGAGGTAAACAGCCCTCCTTGGCACAGTGCACGCAGATGGCTCGTGTCTCCACCACACACAGAATACCTGCTGGCCTTGATTGCTTCTGACAAGGGGAAGAGAAGGTGTCATGATTGGGTCTTCACTAGGAATTACGGCAGCACCCGCCCTTCCCGGGTTGATTCTTCAGAGCTCCTTCATCGGTTGCCCTGGAGACTTGAGAAGGGTCTGGAGCAGGGGCTGGTAAATAGGAGGGTACCCAGGCCTGCTGGTATGAGGTCTGGGCAGCAGGGGGGATGATGTGTGGGGAGGACCTGGGGAGCCTAAGAGGAAATCAGAAGGGCACGAAATGGGAATCACAGAATGTCAGAGATGGGAGAGCTTCAAGAAGGGAAGATCTATGATAAAGAGCAATGATGATTAGAGCAGGGGTGGTAGAAAGAGTGTTGGCCTTCAGGCAGAGGCCCTGTCTTCTGATCCTGGCTCTGATATTTCCAATCTGCACCACCTAGGGCAAACCCCATCTGCTTTCCAGGCCACAACTGCCTCACCTATAAAGTGAAAGCTCCGGACTAAGGTCTCTCCAGCCTCAAATTCTCTGATCCTGTGAGTTGCGATATTATGTTTCTAGTTACTACAGGAGCCACAGAGGTCAATTAAAATATCTTGCTGAGCCAAAAGGTCATAGCTGCATTCCCGCAAAAGTAGCTGCCATTTACACAAAAAATGATATCTTAAGTGACAGGGAAAATTCACAGAATTTAGAGCTGGAATGGACCTTTGAGACCATCTAATCCTCTCATTGTACTGAGGAGGAAACTGGGTTCTAAAGAATTAGATAAGGACTTACTCTAATAGGTTACACAGGAGAGAGAGAGAGAGAGACAGAGAGACAGAGACAGAGACAGAGAGAGAGAGAGAGAGAGAAAGAGAGAGACAGAGAGAGACAGAGAGAAGAAACAATTAAACATTTACTATTTGCAGCCACTGTGCTAAGTGGCAGGGGTGCAAAGACAAAAGTGACTGTACATTCTAAGAAAGGAACCAATACCAACAGAGGATAGGTAAACAGAGAAGGGCGTTTTGGGGGATGGTGAACTGATCCTCAGGGCAATCTGTTGTCACATCCTTTTCCAGAAGAAATGGTCATATTGGTCTGATTTCTGTGCCTAGAATAAAAGCAAGTGTTGAGGGAGGTAAGGGGGAAGAGATGGATGGAATGTGGTGTGGCCTGAGGTTCCTGAGGGGATAAAGATGGCATATGAACCCAGGTGCTCTTTCTCCAAACCCCAAAATCTAACCACTTCACCAGGTTGCCTATGGCTTCCTTTCCCCCTTTTTAATCCTTGATTCCATAGGGAAGCTGAATATCCAAATTAGAAGTAATCTCAGTAGGCTCTAATGCACGCTTCACCCTATGTAGGAATCAATCCCTTCTGCATCTCTCCTGACTTGGCCATGCACAGACTCTGGACGAATACCTCCAACAATGGGAAGATTGCCATCTGCCCAGGCAAATGATTCCATTGTCGGACAGAGTCCTTCCCAAGATTAAGCAGAAAGGTTCCTCCTCCTTCTTCTGTTCAATCCAATCCAATTCAATTCTACATTTAATGAGTACACAAAAGGATAAATTCACAGAAGGATACAAAAAAAGAGTTCCACAGATAGATCATGACTATATTAAAGTTTCCTTATTGCAAAGTGCAGTGTTCTGTCCTCCACATACATAACCTTCTTTTATATGAATATTTTCATTCTAAAATTAGGAAAAGAATTCAAAGGTTTAAGGAAGTAGGAAGAGAGGATGAGCATTGAAGGCAAAGGAAGAAAAAAAACACAGGTGCAGAGGCAAAAATGAGCAGGGTTTTTTCATGGGTACAGTAATGGGTACAGTAAAGAGACTGTATTTGCTTGAATATTAGCATTAATGTGAGATCAGATGACAAAAGGCCTTGAATGCCAGGATAGGGAGTTGACTAACAGAATTTTCAAGTTGGAAGGGGCATCTAAGATCGGAAACCATAAATTCTCCCTCAATCCAAGAATCCTCTATCTACCATCCCTGAAAAGCATCCATGCTGCATCTACTTACAGACCTTTAGTTATTCCTTACAAGGAAGACTATTCTGGTGTTGGACAGCCCTAATTATTATATAATTCCTTCTTATATGGAACTAAAATCTGCCTCCTTGTAACTCTTCCTAATTCTGACCTCCAGAGCCAAATAAAACAAGATTGACATCCTCTTAGGGGCAGCTAGATGGTGCAGTGGCTAGAGTTCTGGGCCTGAAGTCATTTTCCTAAGTTCAAATCTGACCTCAGACACTTGCTAGCTGTGTGACCCTGGGCAAGCCACTTAACCCTGCTCGCCTCAGTTTCCCCATCTGTAAAATGAACTAGAGAACGAAATGGCAAGACCACTCCAGTATCCCTGCCAAGAAAATCCCAAGAAAACTCATGAAGAGTCAGACATGACTGAAACAACTCAACAACAACATTCTTCTTCCATATGACAGATCTTCAGATATTTAAAGAAAGCTAGTATGTCCCATCCTTTCCCTAAATCTCTTCCCCCAGGCCAAATATTCCCAGTTCCCATATTTAAGTCCTGCTTGTCACAGTCTCCAGGCCTGTTACTGTTCTGACCAATGGACTGTGACATACTCTAATCATTGTTCTTATACTACGGGACTCATAACTGAGCACAATACTGTCGATGGGGTCTGACCATGGCATAGTGTAGAAGTACATAGTAGACATTTCCTCTCTCAGGATACTAGAATTCTTTAAATGTTCCCTAATAGCAAAAGGTAATGTGGCATAGTGGATAGAGAGGCAGACTCTGAATCAGGAAGACCTGGGTTCAGGTCCAACCACATGCTATGTTAGTGTGGCACTGAGTAGTAACTCAATGGCTTGGGGAGCTTTCTAAGACATTAGGCTCCAGAGCAGGTATGTATTTATACTAGTAGAGAGAATTCTCTCAAGGAGTTCCTCATATTAATGAAACAGGACTAGACACCCCCATGATACCCTCAAAGTAAGCCCCCAAAAAGATTGCATTGTTTAGCTTTGGCTTCCATGTAATTTTGCTGACTCATTTTTGAGATAAAACCCTAAATGTTTTGTCATATTAGAGCCATACTTCATAATTAATTTGTAATGAGGACTCTTTGAACCCAAATATCAGTCTTTACATTCACCCCTATTTAAATTACAATGTGTTTGCCATCATTCTAGACTATTGAGGTAATTTTGGATCCTGTCTAACTATTCCTTACTTTCCATCACCACGAATCTGATAAACTTGCTATCTTGTGCGCTAATTCAAGGGACAGATAAAAATGCTGAACAGCCCACATCTCTAAGGATTCCACCAAAGAACTTCCAAACTGCCATCAACACAGTAATGAGGACTCTTTGGGTCCATCTACTGTAGTAGTTCCAAATATTATGGTTCTTTCACCAACCACGTAGTCATTTTCCTCTTCTAGCAGGATAGAGAATCATTGTCAAAACACTAGACAAAAATGTAGGCATACTGTGTCTAGAACCATCTCCTGGATCTGTAAGACTTATAATCATGTAAAAAAAAATGGAAAAGAAATGGAATTGCCATCATTGATTTTTCTGGCCATGAGCAGTGGGGAGCTGTCCAGCTCCCTAGGGGACACCCAGAACTCCCCAGTACAGCGGAAGAGTGAGCAAAATGTCCACTTGGCTTCCTAGAGCCACAGTCAGGACACCCACTGAGCTGCTGTAGCATTGGCAAAGCTAATTTCAACCTAATGTGCTTGGAAATGGAATCTGGCTTTGGTTTTGCCTCACCTGCCTCTGAACAGTTCATTTTCACCATTAACACAAGGAAAATAAGCTGGTAGATGATGGGCTGCTGCCCCTGAGTAACCACCTCGAAAATGACCAACTTTGCAGCCACAGTGGTAGAACTGTGGTTGGCACAATGTGCCCAGAATAAGATGGCTTCCTCATGCCTACAGAGAGATACCCACTGGCTTGAAGTTGGCTGTCTAATCTGCTAGTTTGGTGATCATTTTGTGCCAAGGAAATAGAATGCTTTCAATATTGGCACTGCAAAGATGTCCAAAACTTAACATTGGGGATAGTCATAGGGACAGTTAACAAGAAGGGGAAGATGGTTGATGGGTGTCTTCCAAAGATTCATCTGTGCTGTTCTCTGAGCTTCTATGCAATCTTCTTTGAAGCTCAGAAGCAGAGATCCCAGGAAGTGACAGTCTCCTTCTTATGTTTTGACCAGAACATATCTGGAGTATTACATTCATATCTGGCCACCACAGCTAAGTAACTGAACCCTAACCAACTGGAGAGCAGGAGATAAGAGATCAGGGCAGAATGGGATCCTTTGAAAGAAAGAGTAATGTTTACCCTAGAAAAGAGAAAATTTGGGGCAAGAAGGGACAATTACATTTTTTATTACTTTTTGAAAGGAGCATGCCTTTGGAAGTGGTGCATTCTCCATTACTGGGGGTCCTAGAGATCTAAAGATGAAATATATTAAGGTACCTGCCCTCCAGCATCTTACAATCTAGTAAGGGAGAGGAGGGACATATGCAAAAATAAGTGTATGAGATGAAATATGAGGAGAGCAATGAGCAACCCATACACCATGCTGAAAGACATCCAAAGGCAGAGAGAGGATGGAAGCATAGATTTAGAGCTTGATAGGATATTAAACACCATCCCAGTCATTTTACAGAGGAGGAAACTGAGGCTCACAGAGGGGACTTGCTCCTCATCATACAGGTCATAAGTATCAGAGGTAGGACTTAAACACACATGACCTTCAGCACTTTAAATGTAGACATCCCTCTATCCCCCAGGCAGCCCTTCCTCCATCCAGGCTCAGCTCAGATGCCTTCTTCTCTAGGAAGTCTTCTTTCCTCATGTCTAACAGCAGGCTGGGTGTGGAGACCTCTGCTGGACACTTATTTTCCTCTCCTATGAATCATGTTTGTTCATTTCTCCATGTGTCTTTCTCCATGACTAGGCTGTGACATCATAGGAAGCAGGCATGTTTTTGTGTCCATAACATGGAGGACATAGCAGGTCACTAATAAATGTCTGTTGAATGAATGAATGTTGGTGGTTATGCCAGTCGCTGTGAAGACCCAGCCCAAGGGTCATGGATACACAAGGCCTAAAGCATGCCAGAGGGCGCTGTGCTTACTGCCAACTTTACCTGCTGAACGTTGGGCTGCTGGCCAGAAGTGGCACATACACAACACAGCCCTGCAAGGCTTACAATTCTGCTATGAGCAGAGCAGAAACTGTCTAGAGGTTGGGTCTGGGGGCTCCCAACGCCCAAATTCCTGTCGCCTAAGGCATATTAAAAACCAAAACAAAACAATGGTGGGTGTTGTGCTTTAGAGGGCAAGGAAAGAAACCATTAGTTCAGGGCCCGTGTTTTGGAAGACAAAAGGGTTTGGACCCGCATGACTCTGGAGTGGAAAAAGATGGCTGCTGCTTCCGTTTAGTCTCTATCATGATCCAGTGATGTGACTTTAAAATACAGACATAAGCACATATGTACACACACACATAAGCACATATGTACATACATACATACATACAGAATGTTGTGCATTGAATTAAGTGCTGGGTCTGTACTCAGCAAGAGTTGAGTTCAAATCTAGCCTCAGACACTTACTAGCTGAGTGACTCTGGGCAAGTATATAATCTCTGTCTGTTTCTGTTGCCTTCACTCAAAACTGGATAATAATAGCATCTACCTCCTAGGATTGTTGTGCAGACGGGACGAAATATTTTAAAGGTCTTTGCAAACCTTAAAGTGCTATATAATGTTATTATTATTAATATATGCCCAATCTTTTTATCACATCATATATATCATTATATTCCACTGTGCTATGCAATAAAATGCTATATTATATCAATATGCCCGATCTTTATATTATATCTAACATTAAAACATGATAAATGATATGATATGTAACTTAACAGTATGGTATAATGTGGTATGGCATGGCATGGTATGGCAGAGTATAATGTAATATGGTACGGTATGGTATGCCATGGCATGGTATAGCATAGTATAGCATAGTACAATTTGTAAGACAGGGGGAGGGGGAAAGAGCTCAAAGAGGAGCCCACAGCTTTATGTTCTAGATTTCTTTAGCGCTGTAGATCATAGAAATCTCTTTCCCTCAGAGCAGACTGTGGAAATAGATATTACAGGGAATATAAGCTGTATTTTACAGATGGGGAAACTGATACTTTTCAAAGGAAAGTGACAAATATGTACATACATACATGCATGCATATACATATGTAGATATATATGCATGCATGTATGCACACATGCCTTGCCCCACCCAAGGTGAGTTGGCACCTTCTCTGTGCTTTACAGGGCTGCCCAGCACACCTAGAAGTTGAGTGACTTGCTTCGGGTGGCCCAGGAGGTAGAGGTTTCGCTTGAATCCAGGTTTTTCTGGCTTTGGAGACAAGTTCCTACCCGCTGGGCAGCATTGCTTCTCTTGCCACCATGTCACTGGAGAATCATCCAAGGGAAGGAAGGGGGATTCGATGAGTTAAGCACAGGCACAAGCAGCAGACTCAGATGCAATGTGGTAGAAAGGCAGAAGATGGCTCAATATAAGACAAAAGAGCAAGTTCCTACCAACAGAAGGGATCTGAATCGAGGGATTCTCCGGCTGGCGAGCGAGTGTGCTGAACTAGCACAGAGCTCAAAACAAAACAGAAACTACCAAAGAAAAGAACAGACACCGGTCCAAGGAGGAAGCCCAAGACCTCTCCAGCCCCACAAGGAGCCCCACTCTGAAGATGAGGGCAGCTTCAGCTACAGACCCTCCACCAACACTACCAGCCGCCCTCTGAAGCCTGTGCTTAGCTCACGTAGTTCTTCCATAGGACCAAAGGTGACATTATTATTATGAGTGTTGCTATTTCTGAGTAAGATGATGCCTTTCCTCACGCTTTTTCCAATAGTGTTATGACAGACCCTCCCATTTAAGTCTTCCTCTGATGCCACCACGGTGTGCTGCTGAACCTCTTCTTGAAGGGTATGCCAGGGTAGTGCCAACTCTTCATCAAAAGCTCTTTTTCCCCTTTTTAAGTAAATAGTATTATTTTATTAGGCAATGTTCTTGCAAAATATCCACCAACTCATCTAGGCATTTTGTGTTGTACATCAGAAGTTCTTAACCTGAAGTCCATACATTTTTTTCTTCCAAATATTAAATATCTGTGTTTAAATATGATTGATTGGCTTTATAATCCAATGTACTTTTAAAATACTGTTCTAAGAAGGGGTCCGTAGTCTACAAAATACTGCCAGGACATAAAATAAAAAGTTAAGAACCCCTGGACTAGAGGATCCCTCCCACACAGTGAGAAGGGCTTTGGGAAAATGCTGGAAATAGATTGTGCATCCATTTTCTGAGCTAAGTGAGGAGAAGCTGCTCTCCAGGCATGGGTGGCCATAATGGTTTGGACTACAATCTCTCAAACCATCAGCTTCATGGTACGAACGCTTCAGAGAATTGCCAAAGGAGCCGTGCCCAGCCTCAGGTGAATGGAAGTGCCTGGAGGGCAGACTGTCTTTTAGTTTTCTATCCCTGGTGCACAACACATGGAATGTGCTAAATAAATGCTTGTTGATTGATTGATGGATGGATGAATGGCTCTTCTGAAGTTGGGAAATCCATCATGATGGTGAATTTGAAAACTTCTAATAGTTTTGGAGGTGAAAGTGTGAAAGTCAATGATGGGAGGCGGGGCATGCCACTAGTGATTCGTTCTAAGTAATAATAATAACAAAGATTTGCTAGCATTTATATAGTGCTTCAAGGTTTGCAGAGACCTTTACATTGGATACAGAAACAGGGACAAGGATTTAAATCCCCCCCCCCATCATTTCTTCTGATGAATGGAATTTTAGAAACACCAAGGTTTCTATAAATTTATAAATGCATTCAAATCTTTATCACTTCCATACTCCACAATCCAAACCCAAACAAATGGGTGATATTAATAGTGTTTTAAATACCGGGCATATGTGCTTAATAACAACTCTCATTTCCATAGTGTTCAACAATTAATGAAAAAAAAGTAAACACTGCATAGAGGTATGGAAGTTATCATTGTCCCCATTTACATATAGGCCTAAAGGTTCTGGGGTAGAGTGACTCACTCAATGAGAAGGTGGCAGTGTCTGGACTTGAGCTTAGGTCTTGACTGTAAGCCCAGGTCCTTTCTATTGCATCCCACTGCTCCTTGGTTTCTTTTCAGCAGGGTGCCAGCCACATTAGCAGACAGCCAATTTTCCAGCCCCTTCCTGAGTCACAGCAATTCTCATTTGCTACTGAGAGCTAACTAAGTAATCACTGGCCCTGAGAGCCAGACTGCCCATTTGCCCTGTCTCAAAGAGAGAATGCTGACTCACGTCTGCAGGCTCTGAGCCTGAAACAAGGGGGAAGAAATTTCCACTATCAAGAATAGTTGTGTGTTTGTTTGAAGTAAGATGTTTTGCCTTAATTAAAGTCATGTGGGGCTGGAAGCAGAGTGGATAAAGAGAGATTAGATGTCTCCTCGTGAAGCCCATGGAAACAGGTAGCTGTAGAATTGAGGCATGTGAATGACCATCTTTCAAAATAGAAATGGGAGCCAAACTCTGATGTGCTCATTTTTGAGTCGTACTTTTCTGCTGTGGATAGCAACTAACTGACACTTGGCACGGCTCATTTAGTGGCCAAGGGGATTACCTAGGCAAAGGTGGGGTCCTGTGACTTGTCTCTAGGAAGGGGAAGGTGGCTAACTTTAAGACTCACAAATGAACGCTGCCTTGATCAGAGAGCATTCATTTACATCTGCTTTTAGAGAGACTATATGACAGAGACACATGAGGAATTTGGAGAAAGGAAGACTTTTGTTCAAATCTTACCTCTGACATTTACTAGCTCTGTGATCTTGGGCAAGTCACTCATCCTGTCTGAGCCTATTTCCTCACCTAGGAATAATTAATCAACAAGTATTTTTATTTAAACCTATAACGTGCAGTGCCCTATGCAAAGCATTGGGGATTTGAGTTTAAAGGATTAAAAAACAAACCTATTTGCAAGGATCTAACATTTCAATGGAAGGGTACACAAGTACATATAAAAATATAAATGGCATGAATGTGATGCTAATAAACACAAATAAATGCAAAATGGCTAAATGATACCCATTTGCTTCTCAGGGCTGGGGCAGACACAGTCATCTCGAAGGTTCCTTGGATATTCCCATGCTTCATATAGACACCAAGGGAGCTTTGGGTCCGTGAAATATATATATATATATATATATATTGCAAATGGCAATCCTCCATGATTTATTTTATGTATTTACAAGCCTTCTGAGAAGGAGGCCACAGGTTTCACCAGACTATCAAAAGGATCTCCACAGTCAATCAGTAAGCAAGTATCATTAGACACTGACTACAGTCAATCATTGTGCTAAAGTCTGTGAAGGCAAATCCAGGCAAGCAGAAGACAATCTTTACCCTTGAGGGGCACTGGGAGACATAGGAAGTTTAGAAAAGACATGGTTCCTACCTTCCTGAAGGTCATGGTCACATGGGAAGGGCTGGCACATACAAAGGGCACTATATTTCACGTTCAAGGGGTGCTGAGTGCATTAGCTCCATCTGATGAAGACTGCATGAAATCTCCTGTGAGAGGTGAGGGCATCAGAGAAGGCTTTGTAGCCCAGAGGTTTTTCATCTGGTTTATGGTGCAAGTCCAGAGGTAAAACCTATGAACCCCTTTCCAGAATCATGTTTTGAAATGTACAAAATACGATGTATGGGTTTGCAAAGGAAACCAATTAAATGAAGTACAGTTAAACATACATACATACAAATATACATATATATGTGTGTATATATATACATATATATGTGTGTGTATATATATATATGTATATATATGTTCATGGAGATGAAGCATTACTATCTGCCTCCAGAGAAAGAACCAATATTGTCTGAAAAGACTTTGAAGCAGACTATGTTTCACTTTCTTTCTTTCATTCTTCTTTTCTATTTGAGTCTTCTTGAACAAAATGACTAATATGGAAATGTTTTACATGATTGCACACGTATAACCTACATCTGATTGCTTCCCATCTCAAGGAGGTAGGAGGGCAAAGAGGGATATAATTTGGAACTCAAAACTTTAAAGAAAAAATGCTAAAAAAAATTAACATGTAACTGGGGAAAAAAAGTAAAACGTTATATGTGAAAAATAAAGTTCATGGACTCTGGGGTAAGACCCATGGGTCTAGACAGTCCTGGAAATGGCTTCATCCTACCAGGTTCACAATACAGTTACAAAGCAAAACCAGAGTTTATCAAACAGGAATGGAAACTAAGGCAAAGAAGCATTTGTGAGGTTAAATCATCACAGTCAGGAGAAAACAGGATCAAGGGCTCCATCCATCCAGGAGGAGATGAAAGTGCAGCAAATTCCAAATATTCGAATGAGGGTGAGTTATAAGAACAGGCCCAGCCATATCTTGGCAGATCACAGAAACGTCTTAGCATCCTCTGCCATCTTACAGCATCTGCTGCCATTTCCACAAAGGGTATTTAACTGGCAACAATAACCAGTTGCTTAAACTAAAGACTAGGTGAATTTAGCCTTGGATCTTAACTTGATTTCAGTTGTATAATTCAAGACCTCAATACTTTGTTTCCACTGTTTCTGAAAAGGGTGTGTCTTAACCGGCTCTAGGGTTGTACTCCCTATCCCAGGGATTCCCCAAGGGAAAACTTCCCTCAATCCCCACTCCCTTATGTGTGCCACCTCTCCCATTAGAATGTTAGCTCCTACAGGGTGGGGCACGGGGGTGGGGAGCTTTTGCATGTCCACCCTCAAGGCTTAACACAAGAGTAAACACTTCATTAATGTGTGCTGATTTATGAATAAGGTTTGTTGAGGAGATTGTGAAGGAAGGACTGGAAGGGGTGGGGTGGAGTAGAAGTAGGGTAGCCTTTTAGGAGGGTTCTTGCTGGATTCTACCCCTACTGCCTTAGGACCCCCTGTGGAGAGACAGCTGGTGGGACAAGTTGCAAACTTTTCCCTTTTCTGAACCTTGTGAGATTTAGAGAGGGAGATCTTCCTTTCTTAGGGAATGAAGGAGGGTTAATCTGTATTTGATGAGTCAAGAAAAGGAGTCCCCAAAATTGGGGAGTGACTGGATTCTTCAGGACTATCCAGAAACTCTGAGTTCAAAGGGCTTCAGGAGCAACTGAATCTCACCCACTCACTCAGGAATCCCCCTTCCTCTACCCCACCTCCAGGATCTCTCTTTGTTTTATGATTGCACCATGACCAGATTCAAGATTCTGGCCAACAGCTTTGGGCTGTATTAGTGGGTTAATGAAGAAGCAGGATTTCCCTGAACATCTATATTAGCAGCACAAAGGGGTGTTCAGATTGCCAGCTTATCTTATGTTTCCATACAGCCTGGCTCCTAATCTACAGAGAGGAAGCTCACCAGAATTCCAGCCAAGGAGACGGCTGTCCTCACTGGGGATTTGATCAAGATAAAAACATGGCCCAGCCAAGATGGAAGGTAAGAAAAAAAAAATGAAATCCAAAAATGCTTTATGCAAACAACAGCGTGTCAGTAGGGAAACATTTGAAAATCTCATTTCTTATTCAAGAAATCCATATGGAGTCAGTTAATACATTGCTGTCTGGGTAACACAGCTGTCTGTGCCAGGCAAGATACAGCCTGGATGCGCACAGCTTTGTCCCTATGTCTGGGACTGCTTCTGCTGGGGGCCCTCACCTGGGCAGGTATGGAGAGGCCCTCACCTGGGCAGGTATCAAGCTGCCCTCAACCTCACACAGATGCAGGATCTAAGGCAGGAAATGGTCAGTGGCTCCTCTCCTTGGGTCAGCAGGGACTCTCCAGGGGTCACATCCATCCATCTTGAGCTGCCCTTAAGGACCACGAAGCTGAGCTATCAGCTACTACACTTGCCTTAGGCTTATCTGTGTGGCTCACACAGAAGCCATTCATGTCCTCCCTGGGAGTTCCCATTGAATATCTCTCCAAATGTACAAAACAATATTTGAAGAGTACCATTCCCTGCCCCCCTGCAACATGCTTGGATCTTATACTTATAATGAACCCATTTGGTTACCAATGATTGTCTCCAGATGAGTACATGGGTACACTCCATTGAAGCCCTTGGCTGAAAAACCTTCCTGGTAGCCCCACTATGTACCTGGTGAAGGTCAAACTCTGGCCTGACATTAACAGCCTATTATAATCTAGCCTCAATCTACCTTGCCCAACCTCTCTAGTTCCTAAACTCCAACCTCCAAACCCTTATGCATAGTGTTTTTCTTCTCCTGGAATTCTCTACCCTATTTGCATAGGTGTCCATTTCTAGCTCATGTATTAAGGTCCGGCAATATCTCCTTCACGACACCCCACACCACCCTACGTATAGACACACCAATACCATGACAATAAATACCAACACTCTAGTGATGACAAGGACTATTCTAATAGATTTGCTTAAAGAATTGCACGTAGATCTTTTGAGAGACAGAGATAGAGACAGAGACAGAGAGAGTCAGAGACAGAGAGAGTCAGAGAGAGACAGAGACAGAGAGAGACATACACAGAGACAGAGATGTGCATTCTCTACTGTGGGAGTAGTCATTTCTAAGTTTACTTGGAGTCAAAGAACCCATCTTCATCTCCTAGATCTGCCACTAACTAGCAGTGGGAACAAGACTAAGTCATTCCATCACACTAGACATCAGTTTCTTTATCTGCAAAATGGGAATAATATTACTAGAACCACGTACTTGGTAGAGTTGTTTTAACAAAAGCATTGTGTAAATCTGAAAAAGCTTTATCCATGAGAAATAATTTTGGTGGTCATCAGGAGGAAGAGAGAGGAGGGAAGGAACAATTTTTCATTTTATATTTCATTGGGAGGCAACAGGAAAAGAGCACTGAATTAGACATCTGAGGAACTAGGTTCAAAACCAAGCTCTGACATTTACTGTTGTTTGACCCTGGGCAAGTCACCTAACTTCTCTGGCCTTCAATTTCCTCATCCATAAAATATAGAGGTGGCTGCTAGTTGACTTCTACGGGCTCTTCCTTACACTCCAATCATCTGCAAGAAGCCTTTCCTGGTCTCATTGCAAGTGCTTCTCTCTGAGATTCTCTCCTGGTACACACACACACACACACACACACACACACACACAAACCGAGTGTATGTATGTATACATATGTATGTATGTATGTATGTACATAGTTATCGTCTCCTCTATTAGAATGTGAGCTCCTTGAGGGAAGGAACGTATTTTTGCTTTTTTGTCCCTAATGCTTAGCTAGTATCTGGCACGTGATGCCTAAGAGATGCTTGTGGATTTGTTAACTGTGAATACTCAATCTATTTACCTACATTAAGATCTCTGTCCACTACCAAAGAGGTTATCCAAACATGGAGCCTCATGCAGAGGTGAGAGTGCGCTAAGTGCAGACAGCAGTTGTTAGAAGATGTCTGACCTGCCCTTGTGACTGAAAGGAAAGCCACAAACTGGGTCCTCTGTGCAAAGGGAGCATAATGAAGCTGAGAATGGCCAACAAGTGGAAGCGTGTGTGTGTTTGTCTGTGTGTGTGTGTGCGTGCGCGTGTGTGTGTGTGTGTATGTATGTATGTGGAGGATGTGTGTGTATAATTCAGGGCAGGTCATTTTTGAAGTAAAGATCATAAGAATGTATTTCTCTTTGGTTTCCAACACTCCCAAGCGTAACAGAGCAACAAAGCAGACAAAGGGAGAAAGGCAGCCCACTTTGCCAGTCAGTTCATATGGCATTTAAGACAGCTACACTGGAACCTGCAGCACCTCCTTGGGGCCCAGCTCTCTGGAGAGGTTCAGCCTCCACTCTGCTCTAGGGGAGAAGCAGAGAGAGCTGTGTCTTTGGAGATCTAAGAGAGAGCTGTGTCTTTGGAGATCTAAAGGGCAGTTGCCGATATACACTAGAGCAGGCTCTGATGACCCCACTTCCCATTGATACAATGCACCTAGATAATCAAACAAAGATCTCCAGGAAATCACAGCATTTGGAGCTGGAAGGACTACAGAAATCATTGATTCACCCATCTCCATCCCAACTTCTGCAGATAATTTTTGCAGGAAACTGAGTCATACAAGAGGACGTGAGACTTAGTCAAGGTCACTAGCAAGTATTTGGACCATGATTAGAAAAAACAGATCTTGACTCCCCATCTAGTGTTCTTTCCATGCTTCAAATGTGGAAAGTGCATTTCTAGCCCAGAAGAGAAGATGTAGAGTAGGTCACAGAGAATACAGATCTTTAAGAAGGGTGGATGTGATTAATGAATCAGTTAATAAGTGTTTCCTACGTGCCAAGTGCTACCCCTCATGCTGAAGAGACAAATAAAAATCAAGAACAGTCCCCGACCCCAAAGAGCTTATATTTAAATGTAAGGACAAAGTGAGAATTTGGGCCAATTTATACAGAAATACAAGTCAGAAAGGCATTAGGATTGGCCTCTCTGAAATGACAGAATAGGGAGCATGAGAGGGCAATGCTATCTACCAATCAGCTGGCACCTCATTCAGAAGGAGACTATAATCTGGAAGCTTCTAAGACTGGGGTTTAAATCCAAACATTCTAATGTGGAGCATAAACCACATCCATCCTGTCTTTCTGGCTGACATAATGGCCATGAAGGGGAATGTGGGAAATAGTGGGAATATTCCCCATTCCCACTCAACATCTTGGTGGAGAAGCACATTTGTTGTAATCTGAAACACCCCCTGTGCATCTCCCCCTGTTTCAGTCTTGTGTTTGACAATGACAATGCTCATCTTTCAAAGACATTTTGGTGAGTAATGAATCTGTTGTGGGAACTGAGGCTATGGAAATCTACTATGTCCAATGTTCAGCTTCTAAGGCTGTAGAAGAGCGGCCCAGAGGGGAAGTTGGAATGTAAATATATTTAAAGATGACTTCTCCCAAAGTGCTGGCAAAAGCCTGGAAAGAGGCTCTCACTAGCCATTTCTTCAGCAATGGAAAACAAGGAAACATCCTGCATTATTTTAATGAGTTCCGTCATGATAAACTGTGGTACCTGGTGGAGGGCAGGTAGGTGTGATATTATTTTGTTTCACTAAGAGTGAAAGAATTCCTATCAATCAAAACACAACTACATTGGAATAGCCTACCAGAGTAGGTAATGAGTGCCCCGTAGCTAGAAGTCTTCCAGTGGAGGCTCAGTGATGAGTTGTTGAGATTATTGTAAAGAGAATTCACATTCAGATAGGAATCAGACTAAGGTTCCTTTCAGTTTTGAGATCCTGGGATTCTGTAACTCCAAATCAATTCAAAATATTATAAAAATGCTTACTGTGTGAATGCCACACAGTTTTCCATATATACACAATTATTACTGTGTAAAAATAAACAAAAAGAAAACCCTGCATTTCAAACAACTTCATGGAAAAAAAGAAGAGAAAAAGTGAAGTTTTTTTTCTCACTTTCAAAGATTTGATCTTGCAATTATGCAAGAAAGGGGAAAAAATTAAGAACTCGGCAATAGAAGATTATAGCTCAATGAGACAAGGTTGTCTTTGTGCCACAATTCCCCGACAGTGTAATTGAGTGAGAACAGTCCTGATAATTATTTTTTCTTTAAATAGTTACAGTGAAATGTATTAATTTTCAAGAAGGCCTTCAATGTGGGTTTCTGATTAGATTGATTCATTAGCTGCCTACAGCAATCCTACCCCTTCTCAGCAATGAAGAGGGCCTAGCTTTATGATTACTATACCGGAACGCACTACCATAAAGCACCTGAGATTTGAGTAATCAAATTAGATTGAAGAAACAACAGTTTGTCATGTTCTATCTGTTTCATTATTCCACTAGGATTAAGAACGGTGAGTAGAAAATGAAAAAAATATATAACTCCAATCATTTTTCTTGGGCAAATTTCCACAAATTGACAGCAGTAGTTTAAGAGAAGAGGAAAAGAAGGAAGTACCTTTTTTATTCTAATTTATAGAGCTGCAATCTTCTCTACATCTATTTTCATATGAGACCTGGGGGATATTGGTAAGCAGAACATCAACAGCTATAGGGAAGAGTGAGTGGGTAGCTAGGTATAATGTCAAATCTCACTTGTCTGTGGCAAATTCATTTTCAGCATATATTTAGTGAACTCTGTTCTAAAGCTTGGGAGCCTGATCAGTGGAGAACGTGAGGTAGCATAGGGTCAGACTTTGTGCAGAGTGAAAAAGAGATCTAGGCAGAAACATGGACAAGAAGAGAGAAAAGTCAGAGATGGAGGTTGAGAGTAGTAAAGGCTGGTCAAGGCTGCTTCCATGAGAAGGTAAGAAAGTATCAGATGATCGAGATTTGGGGTTGTGGACTGTGGCCAGAACCATGGATAGCTACAAAGGAAGGTCAGGAATCTGACAAGGGCAGGAAAGCATAAGAAACAAAAACCAATTAAGTTATCAGCAATCATTTTTTAAAGTGCCTACTATGTGCCAAGCACTATACTAAGAGCTGGAGTTTGAGACCAGAACCAAATATGGTGTCAGAGAATCTGAAAACAGTAAGACAGGCAGCTCTGAGGAGACAAAAGGTTTGAGGCCCATATTATGTGTAACTTCAGCCAGAATTTAAGACCAAAGCCAGGAAGTTAAGATTGGAAAGCACCACCATGAATAGCTCCTATTGCACTGTGTCTGAGAGCAGCACCATGGAGAGATCTGAAGGGGGGCACATCTAGGAACAGCAGCATACAGAGCAGTAAAAGAGTACGACTCTCTAGATATCACCAAGGAAAGTTTCAGAAAGACACCAGGTCTAAAAGCAGCACCTTGGAGGGTCCTGAGAAAAGGGAACTGCTTCAATCGAGATTCAAGATTAAGAGGCCTTTAAATCTGAAGGTCATGAAGGGCTAAATGGTCTACTTATTCTTAACAGATATCTCTTTCAGTCTTGAAAAACAATAACATTTATGACAACAGCTATATTACTTCCTAAACTGTTCCAAAGTATCCTTTTGGCCCAGAAGGCCCCAGAGCTCTTGAATGTAGTGCCAGTGGTGAGTGAACCAGCTCTAATAAGTCATAGCATCATAGATTCTCAGAGTTCTAAGGGACTTGAGAGGCATCTAGTCCAACTTTTACCTGATAAAGAAGCCCTGACAAATGGTCATCCAGTCTTTGCTTGTGGGGAACTCAGGATCTCCCAGGGCAGCCCATTGCACTTCTGGACAGCTCTAATGGTTACAGAGTGTTTCTTTACATCAAACTTAAATTTGCTTCCCTGCGACTTCTACTCATGGTTGCTAGTTCCGTCCTCAAGGGACAAGTAATATAAATTTATCATGTCTTCCACATAATAGTTCTTCAAATACTTGAACACAGGTATCTTGTTTGCTTCAGGTCTTCCCTTCCCCCAGCTAAATATCCCAAGTTCCTTTATCCAATTCTTCTAAGGCTAAGTCTTAAGGATCTTCAAAGTTCTGTCCACCCTTGTCTAGATATTCTTCACCATCATTCCTAAAAGTGGCACTCAGACACTAGAAAGATATATAATCTGACCTGCAGCACTAGGATCTCCCTCTTGTAGACATTATGTCCCTCTTTATTTACCCTCAGTTCTCGTTAGCTTTTTCAGCTGCCATGTCAGACCGTGACTTCTATTGAACCAGGTGTCCACTAAAATCCCCACATTTTCTCAAAAGGAACCACTCATTGTCTAGCTATAACACCTCAATCTTGTACTTGCTCAGTTGATTCATCAAGGAAGAAAAAGCTTCACACATGAGCCCAGGAATGGGCTGATTGCATATATTTATATTATAGTCTTAGAGCTAGAAGAAACCTGGAAAGTCTTAGTCTAAATCCCTCTTTTCACATACAAGAAAACTGAGGCACACAGGTTGAATGATTTGTACATGCTTACATATTTGTTAAGAAAAATTGTACCAATTTGCCTACTGGGTAAAGTTAAAATCCACTCAAGACCTTGCACAATTTGCCAACACCATACTTTCCTAGACTTATCCTCCTTTACTTTGTATGCCCTCTACACTCCAGAGAAATCCTACAACTGTACATAAACATACCCTGTGCATTCCTGACCTTTTTGACCTAGCTCAAGTTGTTGCTTATGTCCAATATTGTCTCTCTCATTAGAAGGCAAGGTCCTTGGTGGCAGAGACCCTTTCCTTTTTATATTTGTACCCCCAATGACAAGCATATATTAGATACTTTATAAATACTTCTGCATTGATTGGAATTCCTACACATTCTTCAAACCTAACTTCAATGCTGTCTCTCCCAGGAAGCCTTCATGATTGCCCTGGACAGTAGCAACTTTGCTGTTTCTGGTCTTTACACACAAATTTGCCTTTCTCTCATGCATCAATCATGTAATAAGAACCTCACTCTTTTGGAGATTGTGAGATCTCTGGATTTAAGGATGGTCCCTGACTTCAACCTTGATTTAGTCAACTTTTAGCATTATGTTGTACAAACACGAGGAGCTCAGTTAACGATGCTTGGGTGGATGGTGTATACATGCATGCATGGATGGATGGATGGATAGATGGATGGGTGGGTGCTTGGATGGATTAATGGATTGCCAGATTAGCTAACTGTGGGGAGGGCCATATAATAACCGACACATCCTCATAATATCTGACATTTTCATAGTGCTTTAAGGTTTGTAAAATGCTTTAAACACATCATCTCATTTGGACCTTCAAGGAACCTTGGTGGGCATTTCAGGTATTATTGTTGCCTTTTGGCATATTAGGAAACTGAAGTTCAATGAGATGGTGACTAGCCCACAGTCACACAGATAGAGCCAAGAGGTGGTGTCATAAAGTGCTAGATATGGGAGTCAGGAGGACCTGAGTTTGAATCCTGACTCAAGCATTTATCTGTGTGACCCTCAGCTAAGTTATTCACCACTCAGACCCTAAGTTTCTCCATCTGTAAAATGGGAAGAATAGGGTTATTGTAAGGATCAACTGATATAATATTGGTAAAGTGCCTTGGGGAGAGGTGAAGGCTGTCCAGATCCTGGCTTGAGGGTGGTGAGATGCAAGGGGTTGCTGGTGACCAGTAGCCTCAAAGATGGCCACAAACAGCTAATACCAGGCAGAAGGAGGCAAAGAGTGAACCGAAAAGACGAGTCACTTGAGGGGTGGGATTTCAAGTTATTGGGTTTAATACTAAACCAAGAGCAGCATTAAAGCAAAGGAAGAAATAGAGCAGTGACAAGATGAGGAGAAGAAGGGAAGATGGTGAGGCTGAGAAGAACAGAAGGAAACACAGCCAAGAACCAAATGCATTATGTGTTGGGGATGTAGCAAAGGCACCAAAGCTTTAGGGGGGAGAGGCTGGAAGGGTTGGGAGGAAGCCCAGTGTCCTGAGACATCAAGAATCCCAGAT
Organism: Vombatus ursinus; assembly: GCF_900497805.2. Lineage (NCBI taxonomy): Eukaryota > Metazoa > Chordata > Mammalia > Diprotodontia > Vombatidae > Vombatus > Vombatus ursinus. The sequence continues at coordinate 3,873,795 of NW_020950172.1, read as the reverse complement.
TGGCAGTAGCATCTCAACCCAGACCCACAGGAATTAGCTTGGAAGGGATACTGACCACCATCCACTCCAGCCCATTCAATTTACAGACAAGGAAAATTATGCCAGAAGAAGTGAAGAGATTTAACTAAGATTTCTTTGATCCTAAGCTGAGATTTGAAGTCAAATCATTTGACTACAAATTCCATGTTCTCTCCTTTATTATCACATCCAAAGTTCTGGTTGAACAAAAAACTACACCACTACTTCCTTCATTGGTATTCACCTGGCTTTGAGTGAAAAGGAGCTCACTCCTTGGATATGTTAAAGACTTGACTGGAAGAATAAATCATCATCATCATCATCATCATTATTATCATTATCATAATCGTCATCATCACAGATGATAGAGACAATGATGAATGTGACAGCCAGAGTGCCTTAGGAGTTAAAGAAGCTTCTTCCTCACAATAACCCCTTAAAGTTATGTACGTTTTATTGTTGTATATTGAAGTCATGCATGCTTTATTATCTTGATAGACAAGGAAACTGAGGCTTAGAGAGTGGAGATGAATTGGCAAAGGTCACATGGTTGGCAGGTGTCAGATCTAGGACTCTATCCTAGTTATTGTGACTTGAAATTTAACAACGGGAGCTTAATGAACTTTTGTGGCATGGACAGATGGATGAATGAATGAATGAATGAATGAATTTTATGTTGTGAGGTCTCTTAAATCCACACAGTTCACACAAACTTCAAGATTTCCTAAAATCCTCATTAATTTCAGAAATTTCAGAATTAATTTCAAAATACCATAGCCTTTGGAAATAGATAAAATCCTAAGAAAATCAGGTGTGAGAAAAAAAAAATCTATTAATATTGATAGCGAATGTACCTTAAGGTTGTATCTACTCAGAATATACAAAGAAGATGATTTAACAAGGATAAATGAAATGTCCTGCACTTAGACTAAAAAAATCAATAATATAAATACAAGATGAGGCAAACATTTCTTGTGAAAAAAAAAAGAGTAAAAGTTTTGGTAGACAGCAAGCTCAATGTGAGTCAGCAGAGTAATACAGCAGCTATAAAAAATCTAAGGTGATCTTGGGCTGTGGTAAAAAAGGTGTAATAATGTCTGGGACAGAGGAGCTGAGAGTCCTTCTGGCATTTGTCCTCTTCAACCCACATATGGAACCCTGAATGAATGAATTGATGGATGAATGAAAAGAATTGGTTAAGCACTTATGCTAAGTGCTGGACACAGAGAACCAAAAAGAGTCCCTGCCCTCAAGGAGCTCAGATGTTCCTAAGTGAAGACCAAATATCAAGGGAATCACAGTCAGGGAAGAGGGTGGGTTTGTTTGTTTTTTGAATGGCAAGTCACAGGGATAGCAAGTGAAATGTTCACTAATATGCACTTTTCAACACTGGTGGTGTTGTTGATTTGATTACTGTGTCCAGACCAAGAAGAATGGCCATGGGAGAGGGAAGAAATCTATGCAGAACAAGATGGACTAGCTGGCTTGAAGGATGTATGGAAGGAGAAGATGACACATTCCTGGCTTGGGGTTAGGAGCCAGCTAGTAGATATAGTGGGCCACGTGGGGTGGTTTGTACTCAATTACCAAGCCAGAAGACTAGGCCCTGGGCTCAGTGCTTCAAAGACAGATAGATTAACTTTCCCAATGATTAGGGGCATGGATTCTTGAAATCTAGGTGTCCGTTTTAGGAAGGACATTGAAAAGCAGGAATGTGTCAAGAAGAGGAGTAGATGAGGAGTAGATTAGAAACTAGGCCCTATGGAGACGATGAGAGCGTAAGGACACAGCTTAGAGAAATCAAGGCAAAACTTATGTCTTCAAGCACTGGAAGGACTGTCACGGGCAAGACAGATTGAGATTTACTCTAACTGGCTCAAGAGCTAAGACCAAGGGAAGAAGGCACACAAAAGTAGCCTATAGGTCAGTATCACCTCCCAATAACCTTTAATCACCCCAAAAGTTTCATGGTCTATTAGTCAATAAGCCAATTAAGTACCTAGTCTGTGCTAGGCACTATGCTAATCACTAGAGATTAAAAGGCAGTCACTGCCTTCAAGGGCCTCACAGTCTAATGAAGGGACCTTCCCATCCAATGGTGATGAGGCATGCCCCCAGGTCTCAAAGTTTACACCAGGGAAGTGTGTGCTCTCACAGGCCCTCCCAAGATGGATAGACATTCTGGGCAGTCTATCACAGTCTAGTGATAAATTGTGTGTCTCGAGTACAAGGACCAGACTAGATAAGTTCATGTAGGGGTCATTGCTGGACAGTTGCCACCAGGAACTAATTTTTCGGCCTTATCAACTTGTTACACTGCCTGTGAAGGCTTGGCATACTCAACATGTACATCAGCAGGTGGAAATGTCCACACCAACAGAATCATGCCTCCTTTAAATACTGAAGTACAATGTTCCTGGTATCAGTTTCCCCATCAGTATAATGAAAGATGGACTAGATGGATACCTGAGGTCCCCTTCAGCTCTGACATTCCAGGATCCTACAATTCAAAAGATGAGCTTTTGAACAATGATGTCTCAATGAGGAAAGGGTTGTAACCCAAAATATGGAGCACCCTTTCACGTATAGGACTCAGGCAAAACAGAGGGACTATGTATGATCAGGGAGGATCTTGGTGGGACAGGTTCCTGCTCTGAGAAGTATCTTGGATCAGAGGAGCCCAAAGGGTCCAGGCAGCTCTACAATTCTGCCACACTGAATCAAAAGCCAAGTTATCCAACTCTTAGCTGATGGCCAAAAAAGAATGGTTGATTGCTGAGCTATAAGAATGCATTTTCCAATTGTTCTGTGGCTATGTGAACCAGATGTTTCAAAATCAGGCTGCTGCACCAGCTCAAAATGTAATTTGGAATTTTTTAGGTAAATAAAAATGTAGTACAATGTAGACAATGTTAATTTGTAGTTGATGTACTTCCCACAGAGATCTCTTTCTATTTAGGTTTGACATCACTGGTGTAGACCATAGTCAAGTGAGTTAATGTATTATTTTGGTGAAATGAGGCATTCAGGCATACACAATAATTCCTGTTTCTCTAGGGTAGAGAAGCACTTTCCTCCCAATGATTCTTAGAAATGGGCAGTGAACATATTATTGTCTCCATTTTACAGACCAAAAATCTGTGGCTTTGAGATATTCTCCCACAGCTAGCAAGAGGCAGAGTTGAAATGAGAAATCAGGTTTCCTGATTCCCCATCTAATCCATGGCCCTTTGCCCTCAATTACTGGACTGTCCACATGAAGGGTTAGGGGCTGAAATATTCAGTTATCTTGTTGCCCAGTGAGTGAGCCAATGTCAGAAAAATATCTCTTGAATGCCCACGGTAATGGATACAGGGGAAGCACACGTCTTGGGATCCACGGATGATTCTCTAATTTCACTTGAGATTCTGTCACCAGGGTCTTCCCCAGCTAGCCCTTTACAGACACAGCAGTGAGCACCAAAAACCAAATAAAAACAGGACGATTGATGTTTGGATTTAATGATCAGCATGCTCTCAGATGCCTCAGGAACAATTGTGATTACACGGTAACCATGTCCCATCACATCGGATTACTTATCCAATCTATTTGCTTCACCATTATTTTATAGAGTGACCAACCAGGGGGCCAAAGGAATTAATTATTCAGATAGAGCTATCTGATATGGCAAGGTGTCACTTACAAGGCTCAGCTGAGAGAAGCTGGGTGGTGGAGGAGAAAATACACTGGTGTGGATGTGAAAAGACATGGTTTTAAGTCCAACCAGTCCACTAACACCCCATGTGACTTTGGGCAGTTGATTTTCCCTCACTAGACCTCTGTGTAGACTCAGGTACAGTGAGTAGATGGGGATGGGTTTTCTTTGAGGTATAGTCCTTGCCTGCTCTAATGTTGTCTATTCTACATTCTAAGACCTCTTTTAGCTCCAATGTTCTTGTTCTTCAATGTTTCTGTTAGAACCCTCAGAATTCTATGTTCTGAGGTCCCTCTGCACTCTGACATTTTGAGTTCTTCAGATATTTTATGTTGCATGTTTGAGATGCTTCTTCCTTCTGACATTATATGGTCTACATTCTAAGACACCTCTGAGCCATGATATTCAACTTTTGGTGGTCTAAGTTACTTCTCCCCTCTGAATTCTAGGTTCTGTATCTCCTCTCAACTCTGACCCAATTTATCCTAAAGTCCTTCTCTACTCTGACATTTTCTGTTCTAAAGACCCTTCCTACTCTGGCATTCTTTATTCTGAGAACCTTGCTAACTCTGACTTTCTCTGTATTGAAATCCATTCTAGTTTAGATGCTCTCTTTTCTGCAATCCCTCCTAGTCCTGATATTATCTGTCTTAAGGCCTCTCTCAACTCTCTGACACTGTCTGTTCTAAGGACCTTGCTGACTCTGACTTTCTCTACATTGAGGTCCAACCCAGCTCTAACATTCAAAAAAAAAAAATCTAAGAAATGCAGTGTGGTTCCAAAGGTTCTGGATAATAGGCCCCACACCTCAATAACTTCTACTGAAAAGTGGACTATAACTCTGGGCCAGGATGACACCTAAAACTTGGGACCAGCCAAAAGTCAAGGGGCCAGAAGCTCATTTTTTTGTATATTCATGATCTTGCACAAGGACTTCAATAGATGACCTCAGTCTTGTTCCAATGAAAGGTTCCTTTTCTTAGAGACTTCCCTGATATCAATAGATTAAAACTGCATTAAAAAAAACAACAAAAATTGAAATCAATGAGCCACATAGCCTCCCTGTACTAGTCTCCAAATGATACCAGTGGCCCCCTGGCCTGACCTACAAAATTCAGGGCTGTTTCACAAACATCTCAACCCTATGGTTCAGTCTTGGGAACAGTCACAACAGAATCGTAGCTATATAGGACCATTGGAACTGGAAGGAGCCTTAGAAATAATGCAATTTCACCAGTACAGAGAAGGAAACTGAGTCTCAGGAGTACAGAACCTCACAGCTAGGAGGGCCCTCAAAGGTGACTAATCCCAACATTGCCCAAATTGTAATCTTGTCTACAATATACCTGAAACTCACTCAGGCTCCATTTGAAAAAGCTTCAAAAATGGTGAATTCATGAACCAGGCAGCTGCTGGACAGCTCAAAATTTAAGAAGCTGCTTTTGGCATTTACATGAAATTTAACTCTTTTGAATTCCACCCCCCCCCAAAAAAATGCTCCTCGGTCTATCCTGCAGGGCCAAGAAGGAGCCTAATGAAAGTCCTTCAGTATTTCCAGGACTGGCAGTGGAGTAGAATGTTGAATAGAGAGTTAGAAAGTCCTGCCTCAAGCACTTATTATCAGTGTAACCTTGGACAAGTCATGTGATCCCTCTCAACCTCAGTTTCCTCATCTATAAAATGGGGCTAATAGTAGGCGCCATCTCACTGGGTTATAAGGATCAAATGAACAAATACGTGTGAAGCCCTTTGCAAACCTTCAGGCACTATGTAAATACTGATCATTACTGTAGCCAACTCTCTTCTTTGAAAGAAAATGGACACATTTGCACTGAGACCAGACTTGAATCTTTTTTCACCATGGCATTCACTCAACTAGCAAGGGGCAGATCAGCTGTGATTGGCAGCAAAGGGAAGTTAACTGAGGCCATGGATCTACCCAAATGTGGAAGCAGACCACAAAACGGCATGCTCAGGGCCAGGCCATCAACAAAGCTACAATAAGAAGCCAGGATCCCTGCCTTTATGGAGCTCACAGGCTAGTGAGGATGGGGGAGTGATGGAAGGTGACACAGAATACTGTTACCCAACAGATTTTTCCATTCACCCCCTTTGCTTTTCCTGGTCATGTTGCTCTGGCCATGTTGTTCTAAGAGTTGGGGGTAAAAAGAGCCCTGTGAAATCCAAATGGAAAGATTACTAACTGGGCTGAGGGGTATGGGAAGCTTCCTAGAAAAGGTGACATTGGAGTTGGGCTTTATAATATGGGTAAGAATTCAGAGTGAGGAAAGACTGGACCATGAGACCCTACAGGCCCTGATGGGAGCTGTGACTTTGGCTGAGTCCTTTATCCTCCTTATGCCTCAGTTTCCTCATATGTAAAATGAGGGGCTGACTCGATGGCCTCTGGGTGCCCGGTTCTTGGTCTAGGATCCTCTGGTCTTTAAACGCTTATTTGGAATTTGGAGAAATAATTTAGCAATGATCCTCAATCTCCCAGTAGGTTCAGCTCCCTTGTATTCCCGCCTTCTTTAATATTCATTCCCTGGACTGCCAGTCTAGGCAGTTTCTCACCAGCCTTATTTGGAGAAGTAGATGGGGATCACACCGGCTTCTGAGTCAGCAGTCCATGACCCTGTGTGACCCTGGGGAAGGAAGGCCTCTCCCTCTCTGGACTTTACTTTTCTCTTCTGTCAAGGAAAACATTGAACTAGATCAGGAGTTCTTAACTAGGGTTCAGCAAACTAGGCTTTTTTTTTAAATTAATAATGATTTTTAATGCATTTTGTCCTTTACAATATTCGGTGTGTTGTTTCACTCATTTCTAAATATCCTTCTGAAAGGGGGTCCATGGCCTTCTCCGGACTGAGCGCTGAGGAGGCCCAGGACATAAGCAAAGGCTAAGAATTCCTGCTCTCACTGAGTTCTCCATTTCCACTAAAGCTACAGTCTGGGCTCCTGGTGGTACCCTAAATCTGAGCACCCCCATTCAGCTCATGGCTTTCCCAACAAGTCCCCCAACAGCCTAAGGAGGAAAGAGCTGAGGGAGGAAGCCAATTCATCCTGATCCACTTTGTTTCCAAAGGCACTTTTTCCTCTCTGGAAAAAAAAATCCTCATCATTCGCTTTTGCTTCACTTAATGGCCTATGTGCAGATAAGGGGGATAATAGCATTTTGAAAAATTGTAAAGCTGGTGAAAAGTTCAAGTATTTTTAATGATTTCACAGGAATTTAGTGAAATAAAATTGCTGGGAGGAAAGGCGCTAATCGTGCCAGTGGAAGAACCTGGGTCCAGGATGAGGGTGGAGTATACTATGGAAATGAACTACCTGTGCCCACAGGTATCTCACTGCTGATAGTGAGGCCCACAGGTGAATTTCCTCGGTCAAGGAGCCCCCTTGGGAAGCAAATCTGGACACAGCCCTGTCCTCAGAGTAGGGGCATGGGCTGCTGCAGGAGGGAGTCAGCTCTCCCTTCAAGAAATGGTTAGATGCCCATTTTGGGGGTACCAGATTCTGTGGTAAGATCGTTAACACAAATTGTGATATTTTCCCCATTGTTCCGCCTTTGACAGAGCAAGAAAATGCCAACAAGTAGACAGCTGATGCCCTCCATCACTACCCTACCCTGCCATGCCAGGCTGGTGATTAGTCTCCAGGACTCCTCTAGCTTTCCAGGTCATGGCCAGCATGCCTTTCTTAACTACAGCCTGGCTCAGGTCTTCTTTCTCTTCTTCCTCACTAAGACACTCACCACTGGGCTCCTCACCTGAGTTTCTGAGATTGCTGCTGTACGGGATGAAATCTTGCTAATATAAAATGGAACTTAATTGTTTCTTTTTAATTTATCTGTGTAAAATACACATATATATGTATACGCACATATGCACACACATATACATGTATATACATGTGTGTATGTGTGTATACATGTGTATGTAAATATGTATGTATTTGTTCTAGACCTCTAGTTTCAATGGTGTAAGAACACCTCTAAAGAAATTTCCTCTACTAAGGCAGATTAGTGTCTGCCCTGCAACCTAAGGGAAACTGAAGGGTTTAGTGACTTGTCAGTCACTTCACCAGGATGTGGCAGAGGGCAGGGTCTTCCTGAGTCTGAGGCAACCTCTCTGTCTCCACTACCAAGTTGCTTCTCATCCATGTAAATCTTCTGGTTCTTGCAGTCTGCCACCCCCATCCCTAGGAGAATATAAGCTTCCTGAGGACAGAGCTGATTTCCTACACACACATACACACACACACACACACACACACACACACACGTGCGCCCCTGCCTCTGGTTTGCCTTTGGATTCCTTGCAATGAGTTGAGTGTCTGGTCCATAGAAAGTGTTTCATAGATGTCTGTTGCACTGAATCCAATGGATACAAGGAAGGAATCACAGCTCCCATTGCTATGCTCTCTTAGATGTACAAAGCACATTTCTCTTGATAGCCACGTGTGGACAAACATCAGTCTCCATTTTACAGGTTGGAGAACTCAGTATCAGAGAGGGTAAGACACTTGCTCAAGTTCACACAGATAAGAAGTGGCAGGACCAGGACTGAGCCCCCGGACCTGTCAAGCCCTTGCCTCCAACTCCAGTGCTCTCTCCACTACCCCACCCTGCCTTTCAAGCACAGTGGGACTATCCCACATAGCCCCTGCCACCAAGAATCTGAGTGTTAATTGGGGAAAAGAGGCCAACAAACAGAAAACCCCACCAAGTAATTCTACCCAGCGTGTGAGGCAGTCGTGGGTGGGGCATTACAGGCTTGCATAACTCTCTGGAAGCTTTGAGTGGTACCAGAAAGGATGCCTGGAAAAGAACCAAAGACCCGGCTTCAAATTCCAGACTTGCCACCTGCTAAGTAGGTACCTTTGGGTAAGGAACTTCCCTCTAGGACTCAGTTTCCACATCTCTAAAATGGGAGGGTCTACACTCCAGGCCTGCAAGCTCTACAGCCTATGCTTTGTCCGAGGTCAAAGTGCCACCACCTATTAGAGAACAGTACTGTGCTCAGTCTGCCTGACTTTAAGTCAAATGTTTCCATGATGTGCGTTGAGTTTATCAAGGAGGGTTTTTTGGTGTAAAATATAAGTTATTGATAATATGTTATTAATGTAGAGGTTTGTAAGGATACTAATAAGTTATTTGTATTTGCAAAGAAACCAGACTAGGTTGGAAGCATTTCTTTCTTGTGTGAAACAAGCTCTCTTCCTTAATTTTTCCATAGCACTATTTAATGCCATCAATAAATACAGATGGGAATTTCAGGTGGAGGTGCAAACGAGATGCAAGAAAAAAAAATAGCATCGAGTTTATCAGAAAGAGAACAAGCCGCTGCTGGAGTAATCTCTTGGGCAGCCTAGTTAGCTGGCTGCTATTCAAAGGTTACCTGTAATGAGAATCAATGGGCCAGGCCAGCAGCTCCGTAATAGAATGCCTTTGAATGTGAAACACAAATCAATTTGAAAGAATCAAGAACAACGGCCATTGATCAGCACAGTATCTCTCGGCTTTGGCGGAACAATGGGGCGCAGACGTGTTTGCAGGTTTGCTATTATCCCAGGGCGCCTTCTCCATTCTGGCTACAGAGATGATGGGGGCTCAGTCAGATCTATTTAGATAGGTCTGATGCTCCAATGGCCACGCTTCAGAATGCTGATAAGGCAGTGAAGGCCTGACCGTAGCCTCAAAGGCAGATTCCTCGGCCTTCTTTTACCAAGGGTCCACGGATGCCCTCTGGGAGACCTCGCTGCTATCTCAACATAACAAATACTCAATACTGATGTATCATCCCAGTTTCCATGTTTCCCACAGTGATTTTAGGAGAGATGAACATACTACTTACGGTTTGGACATGCCTCTACAGAACTCTGATGGCTTGTGGCAGTCATGTTGGACTTTTGAAGGCTGGATTAGGGGGATACCAGCTGTGCTAGACCTACTATGTCCTGATGTGTGTAAGCTCAGTAGCAAACTATATATCTCCCATTCAAAGACCAGCTTAGTGACCAAGGCCAGAGGTTCATCTTCAGATGGTTGAGATCCTGGAGGAGGAGAGGCTGGGAGCTAAGGCCTGATGAAGTCTCTACTCTGACTGCTGAATGAGTGAGGCCTGCCTCCTGCCTTTAGGATGCTGCTTGTGCTACTCTCTGGGTGTAGAATATTTTTTTTCCTTCCCTCTTTGTCCATCGTATTTCTATGACATTCACTTTTGGGACCCATTTTCTAAAAACAAAAGGATAAGCTATGTATGACTGCACCAGGGAATTCTAAGGAAGTTCCACCTCTAGAATGGAGGCTCTGATCATACACTAGAATTCCTGCAGTGGGAGATGTGCTCTTTTGTTAATGGACATAGTCCCTCAAAATTAAGACTGCTCCCTGCTATTTGCCATCACCAAGGGCTCCTCAGCTTGTCCATGTCTCCTTTCTCAGACACATGCCAGCAGTGCTGTTGAGTACACACTGGGGAGCGATGACAGGCAAGAAGTTAAGGGAGAAGAACCACTGAGCTGTCAGCATAAAAATAAATTTTTCAAAGTCTCTTCTCTTGTTCTGGCCCTGCCCTCTTCTTCCATCCCATTCCCTGCCTTCCATGTTTCATTCTCTTCCCTGTCCTCTGTCTCCTTCCTTCCATCTTCCTCTTCCTTCTCCATGAGGAAGGCAAGGCAACTTGAGCGAAGCACAATCATATTCTAGTGCATTTATATACTCAAATTTTTTTAGCCTATTACCAATAGATGGTTCTTTGCCACCACGAAAAGGTCTGCTGTAAGTACATTTGTATATATGGGTTCAATCTCTTTGGGGTCTATCGGCTCAATGGTGGTAGAGCCGGATCCCAGGTTATGCACAGTTTAGTTACAATGGGGGGCCGATTCCAAATCAATTTCCAGAGAGATGGCCCAATTTATAGCTCTGCCAACAGTGCCATGGTACATCCACTTCCCAACACTGGCCATTTTCGTCTTTTGCCATCATTGTCAATCTGATGGGTATGTGGTTAGACATGAATAGAGGCTTCGTGCTCAGGAGGAAGGAGGTTCCAGCCCCACTGCCCTCTTTCTTGCAGTTCAACTGAATTTTCTGTTATGGGAGGATTCAGGTGGAGGCTTGTTAGAGAGGTAGTGAAAAGAGGACTGGATGAGGGTTGGGGGAAATATAAATTCCTCTTTAAGGAAGGAGTGGAATGGATCTCTCCTGGGAGCCCTTCTAGTCTGTGTGATTCAGTAAAGCCTTATGAAAGCCTGGTCAGAGCTGTCAGCAGACTGGGGAATGGCCAGGGTCCTGGCTCCCTAGGAATCTGAAAATAGGGAGTGGTCCAGGGCATGTGCTCTTAGTTTGCAACAGAGAAGGACACAGATGATACTGGCTGAGAAAAAGGCTGAGTCAGCTCTCTGCCCACCTGACAGAGGTCTGGAGAGATCCTACCACAGACTTGATGTGGCCCCAGCCATCGTACCATATGATGCCGACAGTGAGCTAGAAAAATCCCATAGGCCCTACCCTGCTACCTTGGGGCCAATGTGGCCAGCGCATCATGCCATAAAAATCTTAGTCCAGGACAGGCCATACAGAGTTTCTTCCCAAGGTCTTTGGGAGAATGATACCGATGGCACTGGGGATTGCCAAGTAAATGAAGTGGTCTCAGTCCATCAGCATTCCCAAGGGGAGCTCAGGAGGCGACTCCATTAGCTGCAGCCTGATTGGCACAGGAAACAGTTTTACATCCAGAACATGGGAGAAAATGTTCAAGACAAATTTATCTTAATACAGATTTATTGATGTCAATGCAGTCTGCACTGGAATTCTAAGTTCATAACAACTGAGCAGAAGGAGATAAATCTATCAGAGAGGGAATTAATAAAGTGTGGAGTGATGGATAAAGCACAAAACTAGGAGGCAGGAGACCTGCAGACCCACCACTGACTAAGCATGTGATCTTGTCCAGTCTCCACCCAGCCTAGGCCTCAGTTTCCGTACAGGTAAATAAAGGGCTTTAACTGTTCTCTAAGGCCCCTCCTAGCTCTGAAATTTTCTTTCCAATCCCCCTCCCATGCTCTGACCTTCCTATGAGTCTGCCCTCACCTTCCTCACCAAGCCACACCTCTGACCCAGCCCTGTCTGAGAAAGCTCAGATCTCCTTCAGGAGCAGAGCAGGCTTCCAGGACCTTTGGTAACTCAGCATCCTGCCTCCACCCTCCACACCATTCCTTTCTCTCTGACATGTCTCCAGATACCTAGACTAATATGTTCTGATGGTTCTCTACTGCAGTGCTTTCTCTCTGCCAGTCAGGCCCCACACCCAGAAGCAGCAACCCGGGCAGAGCCTGCCAATACTCTCCCTGGCTGCTGAGGCCTTGCCGATGACTTTGCCATGCAGTGCTATGATTGATCTGTAATTAAAAGGCACTGTGAGGGTAGCTAATTGCATTAGTATGGATCCCCACAGATCCCATGCCCATACAAATGCGCAGCGCACAAAAGGGACAATCCTGTCACCACAATCCATCTCAACCTCCCCAGAACTGGTGTGGCCGTTCTGAAAGACGACTTGGGTGCAGTTCCAGGAAAGTGACTGCCAAGAAAAAAGACGGAGGCCACCAATGACACCCTGAACAATGTGGGATGACATGAATCAAGGCACGGGAACCTCATCATTATTGGTCTGGGAAATGCCAGGGGTGACGTCCTGCTGAATCCCTCAGGATGAGACCCAGTATGTTGGAGTGAAGAGAGGGCTGACTTTGGGAGTCACTAAGCAGGGCTTCTTACACATAATGGCTGCGGGGAGGTCACACTAAGGCTCTAAGTTACAGACATGTGGATTTACATTGCCGGAGTACGTTTTCACCTCAGGAGTTCTGAACACCAATGAAATCACAGGTTGAAACATCTTTTTTCTTTTTTTTTAATCCCTTCTAGTGTAGAGAAAACTCTTGGGAGGTATTTGCTGAATAAGTGAATAGAAAAGCGGTGAGCCAGTGGCCACTCCCCATGTTAATTCCACTCCACAGAAATGAGGACAAAAATATCTTTCCATGGGTTCAGAGCAAAATCTCCCAGGCCCTCTATCCCAAAGACTCCAGCAAGGCAGAAACTGGCCAGCTAAGAGAGGGGCTCATGTCTGCCACCTTCTCTCCCTCCTGCCTGGTACTCCCCAGGGGAGGACAGGCAGGTCTCAGCTCTGCTCAGCACCGCTGCCAAAGCAGGAGTTAATAAGCCTGGCCAAATGGCCTGTCTTCAGCCACCAAGACTTACAGAGCTTTTGCAGGACTGAATCCCATTACTGGGCTTTCTAATAAATACCTGGGGGGGAACTGGTCCCCCCAGCCCCCTAATTTATGTGTAACGAGCGCTGACAGTTTGACTTAACAAGGTTGAGGATTTTCAGGCCAATAGATAAGTTAGTACCAACTGTCGAGGCCTTTGGATATAGAGTTTCAAAGTCTTATTTATGATATGGAACATGGTCACCAGAGACCAATAAAACCCGGTGCCGCGAAGTTATTGTTAATAATAGCCTCCATCACGTAAAATCGCCCTCATACAACTTCGGAGGCGCTTTCAGGTCGTCAGAATCATGATGAAGGACCTCAGGCCCAGCCTCTCCCCTCACACGTCCTGATGAGATAGCAATGGCGGAGTCATTAAGGAGCAGGTCCTCCATCCTTCCCCTGCCACCCCACAGCCCCAAATAGAAGCTGCAACCTTGAACTTGACTCTTGGGCTAGGCCACACGAGGACTGCACACAGCTTGCTTTGGTCGTCCACCAATTCAGCCAGCTGCTTCTTGGGCACAAGAAACCATTTCATTCTCAATCACAAGCCTTTGCCCGGGCCATCCTCCATGTTTGGAATTCCTGGCTTCCTTCAAAACGCAGCTCAGTTGGTCCCTTCTTTGGGGGACCCTTCCTGAGCCACTCCCACCTGAGCTATGCACTCCTTCCTGAGCTATGCTCACTCCTCCTCCTCCTCCTAATGACCTTGAACTTACTTTGTTTCTGTTCAGCATTTCTTTTTTTACTGCATAGAGTGAATCCCCCAGGAGTACAGAAGCTTCTTGGGGGAAGGGATCATGTCACTTTTGTCTTCACACCTTTGATGACCGGCACAAGGCAGTTACTTAATATATGTTTGATTAAATAAATGGTTACTTTGAGTAAAGCACTGAGCATGGCTCTAGGAATACAAATATATAAAAAAGAGATAGTCCCTGCCCTCAAGAGGCCCATACTCTCATTGGGGGAGATAACACATAAAGGAATGTTCAACTGCAAAGTCCCAGAGGTCCCATGGGTTCAGCAGAAGGAGATGGCAAAGGGGCATCAACTTATGTCAATAGGTTAGATGACAGTGAGGAAGGGAGGGAAGGGGAGGTATCTGCAGGTAAAGAGATAAGTCAGATGAAGGAACAGGAAGAAAGAAGAAATGAACAAATGAACGAACCCTTGGCTATTTGGGGGTTTGGAGGTGCACCATGAAAACAGCTCCCAACCCAGAGTGTACACGATAAGGATGCTGAGCTGCCTGAGACAGAGATCGACGTACCCTCACTAACACCAGCCCATTTAAACAACATCCACAAAAGCCAGCCTTGCAACACCTTAGAAACATTCTGGAAAATGAATCTCTCCACCCCCACCCCACTATGACCTCCTCTAAGGGCCCATCGTTAAATGAGCAACATCTCTACCTCGCTCTACTGCCTCCACCATGGATAATGGGCTCTTTGAAGGGAATTGCAGGCCAGATAAAGGGAGCATAACAAATACACCATTTATTTACCATAAAAACCACAATTAAGTATAGCCAACCTGCAAAATGGAGCGGGCAATTAGTGGGAAATTACAGGATTATGGGTGATAATGCAAATCCAATGAACACGAGAGATATGAGGGAACGTAACTATGCACTTACAGAAGCCCACCCGCCAAGAACCTCTGCCCAGGAGCAAAGTCTTACAGCTACCAGCAGGCTGCTGGCAATCAGCTGTGTCTACTGCCTTTATCCCTATAGGACTGTGCCAGAAAAGGGATCATTAGGCTCCATGCCCCCTCTGCTACTTCCTGGGAATGGCACTGCCTCCAGGAGGCTTTCTGGGATTCCCCTTGCAACGAGTAATTGTACTTGAACCTTAGATCTCACTTAGTTTGATGGCAGGCATGGGAGGAGTAATTAGCAAGGCATCGCCAGTGATGGATATGGCTGGGAAAGGAGGTGGGAACATATCTTGCGAGGATCAACGATCATGGGTTTGGAAATGGATGGGATTGTGAAGGTCATTGAGGATAATCCTAACCTCTGCCTCTTAAGGAAGAAATCGACACCCATGGAGGGGAAGTGACGAACACCATGTTAGCGCTGGCATGGCAAACGGTACAGAGTTGGAACTTAATAAACGCTTGTGTACTTGACTTGGCTAAACTGGAGAGTTCCTGTAATGGCTAGAACAGTGTTCTGAACCGAAATCGTGTGTACAAGTAACCCAAATGGATGACTGCTTTGGGGGTGTTGTATACAGGCGTCTTACTCGGTCAGGCCAGGATCAGACTAGTAGATCATCTCTCAGCCCCCACCCAACCCCGAGATTTTAGGCCTCTGTACCTGCTATTTAAACTCCTATTTGGCTCAAGAGCTGCCATTGGGATACGACCTGAAATAAGAATTAAGGGTCAGTTAAAAATAGCCACTTGTCTGAAGAAAGAGACTCCTTGTGAGTGTGACAGCATGAAAGGGGAAAATAGTCTTCCCAGCTGACTCCAAGGGGAATGGGAAAGAGAGAGAGGGCAGTCGGGGCAGTGGTTAGAGCCCTGGACCTGGAGTTAAGAAGACTGGGCTTGAAGTCCTGACTCGGGCATGTGTTAGCTACATGACCCTGTACTTTTTCCATCTGCAAAGATGGGGATGATAATAACACATACCTTACCAGGTTATTGTGATGTTCAATGAATAAACAAATACTTGTTAAGAAGATATTCTATATCAGACATTGTACTAAGATCCAATAAGAAAAGATCTGTCTCTAAAAGACTTAGTAACCACCATAGAAATGGTAGCTGAAATTGTTAAGAGGCTGTGAGATGAAACTACAGAGACAGAGTTTTCCCCATCTCTGGACATGGCTGCAAGGGCGCCTTCTCAGATAAATCTGGTCAGCCCTGTGGGGATAGAAAGCTGCAGTCTCAGGTGCACGAGCCCTCCTGGGGCTACAAGGTTTGCAAGCTAATGAAGGAGAGCAGGGGTGCCTGTCCTTAATACTGAGAGCTGATCATAGAAACTATTGAAGGGAAAAGTAATGAATCCAATCTGCCCTTCCAGAAATGACTTTGAAGCCAGTTGTTCAAGGAACACATCTAATTGGGTCTGAAAATGGAGTCTGCCCCACTAATCTCAGAAGGTATTTTTCCGAATGAATCAGTCTCGGGTTTTACATAATGGTAAAGCCCCATTCCCGGAGCTCCTGGTCACCTCTCATTTCTAAGTGTTTGGGCCCTGAATCGATGCTCATTTGTGCAGATCAGCCTCTCTCTCCTTCATTTTGATTAATCCATTTTAGTTAATGCTTCAGACCTCATCTGTGGCCTCAGTAACCATGGGCGCCGGTGACGCCCGCATCGCACAGCCAGAAACTCCTATCCTGATAACCTGATTAGAGGATCTTCAACGCTGGGGAATTATTTTTTAAGCCTACAGATCTGAGCTCACAATTTAAACTTTGCATTACAGGAGGCCAGAAACATTACTTTTGTCAGCAAAGTCAGAAAGGGACAGGAGCAGAATTAAACAAGTGGTGAGTTATAAGGTGGCGGGAAGCCGTCCACATTCATATGAAGGTCCCGAGATGAGTAAATAGCAGTGGGGTATGGCAATACACAAATAGAAAGGGGTATTAATACTAAGATTTATTCAGATACAGTACCTATGTCGGAAGCAATAAGGCGGTAAATAGATCAGCCTCAGAGCTTTGCCTACTTCAGGAAAGGTAATTTGATTATAAGTTTTCCACTTCTTCCACTCTTCTTTCTAGTGCCCTTCCTCCCTGACTTGGACACCATAGCAGCCTTTGGCTTCAGTATGGTCCCATCTAATAGACTGGAGATCCAGAGATTGATAAACAATTGAGTAATTAGAACACTAGTGTCTCCCTGAAAGTGTGAGTATTACTTGTATTATCCTCTCCCTGACAATTGGTTGGGGAAAAGATACCATCTGTGCCTACCTGGCCACCATGGCTGCCACTGCTGCCGCTGCCCTCCTTATGAAAGAGTATCCTCGTCCTTCAGGCCACCCCCAGATGTGAGGTGGGAAGCAGGTGTTCTGTCTGCTTCTCTTGCCTTCAGGGAAGCCTGGGTACTGAAAGGGCATCTTGCCTCTGGCTATAAACATCTGCAACCCAGAGAAATACTATCTCTCCATAGCACAGCCAGCCAAACCAGCGACTGCCAAATTTCATTTGGGATTGCCCACATTCCCCCATCCCCCAGCATAAGAGAAAGAAGGGGGGTTGTGCACAAGGCTTCTTTGGAGAACAGACACTCACTAGAGGGTGCAGAGTGCTGCATGATGGTAGGCTAACTATTTTCTCTTTCAAGACCTCAGAGTTTCAAAATTTTGACTTATGCCTTCTTGGAGC
Organism: Vombatus ursinus; assembly: GCF_900497805.2. NCBI lineage: Eukaryota > Metazoa > Chordata > Mammalia > Diprotodontia > Vombatidae > Vombatus > Vombatus ursinus. Next base: position 3,856,436 of record NW_020950172.1, on the reverse strand, counting down.
CAGATGGGACCTTAAAGGCCATTCTGTCCACATATTGTTATAATAACAGTCATAATACTAGCTAACATTTTTGGAGCGCTTAACATGTCCCAGGCACTGTGCTAAGCACTTTAGAATTATTAACTCATTTGTTTCACAACAACCCTGGAAGGCAAATGAAATTATGATCGTCATTTCATAGATGAGGAAACTGAGGCAAACAGCATTAAGAGACTTGTCCAGAGCCACACAGCTAGTAAGTATCCAAGAACAGATTTAAACTCAGATCTTCCTGACTCCAGGGCTGGTGCCTGTTGGCTGGTCTATGTTCAAATTCCAGCAAGAGACCTTTCCCAGACCTTCCCACTCCTAGTACTCTGAGATTATTCCCATTCTCTCCCAAAGACACATATTTTCCTCATTAGAATGTGAATTACTTAAGGGCACAAATTTTGTTTTTATCTTTGTATCCCTAGCATGAAGCCCAGTACCTGGCACACAGTAGGTACCTAATACGTGCATGTTGTTTAAGATAATGATGGTGATTATACTAGCCCAATTCTCCCCACATTTCTATAACCATGCCATAATAAAGTCACATCTTGAGAAGTTCCTGACCCACCATCTCTTGACACACTCTGTTTTGGAGACCCTGGTGTCTCCTAGGATAAACTGTCCAAGTATTGTAGGTAAATGACTACTAAAAATGCCTCCTGAATTTTTATTTCATAGTTTTTTGTTTTTGTTTTTTGTTTGTTTGTTTGTTTTTGTTTTTTTGTTTTTTTTTTTTTTACCATCAGCTGCTAGATGAGACAGTAGACAGAGCAATGGGCCTGGGTCTGGAACATCAGAGTTTAAATGTGGCCTCAGACACTTATTAACTGGGTAACCCTGGGCAAATCACTTTGACTCAGTTACTCAACTATAAAATGGAGATAGTACTGGTACCTACCTCACAGGGTTGTTGTGAGGATCAAATAATATATTTGTAAGATTCTTAGTCCAGTGCCTGGCACATAGTAGGTGCTTAATAAATGCTTATCACCACCTTTCTTCCACTTCCCTTCCTCCCTGTCCCTTCCCAGAAGGCTTTTGATAACCAAGAAATAAAGATTTTTGGTCACTCTGATTCACATCCACCTTATCATTTTACTGTCTGTAGATGGCTACAGAATCTTGTTCTTGGATCCAGGTTTGACAAAAACAAACAGAGAGATATAATAATAACCATTAAAAGACATGTGGCCCTTAAGAATTTATAAAATAATATCTTTAGATCCATGATGTCATTTCCTAGACCCTCATGATCTTAGGCTTAAAAGGCACCTTAGAAGTCATCAAATCTAACATCCACCTTCAAAGAGGAACCCACACTAGAATATCCCTCAGAAGTGGTTGTCAAGCTTCTGCTTACATAATTCTAGTCAAAGGAAACTCACTCTCTACCAAGTACCTTCTATAGCTGAATGACTCTGACTATTAGGACAGTTTCTCTTATATTCTTAGGATTTGGGAGCTTAGATCTAGAGCTAGAAGCAACTTCAGAGAATCAACCACCTAATCCAAACTCCACTTTATAGAGGGATGATCCAGGGCATAGAAACTGAATGAGCTATCCACATCACACAGGTAGTTATCACAGGCAGGTTTTGAACCTAGGCCCTCTGACTCCAGAGCCAGGAATTTTTCTATTGCATCATTCTTTGGGGAACCCTGTGAGTGAGATTGGTGAGATATCATTGTCCCCATTACAAAGGAGGAAACTGAGGCTCACAATCTGGCTTTCCCAAAGCCACACAGTTTGTAAGCAGCACAGGGAGCTCTGGGGCCCAAGCTGCTTGAAGGACGGCGTTCTTTGCCCATTTTGCCGCTCTGTTTCTCCTATGCACAGTCGATCAACAAGCATCCATGTGTGTGGTTCTATAGCAGGCCCTGTGCTAGGAGCTGGGGGCCATGGCTGGTATTGAGGGAGGTCCTATCTCCCAGGGGTCCCTCCATCTGCCACCTCCCTGTCCTTGTCATGGAAAGAAATGAGGCTGCACTGAGATGATTTCCTTTTGACAAATGCAGGCTGATGTCTACTTAACACCTTGCTCTCCCTCCAGGTGTTTGTAAAGTGATTTTTAAAAGCAAATTGCCCTCTAAGCTTTCCAGGTAGTCCAGGGAAGCTGACTCAGCCAGGCTGCAGCTCCCTGGCCCTCATTATTAGGTTTTAAAAACACTTAGGGGGTGAGACTCGGAGCATTCCAGCTCTCAAATCTGCAAAAGTTGTCCAATCTGCACTAGCTTCCTCCCCCAATCCCCATAGTTCCCCAGGGAATGGGGTGGGGGGGGAAACCACAAGGAGACTTAGCCCATCTATACCAGAAGCTTTGTATGGAAACTTCCAATGGCTTCCTCCTGGGGAGAAGTCTTTATGGCAGGGCACATGACACTTTCTATTTCTTCCACCCAGAAGGAAAAATGCCACCTTTCACGAGGCCACTGCTGTTCCCTCTTCCTGATGGTGGCCTCCTGGCCCCAAATTACCTCATATTTAGTTGTGCATAAAGCAATTTGTGAACCTTAAAATTCTGCACAGATGTAACCTTTTGTTTGCTCGTTTGTATAATTGTTCGTTCATTCACTCATTTTTTCCTCCATTGATCAGACCTTCACAAAGGTGGGGCTTTTCCCCTCAATAGAACACTGAAGTCAGGGATTGTTTCCCTTCTGTCTTTGTATCCTTAACACTTTGCCCAGTCTGGCATGCAGTAATCACTTAATACATGCCTGGTAATTATCTGGTGTTTGGGGTTTTGTTTTTGCATGTTTATGAACATGAAACTTTAAATTACAGTTGCTTCTTAGACATCTTGATCTCGTCATGCCATCAGCGCTCCCATTTCAATATATCTCAATTTGAACTCATCATCTTATAGCCAAAGTTTCTTCTTCCTCCTAAAGTAGAATTATCCTTCCTTAGAGCCAATAATAACAATAGCCAGAATTTATGGAGCACTTTAAGATTGTAAAGTATTTTGCATATATTATCATATGTGGTCCTCCCAACAACAATAGCATCTATTGAGATCCCATTTTACATATGAAGAAACTGAGATTGATAGAGGTTTATTGATTTACCTAAGTACATAAAGCAAGTATCTGAGGCCGGGATTTGAACTTGGTTCTTCATGACTACAAGTCTAGTACTACATGCACTGGGCTACATAGCTGCCCACCTCACATCTTGTCTGTACAATCGTTATTAACCTCCACATTGGTCTTCCTGATTCCAGTGCTTCAGTCATCAATCCACCTTGTACATATCTATATCTTCCAAAATAATTGTGAGTGTGGGGTAGACCTGCACGAGCATGACCCCATGGGGAAAAGGTAGATGGGAGCCAGGCCCATGTTTTGTGCCAGGAGTCAAGGAACAATCTGAGGAAAAAGACAGTGATCTGGTCCCGTTCAGGAAGACCTATGCCCAAGGTCTGCCTTGACACATAGTAGCTCCAGGACCAGAAGAACACTATTATGCCTCTTAGTGCCTTTGGTCCATTCTCTAAGACAAGAAGTGGAATAGAACAAATAGAGCAGAAAGTGTGTTGGATGTTGAATCAGAGGACTTGAATTCAAGCCTACTTCTGTATGGCCATAGACCAGTCTCTATGCCTCAGTTTACTCATCTGCAAAATGAGGACTCTGGACTATGTGCCCTAGAAGGTCTCTCCTGGCTCTACATCTCTGATTCTATAACCTAAAGTTGCAGCTACATTGGGTGAGGAGGGTGTTTATATGGATGAAATCACAAAGCTAGAAGATAATAATAATAATAATAATAATAATAACAATAATAATAACAGCAATAGTGATTCACATTATGCTGGTCCTTTGAGTTTGGGAATGAGCTTTCATCAAGAGAATATGGAAAATTATGTGTTCTAAGCATTATTATCTCCCCATCCCCAAACTAAACATCAGAGAAGCAAGATGGCACGCCCATGGTCACACAGCTAGCCAATGCAGGACTTGACTCTAAGTTCAATAGAGATTTATGCTAAGTCATGCTGGTTACATCGAGGAGTTTTCATTTATGTGAATTTAAATTCACTAGTATCTTCACAGATACCCTGCTCTTCGCTCTTCCTTGTTCCCTCTTCAGAAGAACAAAATGAGGCTACCATGTTTTATAGCCGGATGCTATGAAATACTTAAAAACAAAGGTCATGTCCGCCCCCCTCCCCCCATACTGCCATGTTTTCTTCTCCAGGTAAAACATCACCATTTCCTTCAATGGATCTTCTGATCTCTTGCCTGCCTTTCAGATGGTCATTAGGCTAAAAGTATAGAGAATTCATGTTTGATCTGGAAAGACACTCAGCTAAGGCAAGTGTTAGATTACTTTTTAACACCCGCTGTGACTGGCCTCCTTTCTTGACCTTTCTCTGGTCACATCCCATGTTCTGCCGACTTGATGGGTCACCGGTTGTGGGCCAGATGTTGAACATCAGATGCAATCCTGAGCCCCTCTCTAGAGTTCTTGTTTGTCACTGTTCACCATCTGTTCTGTTGGCTCAGCTCTTCCTTGTTCTTTTAAGGCCACCTCTGTAGAGGCTGGATGCAGAGGTGTTCTGTCATCCGGTGACCAGAAGAAACCTCATCATATGCTCTTCTCCTTGGCCGATCAGAGAAGATTTCTTCAGTTCCACCTCATTAATCAATGCCAGGCTCTCTCTGGACCAAGCCTCCTTCATCTGGGGCCCACAAACTTTTAAAAAAAATTATATTAGTATCGATGTTTTGATAACTGTGTCAATATAACTGTAATTCCATGTACTTCACACATTTGAAAACATGATTCTGAGAAAGGGTACATAAGCATTGCCAGACTGCCAAACAAAAAAGGTTAAGAAATTCTGCTCTAGATGGTCTGAGAGCCTGGCTGGGCATGTCTCCAAGACCTACTTGGCCAAGAAAACCAAGCTCTCTCCTTGGTAATTGTCTGTTGGGAATCTGGTCTACAGGATGAGTTGTGCAAGCATGAATTTGCATTTTTATGTCTCTACTGTAATTTATGAGCAGTATGACCTTGGGCAAATCACTTTAATGTCTCTGAGACTCAGTTTTTCTCACCTCTAAAATGAGAGGTTTGAAATAAATTATCCTTATGATCCCTTTCCTATCCAAAGTATGTGATCTTAGAAAAGTCCTCAAGGATTACAAGGTGTTGGAGGGAGGAGGGGTAATTTATGAAGGGCTAAAATGGGGTGCTTAGCTGAAGGCATATGCAGGATTGGCCAGTGGTATGGTCTTCCAGAGTACCTGTTCTGTTTACCAACACATGAAACATCTAGCCTGATTCTGTGTGACTTGTTTTAGTAACTCTATGAACACACTTGAATAGGACCAGAGGAGGACAAGCTAGATGGCCAAACTGGCCTTGAAACCAGGCTATACAAATGGAAGGGACTTGAGGTGTTTATTTCAGAGAAAAGAAGATTCCAGCAACGCTTTATGGTAGCCTTACTGTATTTGGAGGGCTGTAATGAGGAAGAGCTATTGGACTTATTCAGCCTAGTCCTGGGGACAGAAATAGGGGCAATATATTGCAGAGAGGTTGATCAAGACTCAATATAAAACTGGGGTTTAACTAGCAACCTTCAATAAGTGGTGGGTAGGCTCCTCCTTGTTAGAAATCTTCACCCAAAGGATGGAGGACTACATTTTATGTTAACATTGAGGGCACTTATTCAAGTGATGATTCGATGAGATGGTCACTGAAACTCCTAAATCTATGATTCTATGAGCTATAAGGGGCTTCTTAGCTCTAGGACTGCTTAAGTCCATTTATAAATGGAATTTTGGAAGGTATGGCAGAAGAACATTTAAGAACATTCTCCCAGGAATGGAGGAGAGAAGGATGGATTTTTGGCAAAAACACAACTGGAATAGGAGCAAGAAAAGCATGCACACAGAGAGAGACACACATGGTGTTTGCAATTCATAAATCAACAGGCATTCTTTCGCCCCAAGGGGGCAGCCATGCATGGTACATGGACTAAAGTAGGCATTCTATTCATTGTAAGTTTATGCAGGAGGGCTTGTGATATGATGGATCTATGGGTGGAAGAGATCCAATCCTGCAACTCTCCTCCCAATCTCATTCAATGATTCTTCCTTCATGTTCTCCCTTTCCCCATTAGATTCCAGGGGTGTCTGGGGCTCATCTAATAGGTTACCATAAAGGCTAATAGAGAGGAAGGGCCAGACCATCCACCCACCATCATTCATGATCCCAGCCCTCTTCTCCATTGTTTGCACAAATCCATTTCTCTGCCTGTCTCACATAATTTCTCTGTATCTGTTTTCTTTCTGCCTTTGTATGCCTCTTCGTCTGTCTCCTTTCCCTTTCCTCTGTCTTTGTTCTTTCTTAAAGGGTTAGAGAAGAAAATCTTCTTGGGCTACATCAGAGAGAATGAGAATCTCCTATAAACCCCAGTCCCAGGGTTTGTCTGACCATCAGTTTGGACAACCTCAAGCATGAACAACAATGACCTTTGGTGAAAATGAACTCCCCGTCATCAGAGATATTCATGCAAAGGCTGGAAAGACCATAACAAGGATGCCAGAGAAGAAGTTTCTGCCTTGTGTCTCTGAGGTCTATGAGATGTGATGAGTCTGTATGGGGATGGATGTTAATGAGAGAAGAGAGGGAAGAAACTCGAGGCTTAACTGCATTGTTGACTCCTAGTTTAGGTGATCAAAGATAAGATTGTCTTACAAGGTTTTGGAACGGAAACTACTCCAAGACAGGAGCAGAAGAAAGCTGAGGCCTTTTAAGTGTTCCAAAGGAAGCCCTCATTGCCATCCTAATGTTCTTGCTCCCTAAAACTGTCTTTATTTCTTCAAGCCTGATGCTGAATCCCAGAGTGTGACAGTGAGAAGGGCCCTAGGTGATCCAGAAGATCCAGTCTTTTTCTACCATGTCCACAGCCTGGAGGGGAAGGAGATCAGGAAAGCAATCCAATCCCCTTAAATGAAATCCAGTTTGCAGCTTTATCTCCTCATCTTCCAGGGCATGACTAAGAAAAGATTGGTCTAGAGGGATGGGGGAATCTGGAGGAAATCTCATGACGGAGGACCTCAAAGAGTAACTGGAATCACCTGACATGGAGATAGAGGGAAGGCAGATCATGTGACCTCACTAGTTATGGGCAAGAAGTAAGTGGCAGAGTCCTGTGTTGGGAGTCATGAAATCGGGATTCTTGACCCAGATCAACCATCAGCACACTGTGTCATCTCAGGAAAACCCCTTTTCTCTCAGCCTCAACTTTCTATTTCTGAAATGAGGGGGTTGGGCTAGATATATTCTCATGTGTCTTTCCAATTCAGTGTACCGTATGCAGAGAATGACTTCCCTGCTCCCTCTTCATCTGTGAATTCCTCACCTTTGGGAAAGTCTTTCTCTAACTGTTATGAACCTGACAATAATTAACAAATATTGATATTCCCTCATACAAAAAAATGACCAGAGAAAGGACGGTTTATGACACTGTGAATCCCTCCTTCATCCAGCCTCTTTTTGTTGTTATTGTTTTGATTTCTAATGCATATAACATATTTAATATGACAATCCTAAAATTTCATGATTATGTCTCCCTTTCTGAATGTTCTCTTCTCTCCTGGAACTCTTTCATTGATATTCACAGCTTCTTTGTCTTCTAAAGGCAAATACAATGTCCTTCAGATGTTGTCTGCATGGATACATCCTCCAGAAAGCCTTCCCTGGTACTGTCTGCTCAGACCTCACTGAGTACTGGGTTTAACTCTCACATACACTCATCATGTAACACCAAGAATAAGTTATCTGTGTATATTTCCTTTCTAGACCGTGAATTCCATAAATACAAGGACTATATTTTATCTAAACTCTGCATTTCCCTCATTGTCTGGCACAGAGATCTGCATACATCAGGTGTCTAATAAATACTTTGTTTATTGATTGAATTGTTGTAACAGGATGGCTCTGGGATTTAAGCCAACTCCATTTTTCAAAGTCCATACAAATTATTACAAAAGGTGTGGACATAGGTTTCTAACCACCTTCCAATGAGTATTTATTAAGTCCCTGTGACCTTTACATGTGGATTTATGATTTGCAAAGATCTCTAAGTACATTTACTCATTTGCTCTTACAGTAGGCCTATAGCAGAGGTAAAGTTACTAACATCTCCACTTTATAGATGAAGAAAGAGAGGTTAAGTGACTGGTTTATTGTCAAACAATAGCCAGTAGCTAAGCTGGGATACAAAGCCCAGACAGGATCTCAGATATCTCTGTCCCCTGCCTACAAAAGGGCCTGGATACTAGAGGATACAAAGATGAAACATGAAACTGTCACCACCAAAAAAGAGAGAGCTCTCGCACTAACAGAAGGAAAAGTCGAACAAAAGTAGTGATGATATCAGCTAGAATGGGGGATGATGCAGGAAAGATTCAGGAGAGAGAGGTGAGAGATTGTAGGAGGGACTCAAATCTGTGCAGAGGAGGGACTGATTCAACATGCAGGCCTTGGATTATTTAACAAACATTTATGCAGCCGCTATTGTTTGAGGAGACTAGGCTGGGCCTCTGGGAGTTCACAGTCCACTGTGGGGGATAATTAACTAGAATTCAAAGAGATGTTGAATTGAGAGCTGGCCTGGAGTTGGGAAGACCTAGTTCAAGTCTCACCTCTGACACCTCAATCAATAAGAATTTCTTAAGCATTAACAGTGTGAAAAGTGCTGGGTGTACAAAGAGAAAAGATCCATGATCTCTGCCTGCCCTCAAGAAGCTCTTATTCTAAAGAATAAGACTGCAGGACAAATAGAGGTATCTTGAAGACAGATACAGAGTAGAGAGATGTTAATTTGAGCAGGGAAGGTACTAGCACCCTTGACTTCATGTACAAAGATGGGCCTGGGGCATGTATGTATGTATATATGTATGTGCAGATGTGTATGGGCATGTATGCATATATAACATACAAATATATGTGTATAACATATACACAAATATATACATATGCACACAAATATATACACATAACTACACAATATATAAGTGTATATACATACATATGTATACATATATACAAATCCACACACACACATATGTAAGTATGCACACATAAATTAAGGATGAATTACATTGAACACCCTCTGCCAGTGTTTCCAGACCTAAGATTCTATGAGTCCCCTATTGCCATAATTAAGCAACAAGTGTTGTCTTGCACTGCCCATTGAACCATAATCTCCTTGAGGGCAGGGTTTATATAGCATCTATTTTCATAGCTGAACCTCAATTCTCTTAGCTGTGAAATGAGGGGATTTCACTAAATGCCTCTGATGTCGGCATGAGATCTGTGACCCTATGATCTTTTTGGGCGCCACTTTCATCCTCTCTAAAATAAGGGGGTTGGACTGGAAGGCCTCCAAAGCCCTTTTCTTCTCCAGATCTAGGATCCTATGGTCCTGTGAGCTCCTGCATAGTAGATGCTTCTAAAAAAGTCTTCTGAATTAAAATAAAACTTACGGGAAAACTGTGGTAAGAAAAACCAGAGGCTGATTCAAGAGGCCATTAAAATGCTAACTGTGATAGGCCACCACAGACAATTTAAGAAATCCTCCCGGGAACTGAGAAGGTGAATGGTGCCTTTAAGGCACCAGGACTCTAGGTCCCTTTCCTGCTGTGGCCTTCTTCCCTGGAACATTGATGAAAATGAAAAATCATGAAATCAAAGGAAAACTCTGTCTGTGAGCTGACACACCACAGTAAAACCAAATTGGTGCACACAACATTCTTTGCATGATCTTGGCCCAAATTTTCAGCTGATTAGAAAGTAAAAGATGATGAGCTAATTAGATAAACTAATCAGGGATTAAAAATTACCACTACCACCGCCCCACACACACACACTCAAAGAAGAGGGGCAAAGAGTTGCTTCATAACTTTGCAAGAAGTCATCAAGGGTGAAATATTGGAGATCTTTATCTTCTGTCTCAGACTACACAGAAGAGATAGGCCTTTAGAAATAACTGAGTTCAAGTGCCTCACTTTATAGATGTGGAAACAGAAACTAGAGAAGGAAAGAGACTTGTTGTGCATGATACAGCTCTCTTCCCAAGACTCAAACTTGACTAAGATGAATTTTCCACAGGGCAAATAATTAAATGAATTAATAAGTAAATCAATTAATCAAGGAGTGAGTGGATAAGGGGACAGCTAGGTGGTTTAGTAGGGAGAGTGTCAGCCCTAGAGTCAAAAGGGCCTGGGTTCAAATCTGGCCTCATATTCTTACTAGCTATATAACCCTGGGTCAGTCACATAACCCTGTTTGCCTCAGTTTCCTCATCTGTAAAATGAGCTGGGAAAGGAAATGGCAAACCACTCCAGTGTCTTGCCAACAAAAACCCCAGTTGGGATTCAAAGAGCCAAACATAACCGAAACAATTCAACACCAACAAGTAAATAAGTAAAGTATGTTGAGATCCTTGATTGCACTCAATGTTAACCAATCACTATTTTGAAGACAATAATTTAGATGAAGTTCTCAATCCCTTTGGTGTCACAGACCCCTTTTCAGTAGTCTGGCAAAGCTTTTGGATGCCTTTTCAGAATCGTGTTTGTAAATGCATAAAAGAAAATATATAGAAGTACGTAAATTAAAATGGTTATGCTGAAATAGTTACCAAAAAAAATAATAATAACAGTTTGTGGAGCCCAGGTTAAGAACCCTTGCTTTATAGCAACTTAAAAAAACAACAACCTTGAAGTACAATCCTACATACTTCTCACTTCTACTTAACTTTGTCATTACCAAAGCATGAGGAATCAAACGATATTGAGAAGATCCAAGAATATAAAAAATATTGTGACCATCTCAGTGACCATCTGGTCCACCCCATCCACTAAAAACAAATATCACTAATATGATAAACCTGAAAAGTGGTCTTTTATCCTCTTCCTGAAGACTCCTAGACCATTCCATTCCTGAAGAATGTTAATTAATAAGAATTTTTCTTTATTTCAGATAGATATCTTCTCCTCTTTGCAACTTCTGTCCATTGCCTTTGCAAATTTGATGAATATGCCATGTATTCATGCATTTATGTAAACCTTGGTCAGATTATTAAACAACACTGGGTCAAGCACACATCCCTGGGGCACTCTACTGGAGCACACTTTCCATGTTGACACTGCACAATTACTTAATTACTTCTTGAGTCTAGCCATACATCCAGCTCTGAATTGTTCTAATTAGATATTGTCTGGACTACATTTCTTCATCTTTTATACAACAGCTGCATGGGATACCTGAGCAAATATTTTGTAAAAATCTAAGTAAACTCAATCCCTCACTCATCCTATGCAGGCTCACGTGCATCCAACTGGCCTCAAATAGGGATGTTCCAGAAGCCAGGTCTTGACAGTCCACAAACATGAGCAAGGTATTTGAGAATTTAAAAATCCCAACTGCCAATGGCCTGGAGACAAGGACAGGGTCTAGTGGAAAGGCTATTGGACTTGGGCTCAAGGCCTAGGCCTGTATACTTTGTCTTGTGGAAAGAATACTAGCAATAACAACAACAAAAAATAGCAACAACAACAGTGAGAATAATAATGATGAAATAATAACAATAAAAATGTGAAAGGAGAATTGACTGGCATCAGAGTACCTGAGTTCAAATCCTGTCTCTAACGCTTATGTCCTTTGTGACCTTACGGTTGGATTAGATGGCCTCTTAGACCTCTTCCAGCTCCAACCTCTGAGTTTCTAGTTCCATATCCTATGGGCCTTTAGGCAAGTCACTCCCTGGTCCTCAAATTACCATCTGTAAAATAGGTATAAATATTTGAACTATCTCAGAAGACTAGTGAGAAGAAAAGATTCTGCCAACCACAAAGTTCTATGGAGATGAAAACATTTCCTGTAACTGGCCTGTGTACCACTGAGCCTCAGTGCTGGACCCCTGGAAAACCTCTCATAATGCTTGAAGTGAAATGCAACGGCTTCTACTCTATTCCTATGAGCTTCCAGTGCCACCCCCTTCGAGGCCAGTGTCTATCTCCTCTGTATTTATTAAATTCATTCTGATTTATGTATCTGCAGTCTCCCCCAATAGAATACAAGCAGAGAATATGTTTGCCTTCTTTTGTATCCTCAGTTTTTAGTACAGCACCTGGCATATAGCAAGCACTTGGCAAATGCTAGTTGACTGATTCTCTTTGGAAATTCCTCTTAACATGATTTCTCCCCACCTCCCACCCACAATTCTCTCTTCTCATTTCCAAGGATGCACTGGCTTTTCCCCTCATTTGTCACTTTGGTTCCTATGCTTACTTATCTGTAGTGTGTGTGTGTGTGTGTGTGTGTGTGTGTGTGTGTGTGTGTGTGTCTGTCTGTCTGTCTGTCTGTCTGTGTTTCCCTCCAAACAAGATTTCCTCCATGACCACCATTCAATGAGTAGGGTTACCTTGGTAGGGGACATGAACACCTGTGTTTCCTGTCTACTATTGCAGGACTTCTCTTCAATTAACCTTCATGCCTTCTCCAGATTAATGTTCACATTTACAAAATGTGCAATTCTGGGTACCATATTCTATGAAGATCATAAGAGTTAGAGATGGAAAGGATACTGCCAAGCCAGAGAGAGGAAGAATATTGAAAATCATGTGATAGGTTCAAATGAGAATATTGAGCCTAGAAGAGATATCTAGTAGAAAGATTACTGTATTTAGATTAGAGGATCTGAGTTCAATTCGACGTTACCAAAATCACCTATCGGGGCAGCTAGGTGGTGCAGTGAATAAAGCACTGTCCTTGGAGTCAGGAGGAACTGAGTTCAAATCTGGTCTCAGGCCAGACACTTGACATTTACTAGCTGTGTGACCTGGGCAAGTAATTTAACCCCAATTGCCTCACCAAAAAAAAAAAAAATCACCTATCCTCGGGGCAGAGCCAAGATGGTGGAGTAAAAGCAGTGACATGCTTGAGCTCTCCCCCAAACCCCTCCAAAATCATCTATCCTCAATGGACCACTGTTTCCTCAGATGTAAAATGAAGAAGGTGAAAGAGATACCCTTTAAAATTCCTTCTAAGTCGGGATCCATGAACTGTTGAACTATCTGTAGGGTCATATGGAAGAAGAAGAAAAACATATATTCTCTGTTTCTAGGACTAGGGTAGGGGCCATTGTTTGAAAAACCAGACTCTAGCGAATCTGTGTTCAATCAGATGCCCTGTCCTGTTGGTCTTACAGGGCCATCTCCCCTCCTCACAATCCAGAATTTCTTTAGGCAGTTGTAATTTTCATCCAAACAGAAACCCTAAAATATGCAAATAAAGTCCCTCAGAGGATTATTGACTGAGGTCTTTCTCAAGTCACACAAATAATCAGCTTTGGAGGGAGAAGTCAGGAGATTCAGGAAAGTAGGAAAGGAGAGCCAAGGTATGGGTAAGAGAGAAAAACAGAACTATTAAAAAAAACTGGAAGGGGAAGCACAGGAATGAGAAGGCAGGGCAGAGAAAATAGTGCCCCCAGGCTTCTTTTCCAGTGTTAATTCAATTCAATTCAGTTCAATTCAATGAATGTTTATTAAGCACCTACTATGTACCAGGCATTGTGCTAAGTGCTATTAAAGGAAAATATTTCAAATGATCTGATACTATTCCTTGTATAGGGGAAAACAAAACAAAACAAAACAAAACAAAAACTGGAAAGGCTTTCTCAAATGAGTGGGGTCAGAGTCAAAGAACTGTTGAAGAAGATCCCAAGACTTCTAAGATAGGAAATGAAGTCTGTAGTGCCCTAAGTGAATCTGAGCTTCAGTTTGTTCACTTGGGAAAAGGGGAGGTGGGGATGGATTCAATGGTACAATCCTAAGATCCTTCTGATCTCCAAATCTATGCTGTTAGGCTCCTCAAAGGGCAGAACTGGGGGGAATGTTCTAAAAATTAGAACACTCCGGCAATGGAATGGTCAGCCCGGGGAGAGTTAGTCAGCATTGGGGGGGGGAAAGAATGGTGGATAGCCCTTAGGCAGGATTCTGTGGGGTGAGTTATTGGTTTAAAAAGGGAATGGGACTGAGTGATTTTTCTCATACTTCTAAAGCTGAGATTCTTGGGGTCTTTGTGGGAGGAAAGGTGGTGTGACTTCATTATACAGGAATGAATTTGTAGACTTTTTCTTTTTCTTTTTGCTTAACAAATGCCAGTCTTGTTACATATATCATTAAAACATATACATCTTTTCACCCTCACAATTCTTTCTTTGCCTGCAAGGAAATTCTAAAATGGAATTTACTTTTCATAATTAAGTGAATTTAAATTTTTAGCTCAAGTTCAATTTTGACCTTATGTTATCTTTTTTAAATAATTAATTAATTTATTTTTAGTTTTCAACATTCATTTCCATAAGATTTTGAGTTTTAAATTTTCTCCTCCTTCCTCTCCTTCTTCCTCCCCAAGATAACATGCAATATAATATAGGCTTTACTTAGACATTCATATTAAGCATATTTTCACATTAGTCATGATGTAGAGAACCATTAGAACTAATGGGAGGAACCATGAGAAAGAAGAAACAAAACAAAAGAAAAAAGAAAAGGAGAGCAAATAGTATGCTTCCATCTGTATTCTAACTCCATAGTTCTTTCTCTGGATGTGGACAGCACTTTCCATCATGAGACCTTTGGAGATATCTTAGATCTTTGCATTGCTGAGAGGAGCTAAGTCTTTCAAAGTCAATCATTGCACAATGTGGCTGTTACTGTGTAAAATGTTCTTCTGGTTCTGCTCATTTCACTCAGCATCAGTTCATATAAATCTTTCCAGGTTTTTCTGAAGTCTACCTGCTCATCATCTGTTATAACACAATAGCACAATATTCTACTACATTCATATACAACAACCTGTTCAGCCATTCCCCTGTTGATGGGCATCCCCTCAATTTCCAATTCTCGGCCACCATAAAAAGAACTGCTAAAATATTTTTGTTCATGTGGGTCCTTTTCCCATTTTTATTATCTGCTTGGGATATTGACCTAGAAGTGGTATTGCTGGGTCAAATGGTATGCACAATTTTATAGCCTTTGGGCATAGTTCCAAATTGCTTTCCAGAATGATTGGGTTAGATTTTTTCTTTGGAGGAATGTCACTAGAAGTTTTCCCAGTAAATATAGGAATAAAGCAAGTATGGTCTTTTCCCTTGTTTGATGTAGTGACATAACTGCAAGAAGATAAGGGAATGAAATTGAAGCCTTAAAGATAGACAGACAGATGACAAAATCATCTCTGTGTACTTTGATGTGATAGAGTACTTAGACAATCCTTGGGAATTTGCAAAGAAACCAATTAATCATAGCTTTAGTAAAGTAGGAGGATGCAAATAAATCCTTAAAATGGGTTATTAATTCTAATTGGGGGTGCTAATGCAGCTGGCAGGGCCAGAGGAAAGGGACTGTGAACAGGATGGTTTAGGCGATCTCAGAGGCAGACTGAGGGTGTAGGAGAGAACCAGACCATGACTAAGGAAACATGAGTGGGAATCACAGAATGATCACTTGAGAGCTCTCTGACCTTGGGGAAATCACCTTGCTTGTTGAGCTTCACATTCCTCCATCTTTAAAATGATGCCAAGAGGGTACAGTAGAAAGAAAACTGGATTTAGAAACAGAACACCTGGTTGTGCTACTTCCTAGCATGGTCACTTAGGATTGTGGGACATCCATTTCCACACCCGGGAAACATCCAAATAGCAAAGATAATCCCCACTGACCCTGTGAGCTCTAATTCTTATGATATTATGCTCCCTGAGAGATCTGACTTCTTTGAGAACCAGTGATCCTGGGTGGTTGTTTCTTCTGAGGGCTTCATGAAAAGCTCAGAGTCCTTTGGATTGGCTCACTTGTGGCCGGTCAATACTTTTTGCAACCAATATGGTGATCTCTGCATTGTGCACAGTCTGTACCTGACCCCACTGAGGGTGCCACCCTATTTAGTACACGATTTTCTGTCTGACTCCAGGGAAGGAAAACTCCCATCCTGAACACCCAGGCAGACACAAAGACAAATCAGCACAGTAGGAAGGAGGGGAGTTTGGGGCTGAAAATACTCATCACAGCTTTCTATGAGTTTAAACCATATAGCAGATAGAAGTATACGACTAGAGGAATTAGGCTAAAATAAATCAATTCAGTTCAACCAAGAAGAAACAAACAAATAAGAGAGGCAGAGACAGAGATAGAAAGAGAAGCAGAGAGACAGAACTTTTTTCACATTTTATTGATGCCTTTTATTTTTGCATCCCGGTCATTTCCAGGTGGAACCAACCAGTGAGCCTGCTGTGGTGACAAAGAAGATAAAAGTTAAGCAAAACCAATACATTGATCAGATATGACAGCATGGGCAACATCTCACAACTGTGGTTCCCCAACTGTCCAGGGAAGCAGCAAAAACTAAGAACCTACTCAGTGCTAGGCCCCTGCCACTGAAGAAGTTCACATTCTACAGAGCATCATCATGGGTGCACAGACAAGTAAGACACAGGGTAGGGAGAACTTTATGGGCGACCAGACAGGGAGAGGCTGAGGACACTCAAGGTATTAACAGATGCATGGATATTTTGACACTGGGGACAATGGGGTTAGAAGAAAATATGTATTGCTGAAAAATGTCTATTTTTCTCCAATCTTTGTGCCAACCAGCACAGCTGGCTCTCGGTAACAACAAACTATCCCCTGAGTGATGATTGTGTTAGGCAGGGAAGATGTAACAGGTTTCTAGGTTAACACAGTCAAGACTCAGGAAGAAATTTGTTGTAGCCAAGAGCTGCCATTGCAATGGAAATGGCCTGAAAATCAAGTCACCTTATATTATCTCAATCCTCACAACAACCCTGGGAAGTAGGTACTATTGTTATCCCAATTTTATAGATGAGGAAACTGAGGCTGAGAAAGGTCAGGTGACTTGCCCAGTATCATGCATCTCATAAATGTCTGAGGCTGGATTTGAACTCAAGTTTTCTTGGCTCTAGGCCCAGTACTCTATCCATACCTCTAAGGTCCTAAGACCCCTCTCATCTCTCAGATTCCCTGTTCTAAGTCCTCTTTCACCTCTGATATTCTGCTTTCTAAGTCCCCCTCCTTAAATCCTTAAAAAATCAACAAAAAGCCATCATTTGACCCATATAGCCAGTGGATTGATCAACAAACATTGCTGAACATTCAAAAGACATTTGTATTCTATAGGGGATATGAATGCATATATATATATATGTACTCATATCCCCTATAGAATATAGATATATTATAGAATATAGAATATATACACACACACACACACACACACACACACACACACACACACATATACATACATACATACGTATGTACAGGAAAAAGTGAAAAGTTATGCATATACATGAAGTAATTAAATACAGGGTAGTTGGAGAGGGAGGGCTCTAGTGGCTGACAATGGGGAGGTGATCAAGCAAGCCTTCATAAAAAAAGATGATGCTCAAACTGGGTCTTAGAAGAAAGAATCTGAATCCTCTATGAGGAGCTATGTGCAGCAAGACCAAAAGGAATCATGGGTAGCTTTCAGAATTACATGTTCAGTTTATTATGCACTTTAAAAGAAAAATCAACTGTACATAACAGAGATTAGAATATCCATAACTGACTTTTTCCACTTTACTGTGTATATGGAAGTATTAATTTTATTCAGTGTTTAAGTTCAGATTAAAAAAAAACAATTAAGTTCTATATTTCTAAAAAAACAAAAACAAAATAAATGAGTACATAATATAGTTTCATATACAATCCTCTTTTTTCTGCACTATTATGTATATGATAGTGATTTTTTAATTTAAAAGAAAACAAATATTTTAAAAATACAGCCGGCCATCCCCTCCTTTATGTCTCTGTTCCTTCTCAATCAAACTTCTTGAAAACGTCCTCTTCATTCTCTGCCTTCACTTCCTTTCCTCTCACGCATCGCTCACCCCTCTGCAATAGGGCTTTGATCTCATCCTGCAATCCAAACTAGTGTCTCTCCAGTCACCAGTGATCTTATATCTGATAGTCTTTTCTCAGTCGTCATCCTCTTCTACCCAGCTTCATAGTGTTGACCATCCTCTCCTCCTAGATATTCTCTCTTCTGGGGGTTTTCATGACAATCTTCTCTCCTGGTTAGGTAGGCTGTCCTCACACCTATCTAACTGTTCCTCCTCCTTTGCTGGCTCATCAGCCATAGACTGGGAACTCCCCAAAGTGATCTCCCGTGAGTGACCAGAAACACTCTTTCCTGCCCTGGAAACGAGAGGAAGGCTCCCTTTCCACTGCTGCCACGAGCTCGGCTGTGCTAGCGCCTGCCCCAGGACTGCCGCCCAGGCCTGGACCCAGATCCAAGCACAGGCAAAGCAAGAGAATCCTGCCTTAGAGTTAGCAAAGAGATCCCTGCAATCTCCCTCTGATCAGCCACTTGATTCCCACGCTGTCTGTGTGCTGATAGCTCCGGAAGCAGCTGTTGCCACTGTGGCCACTGACTTGGGGCTGTGCTAAGCCCCGGGCTGGACGGAGCTCCTCTCTCACCATGGTCACAGGCCTTTCCCACTGACCTTCCGAGTTGTTTTCGGCATCTGTGGATTGAGAAGTCTGGAAACTGCCACAGCTTCATCTGATTCAGTCTCCTGAGGCCTGCTCCAGGTTTCCTCTGGCCCTGTCTTTGCCTGTGTGACCCATGCTAAAGTGTGCTCCTCTCCCAGTCCAGCACAACAGACCTTTCCCATCGACCATCCAGGTTGTCTTGGGCTGGAAATTTGTTTCACTCTGTCTTTTCGTGGGTTCTTCTGTGGTGGAATTTGTTTAGAGTCATTTTTTACAGGTATTTGGAGGGGTTTGGGGGAGAGTTCAAGCAAGTGCCTGCCTTTACTCCATCTTAACTCCACCCTCTGATCCTCTTCTCTCTTCCCCCTACATCCTTTATCTTGGTGACCTCTCAACTCCCATAGACTAAATTATCATTTCTAAGCACATGAATCCAAGAATGATATATCCAGCTACAGTCTCTTCCTTAAACTTCAGTGCCACATCTCCAATTTTCTATTGAACATTTCAAACCGGATATGCGAGAGACATCTTGAACTCAATGTGTCCAAAAAAGAATTCCTCATCCCTCAACTCTGTCTTCTTTAAAACTATCCTATTTACGTTAAAGGAATTACCATCCATCCAGTCACCCTCCTTTTTCTGTACCCCAGATGCCCAAACAGTCATCAAGTTTCACCATTTCTACCTTCACATCATCTCTCACGTTTGCACCCTTCTCTCTACTGACACAATGTCCGCTTTAGTTCAGTACGTCATCACCTCTCACCTCAATTACTGCAACATCTTCTTAATTGGTCTTCCTTCGACCTCTAATTGCCTCTAAGAGAAAATATAAATTATCTTTAACTTATGAGCCCTACACCATCTGGCCCCAACCTGTCATTGGCCATTATTGCCCCTCCTGTACTCTGATCCAAGCAAACTGGCCTCTCTGTTGCTTACTCATGATACACTCTCCTAGTTGTGTCTTCAAAATGTGCACCCTCCATGTACTATAGTCCTTTCTTAAAGTTTGACTCAGACAGTTCCTCTTTTCCTTCAAGATGCAGCTCAATCACCACCTTCTGCATTGAGCCTTTCTTTTTTCCATGAACTGTTTTTGCCTCCCCCTTCCCTAATATTGGCATTCATGACCTTTGAATTTATTTGGATTTATTCACTTTATGTGCATACTGAACATATTTGTGTTGCCTTCCTTACTGGAATGTAAGTAGCTAGTTGGGAAGGAGGATGATTTCATTCTTTGTCTTGGTATCTCAAGGACCTAGCACAGTTTCTGGCACAGGACAGATGCTTAATAAATGCTGGTGGGATAAATGATTGAACTACAAGAGCTCGAACTCCAAAGTGGGCCATCCCGATCCAAAAGTAAGGGTTCATTCCACAGCACCTAGAAGTCCCTGAGGAAAAGGCTCCTTCCCCTTGGGGAGTGGAGTCAGAGAAGATGATCCCTGATCTAAGCACTGAAGAAGGCTTTCAAAAGGCAGAGATGAGTCAGGAATGCCCTGTGTACATGGGCTCCTGCCTGCACAAAGGGTGACAGTAGAATGGCGTGTAGAGATTAGGAACCTTCTAGGCCTTCAGTTTGCCTGAAGCATTGGGTGGAAAAGAGGAGTAAAGAGCTTCCAAAGAGCTCCCAGCTAAAAGAAAACAGACAGAACATGTCCTAAGTTCAGGAATAACTATTCAGTGAGTGTTCTTCCCATGACACAAGGATTCTTAAAAGGACGCTGCCTTCACCAAGCAAGCACCCGTGGTGAACCTCAGCTCAAATTTCCTTTATGGAGTTCTGAACTTCAGAAAGTGTGTCCAAGCTCCAGTGAGAGCTAGCTGACCTTGGGACTCACCACATCACCTCAATAGTCAGACATTTCAATGACTTTCCCCTAAATCTCTGGCAATATTTCTACATGGCAGGATGTCTAAGTGCTCATCAATTACTCTGAAGGGGCTCCTTGATGGCCTCAGAATTTCGCTCTCAATGAGGACCAAGACTTAATGGGCAGATTCTCCATTTCCCTAAAAGCTGTTTGAGTGTGTGAGGACCCATGGGTAGAGCACCAGAACTGTGTCAATGGTTTTCCTATTAGAATCACAGCCTGGCATGTGTGCTCCGGTGCCAGTCACTACCTGACCACCCACACCTTCAGCAATTTGAAATGCTCCAGTCAAGAGGGAAAAGAGCTAGCTGACCTCAACCCTCAAAAAGGATGACTTGTCAATGGTGTCAGCCAGTGGAAAGAGGGTGTGCAATGAGAAATTGGGCTCTATATTCACATGAGAGCTCTGGGATCCAGTGGAAAGAACCTTGGCACCAAATCCAGCCTTTGATGCTTTGCACTGAGGTGACCATGGGCAAGTCAATGGATTTTGCCAGACCTGAGTTTCTTCACCCATAAAATGAGGGAATTGGAAGATATGTCTTCTGAGGTCCATTTCAGGTCATAGCAAAGAATCTTTGACACTATGAGTGATCTGACTTTGGGCAAGGCAATAAACCTCTTGGAGTCTTAACTGCCTCATTGGGAAGTTGGGCATAATAATCCAGATGCAATCTACCTCATAAAGGTGTGATGAGGAAAGTGACTTTATTTTAATCCTTAAAGGGATAGAGAAAAAAGGAGTTAACTACTATAATTATACCCCAGAATTCTACCCACTGGATATCAGTGTGGCCAGACTGGGACTGGAGAGAGAGACAGTGGCATTGCGGAGCAAAGAGAAGCCTGGCCTTGAGCTCAGAATACCAGCTCTGCCGCTTGCTACCTGTGAGAGCTTTGCCAAGGTTATTCCCCGTTCTAGACCTGCTTTCCTTATCTAGAAAAAGAAATATGGAGGTAGCCCATGTTCTGGATTTTTGACTACCTGGACCTTCCCTGTTTCAAGGCCCCTCTCAGCTCTGGCATTCCCTGTTCTCAGTCCCACAGATAAAATAAGGAATCTCAGTTTGTCTTCCTCAAATGCCCCTGGTACATGTGACACAGCATTGGATCTATCCACTCTGAGGATACATCAGCACATCTGTTCCCGAAGGAAGAACCTTCCATCAATCTTTTCTGGTCAGACTCAGAGAACTTCCTGACAGACAATGAGATTCTGCAAGCAGAAAATTATGGTAATCGGATCACTATCCTCCCTAAAGAGGAATGTTGATTGATATGTCTACATCGGAGAGATGGGATAATATTAAATCACACTGATTGAAGAACATCCCATCCTCTCTCCCACCAAAGGTCGTGAGTATTTCTTTTAATGGCCCCAATCTCAGTGTTCAAAGGGACCCTTACAATGTGCAGTATACAAATGAGACACATGAGGTCTCCACATCCTGCAGAGAATTTACTCCAGGTGCCCCTCTCCCCCATATATATGTTCCTGCTGCTAGACATGTTGATGGTTCTCAAACACTGACTGAAATGTCTGAGATAGGCAATGTCGTTACCACTGAACTCAATGGGCCTTCTAAATAGTCATGGAAGAAACCAGTGTGAGGCGAAGGGGCAGTGGGGTCCCTGTAGCTAGAGCTGCTCTGACAAGAGAACTTGATCAATGAACTCTGTAGACAATATGGAGGGAAAAGAAATTTCCCCATCTTCATCCCTGGGATTCTGCCAAGCTGCTTCTTCAGGGCTTAAGCTAAAGCAGGGAATTAGAAAATGGTTGCAAGTTCACAGAATCATTTGCTGCTACTCATATGTTACTCATAGGTTAAAGTTAGGAATAACTTTAGCCTTTTGCTGGGTGACGGATTGCCATATGTTATTATTTCCAGATATGAGTGGTTGAGAAAAAAGCCTCATGGAGTGAAGGAAGAACAGCACTGGGACTTCTCCCCAGGGCCTCTCCTGCTACCTGAATGGGAGCTTGCCGAAGGCAGGTTTATTTTTGGTAGGTTTGCTCAGCTTAGTTTTGCATTTCTATCTCCAGGGAGGAGCAGAGGACTGGCACATAGTAAGCTCTTAGTAAGTGCTCACTCAATAACCACCAGCCTGACTGAGGCACTTGGGTCTGTCTTCTTGCCCGAGGCCTTCTTTCCTGTTCAGTGAGTTCCTTTTCCATTGAAGTCCTACTGAATTCAATGCCTCAAGTCCCAACAACTCCAACCATCTTGCCATCATCAACAATATATTAAGAGTTTCTTAAAGTCAACCCTAGGATTATAAATATGAAAACAAAACAAGCTTTTCCCTGGATGAATTTATTATCTAATATTTGGAGATTGGGCAGAGATAGAATATTCACATACACACAAATCAATGTGATACAACATAGAACATGTTAGTGACAAAAGCCAGAGAGATCCAGATCAAGGGCTTGGACACATCCCTTTCACTTGGAGAGATCAGGGAAGAATTCATGGAGTATGTAGTACCTGAATGGAACCTTGAATCCAGAGAAAGATGCCAACAAGCAGACATGAGGAGGGAGTCCATTCTAGACAGAGGAAATGACTTGCCCCAAATTGGAGATACATGGGTGTGTAGGGAAGATTAGGGAGAAGCTGGTATTGGATTGAGAATCAATGATAGCAGGCAGATTACTGTGTCCCAGAGGACCTGGCATCAATTTAACTTAATTACGTGTGGAGGGGTATGCTTCTTGCTCAGAAGACAAAGGTAAAAAAAAAGACAGATTGCTTGACCTCAGGGAGCTTACAGTATGATGAAATGTGTGTGCGTGGGTATGTGTATATATTGGTTTGCAGTCAAATAATGCATGCTGAGACATTAGAAAGGAAGAGATGTGTCTGGGGCAATAAGGAATGACTTCCTGGAAGAGTGTGCACCTGGCATTGGCTTTGAAGGAAGTGAAGGATTTCACAGGCAGAGGAACAGGACAAAGGCTAGTTCAGCCATGGAGGATCAGTCATCAATGGACCGAGTAGGGTGATGGCATATTATTTTCCTTCTCTTGCCAATGACGAATTCTGTTTTAGGATAGGCCTCCATTCCAGTGCTAGACAGACAATCCCATCTAATTTCATTCTTTGTACTGGTTCTCATTTAAGCATAACCAAAAAGACAAGGTACACAATTTTTTAGGACTCCTCAGTCTATTGTGAGATGACCATATTAGGAAGTCTCTGTCCCCTCCCTGGGAACAAAACCCTCTGTCCCCATGGCAAATGGCTGATTGGTGTTGAATCATGCATGGCTATATGTCTTCTGTAAACTGTAAGGATCAGTAAGAAAAGGCTCATATGCAGAAACTCACTTGCCCCAGAGGGACAGACTTCTCTATGTGCCAACTGATGCCTTTCTATGACTTTTGTGTTGTTCAGACATTCAGTCATGTTGAAATCTTTGTGACCCCATTTGGTGTTTTCTTGGCAAAAATAGTGGAGTGGTTTGGCATTTCCTTCTTTAGCTTATTTTACAGGTGAGGAAACTGAGGTAAACAGGGTTAAGTAACTTGCCCAGTTTCACACAGCTAGTATCTGAGACCACATTTGAACTCAGGTCTTTCTGACTCCAGGTCTGGTACTCTATTCACTATGTCATCTAACTGCTTCTTTCTATGCCTGGGCTTGTATAAAAAAAACATGGCATAAAGTCTTTTATTAAATTGTATTCTAAATTATAACTAACTAGGTTTTCTTACCAGAATAAATGGGACGGGGAAAGCCAGAAACAGGAAATAACTATTTGTTGACTTTGGCTGTTGCTTAGAAGGCAAAATAAAGCTGGAGAGGGATGTTGGAATCTGAATATGGAGAGACTTCAATGCTAGAGAGAAATATTGGTATTTTATCCTAGAGGCAATAGGGAGCTATGAAAGATCTTTGAACAAGATGATACGGTCAGATCTAAGGCTGTATCTAAGGTAGGACAACCTGGATCTTGTTCCATCCTTTGGATTTAAATCCCTAGCCATTAGCACAATAGCTGGCATGTAGAAGGTGCCTAATATATTATCTTTGATTGAGTGACTGATTGAATAAGTAATGAGCACATGAGGTTGGATACAAGCAGTTGGGGTGAAAAGGCATGGAAGGCAAATGGACAACTCTTAGAGAATGATGGAAAATGGGTCAGGGAGAAGGAATGGTCAAGGAAGATGTTAGGTTTCAAGCTTGGCAGTCTGGGAAAATGATGGTACCATAAACAGAAATATAGAAGTAGGCAGTGGGGTGGATTAACTGGAAATATGATTAATTGAATGTAAAGTGCTTATAGGAGATCTGTTTTGAGATGTTTGGAGATGTTGGGATCTGTTTGGAGATACAGAAGGAAATTCAGGGCTGAAGCTCGGCAGAAAGGGACTTAGAAATCATCTGTGTAGAGAAAAAAATGTGAAGAGAAGGGGACAGAGAGGATAAAGGGGGGAAGAATGAGGGAAGGGATGAGGGCTAAGAAGTACACCAACAAAGATGGAGAAGGAGAAAGATGAGCCATCAAAGTCAACCAAAGGAAGAGAAATATGAAGAAGGAAGAGCCAGGGGCCAGCATCAAATGCAGTGAAGATGGCAAACAGAATGAAAACCAAGAAAAGGCCATGCTAAGCAGGCAAGTATTTATTCATTCAATTAACATTTATTAGGTGTTTACTTTGTGCCAGAAAATCTGGTTCTGCTGATGCAAAAGCAAAAAAAAAAAAGCACTAGACTCTGTCTTCAAGGAGTTTACACTCTACTAGTAGACTTTGGAGAGCACCTAGAGAGAAGACTCAAATGTACACATCTTCCTTCTAGCCTGGTGACTTAGAGTTACTCTTAGTTCTGGGCACCTCAGGAGGTGAAAGTGACTTTTTTTTTTAAGTGATGGTACTGTCCAGTTTTATTTATTCACAGATCTTTGGTGACCTCAGAAGGAGAAAGTGAAGGAAATTGTGACTTGTTTTAGAATGGAATTGACTTACCGAGATTATGTGGGCCAGGGAAGTTAGGATTTAAATGCCAGCATTTTAGAGGCTGAGGACTGAGGGGAAAATTAAGGAATAGGAACAATGAGCAGAGACTGGCCTTTCTAAAAATTTAGCAATGAAGGGGATGAAAGAATGATAGCTTGAGGGGATGGTAGAGTCAAGGAAAGGCTATTTACATTTAGAAAGACCTGAACACATAGGAAGGCTCATGGAAAGAGTCAATGGAGTAAAAGACACTGAATTTAATTCAGCCTCATGAAGCATTAAGTATTAAAGCTATGAAAGTCAAGGTACTAAGCAATGAGATGCAAAGGCAAAAACCTAGCAATCCTGCCCTCATGGAGCTTACATTGTATTAGAGATACATATAAAGGAGAAAGGAGATAACTAAAAGAGAAATATCCCGAAAGGAGGGAGGGAGGGAGGGAAGGAAGAAGGAAGGAAGGGAGGGAGGGAGGAAGGAAGGAAGGAAGGAAGGGAGGAAGGAAGGAAGGAAGGGAGGAAGGAAGAAAGGAAGGAAGGAAGGAAGGAAGGGAGGGAGGGAGGGAAAGGATCAAAAGTGGAAGGTTTAGCCTTCCCAGGAAGATTTCACAGAGAGAACAGAGGTAGCTCAACACAAACTCATTGTGCTCTGGGGATCCTCCACAAGGTTCTTCTGACAATGCCATCCCAAACACCACTTCTTCTCCAACACTCATCTCTAGACTGAAGAGGGGCCACTGGTTTATCAGACTCTTGGGAGGTGTCGCAGAACGTGGAGCACTAGCCTGAAAGGGGTTCTGCCACAGATCTCCGGCACAACCTTGGGAATGTCTCTCTGCCACCCTGGGTCTTGGTTTCCTCATTTTCAAAAGGGGGAAGAATGAGATCTTCCTCCTGAGGGTGGTTGAGAGGATCCCGGGAGCTCATAGGCAAGCCGGAGCTTTGGGAAGTGCGCGTGGATCCATGGCAGAACAGGTGGTGCCCTGGGAACAGTGGCGGTGGGTTGTACCACTGCTGCTGCTACTACTACTACTACTAAGAATGAGAAACATCACATTAGTAACAGTAGTAATAGTAGTAGTAGTAGTAATGATGGGAGGTGAAGATGCCCCTTTGGCCATGCAGGAGTCCTGCAGTTCACAATGGTGATGGCTTCATAATATCAATGATGGCCAACTGCCAGGATCTTCTGAGTAGTGGATGACCCTGGCTGTCCATTAAGCTCAGGGCTCTAGCAGGAGATGAGTATATGTGGGAATTCTTCAGCAGGAACTGAGGCCCATGATCATAGGTTGTGTCCATTGAGCAAGGGGCATTATACCCATTTGGCAGAGAAGGAAAGTGTGTCTCAGAGAAGGGAACTGACTTGCCCAAGGTCATGTGCCCAAGATCATAGCAAGGAAAAGAAACAGAATTAAAACTCAGATTTTCTGATTTTCAATCCAGGACTCTTTTTGTTACCTTTCTGACAATGGCTAACTTAGGACCATAGGGAGCTCTAATGTGGTTCACCTACTGTGTGGCCTTGAGCAAGTCATTTCCCTTCTCTGAGCCTCAGTTTTCTCCACTGGAAAATGGGTTTGATAAGTTGATCCCCACAACTCTTTCCAATGGTAACATTCTGTGACTTCTTCCTTGAAAATATTGTCCATCTCCTCCATGAAGACTTCCATGGTTACCCCAGTTGGAAGGTTTTGTCTTGCTTCTGACATCCAAGGACACTTACTCCATGGCTCACTCTTTGAGCATAATGCTGAGGAGAGAAAGAGGAGAATTGCCTTGGGACCTGTCTGCAAGGAGCTTACAATCTAATAAGAAGGGCGGGATGTTGACAAAAGTAAGTGTGACAGAAAACAAAGGGGATTAGCCAGACAAGAAATCCAGACAGAGCATTATCAGAAAATTTCAGGAAGAAGAGATCCCAGTCAGCTGAACAGACAGGAAGTCTTCCTGGAAGAAGCAGGACCTGAGTTGAGCCTTGAAGGGTGAGAAGGAGTTCAACACCACGCATAAGGGTTAGCACTTCAATATGTATACCAGCAGAAGGCGGCCTCCGTACCCCTCTTTTGTCCCGACCTCTTCTTCACTGGCCATTCATCTAGTCAAACTCTCTTGGAAAAACCCTCGAGAACTTCCATTTGGTTGTTGAATACCTTCTGGACATGCTTTGTCACAAAGCCTCAGAGCTAGGAGGGACCCCAGAGTCCATCCGCTCCAACCCCGAGCTGAGCAGGAATGTCCTCGACAAAGCTTTCGGCAACCCAACCGGCATCCGTCCTCTGCCTGAGGGAGAACCCGCTACTTCCCAAGGGAACTCTTCCCACTGCTGGACAGCTCTCAGCAGCAGGAAGTTTTTTTTCCCTCTTACGTTGAGCCTAAATCATACTCTTTGCCACTCCCTCTCCATTTTTCCTAGTTCTGCCCTGCCTGGATATATGGGATCTGGAGCAGGGGGTCCAGAGTCTGACTCAGATCATGGCTGAGCATAAATTCTATTTAAAATGAAACCAGATCTCTTACTATTAGGCCATTGTTGGGGGGGGAAAGGGAACAAAATGATGGACTTGTAGCCAAGACAACCATAAGTCTTGACTTACACACATAGTAGCACAATGGAGCAAGTCACTTTGCTTCAGCCTCAGTTTCCTCACCTGTAAAATGAGGGCAAAAAGTAGCACCTACCTCCCAGAACTGTTTTACAGATCAAAAGTGAGATCATATAATAGAAAGCCTTTTGGAAGCCTTAAAGTGCTTAATAAATGTGAGCTTTCAGTTTCATTACTGTTGGTGTTATTATTTGCATAAATGAAAGGGATTCTCTATCTCAAAAGATTCTAACAGGGATTTAATTTTTATGCCGTTACCACTCCCACGCAAATATTTTGTGGCTTTCTAACATATCACTGGAAGGTATTGTGTTTCTTCCAAGGTTTGGGAGAGAGAAGGGAATTTGCAGTCAGAGGACCTAGGTTCAAGTCTACATCTATCTGCAAATTATTCCAGCTCTCTGGCCCTTGGTCTACTCATCTGTAAAATGGGACCTTGCCATTCTAAAACCATCACCCTCTAACTGCAGGCTGAGCAGTGTGAGCCACCAATGCTTCACCCAGGATGGATCCTTTGGACTAAGCACATCTTCTGTGCAGGTCATAGTAGCAATGCGCCCAGAGGCCACTTGAATTTCAATGAAGCCTTTAATACTATCTCCAATTCTAACCCTCCTCTTTCATGCCACTTTGCAGAACCATGGAGCGTTAAAGGGACCCCAGAGACCAGTTGGTCAAATCTCCCCATTTTACAGAAAAGAAAACTGAGGGGTAGAAAGTGGTAGGAGCTGGATTACAGTCACACAAGTTTATAGCAGAGCTAAGAATTGAACCCGATCCAAACTTGTTGCTATACCACCAGCCTCCTGATGCACATGAGAAGACTATGTTGTAGCAGAGTGAGCAGGGAGCCAGCCCTGAGGCCCCAAAGTTCCAGGTTCCAGTCCTGCTTCTGACCTGTGGGCCTCAGGTCTGGGAATATCTCTCTGCCACCCTGGGTCTTGGTTTCCTCATTTGCAAAAGGGGGAAGAATGAGATCTGACCACCTTGTGATCTGACCCCTGGGCAGCTCTCAAAGACCAACAGTTGCAGAGAAAATGCTGATTTGAGTCGGGGGAGAGAATTTCCTCCTGAGGAATCCTCTGTGTCAATGAAATCACATGTCCAGGCATAATTTTTTTCAAATAATAAAAATAAATGTTTCCTTATCCATGGACCTTTCTATTCTTTCTTGGACTTTTCCTCTCCTCCTTTTGCCATAGGGGACATATATCCCAAAGGCAGTGGTTGAGCCCAGAGGAGGTGATAGTTGGGCACTGGGCCAGTTGAGGGTATATTGTGCTAAAGGTGTCAACCCTTTGAGCAGGGGGTTGCTAAGGGATGGAATTGTCAGGGAAACAGTGAAATGGTAGAGAGATTCCTCTGTGTGTGTGTGTGTGTGTGTGTGTATAAGAAAGAGAGACAGACACAGAGAGAGAGAGAAAGGAGAGAAGAAAATGAGGGAGTAAAAGAAAAGGAATGGGAAAGAGAAGGGGGAAACAGACAGACATATGGGGGAGGGAGGGAGACAGACAGAAAGACTTGCCTCCAAACAGATGCCCTGGGTAATAAGAAATCAATGTTTGTGTAGCAGGGCAGGATCAGGAGAACATCTGTAACCTGGCCCCTGACATCTGGGCAGCAGTGTTGCCTCTGCTCTCTTTGGGGGGAGAGCCATGGGACAGTAGGAGCTGACCACCCCCTGTCTCTGCCCCACCCCAGCCCTTCTCCATAAGTGGATAAGGAAGCGGGGGCGGTGTCAGAAGTGCCAGGAGTAAGAGGCGCCTTGGAATGGAGAGCCTGGGGTCACAGGCAGTTTAGTGGAAAGAAGGCTGGCTGTGATCTGGACTCAAGGCTTTCCTCTGCTATTTATTCAAGGTCTTCCTTAGGGGGGTCCCTTTGCTTTCTAGGACTCAGTTTCCCCCATGTACAATGAAAGGGTAGACCAGCTGGTCTCTAAGATGCCTTCCAGCACAGACATTCTATGACTTGATGGCAGGCACTCCACACACACACACACACACACACACAAAACCCCTAATAAGAAAGGGGAAAAAATTACCAAGGAGGAAGAAGGAGAAAATTTAAAAAAAAAAAAAAGGAAAACCTTCGGAGGCCTGAGGGCCCTGACCTTGGCCAGGAGGTGGCTGCTGCTGCTGCCGCACAAGAGGCTGTCCTGGAATGCTGCTTGTGGCGCCCTAGGCCCAGCGAGGCTGCCGCTGTGTCAGATGGATGAGTGACTTCCTGCCTACTGTCAGCATCTGTCTCTAAGCAAGCCTCTTACACAAGGCCTGCTTGTGGGCAGGTCAGCTGATCACCTGTGAGGGGCCTGCAGTGGGATCAATTAAAATCTTAACCCTCCCCTGCCCATCCTGCCTGAAAGCTTGCAAGCAGGCCCAGGCCTCTTTGCAGCTGACAGGGCAAATGCCCAAGGCAGAAAGAGGCTGCTAAGGGCTGCTCAGCTTACCCCGGTTACCTATCAAGAGAGGATCCTTTGACCTTGGCCCTGCAATTCCCAGCACAGCAATGCCAAGGAGGTCAGGGCAGGAGACCAGCAAGACCCTAGGGCTTGGAGGGGGAGTGGGAGAGACACTGTGGTCCTGTTTCCAGGGAGGACAAATCCCAGAGAGGTGGAATTATCTGTCCCAAGCGACATGGCTCCCTACATCCTAGCAGTGAGCTAACTCAGATTTTCCTGAGTCCTGGCTCAGCAAAGTTCCCATGATGCAGTAAGAGTATGCAAAATGTCTGCTCTGGTCCATTGACTCAAGCTACCACCCCCTGAGGAAACTGCCTCCCCTGTTGGCTTGTGAAAGCCCAGTGTCCGGGGATCTGCTCTCATTCACTCCTTTATAGCCTCAGAGCTGGCAGGAGTCTCAGGGGTCTATCTGCATAGGTCTGACCAAGTCACTGTTCTGTCCAAGAAGCTCCGAAGGCTCCCTATTCCCTCAAAGGTCCAGCTCCCCATCCCCCACGAGGCCCGTCAAAGCCTCTGGCCTACCTTTGCAGACCTTGTACACGTTCCAGCCCTACAACTTCCTTTCACCCAGTCTGTGGCCTGGCCACACTGGCTTCCTCACTATCGCTTGCTTGCTTGAGCATTGTGAGGACGCAAGCCCCAATCTCCTCCTTCCATGCCTTTGCACCTGGTGATTCCCACCCCAGAATGCTCTCCCCGCTCCTATCTGCTTCGTACAATTTTTTCTTTCCTTTCCAGCTCAGCACAAATGTCATCTCCTAGCTTCTATTTGTTTTTGTATGTATTTATGCATGTTATCTCCATGGAGGAAATAGAGGTTCTATGAGGGTAAGGCTTCTTCATTTCTATCTTTGCACCTCCTGGGTTTAGCACAGGAAACAACGCATAGTAGGTGTTTGAATGTTTGTTGCCCGAGCAATTAATGGACTGTGCACAGGATGGCCTTTGGAGGGGCAGACCCAAAGATACTGGAGACAGGGCTCCCATCCTTAGAGCCAGAACAGTGGAGCCTGCCCGATGTGACACAGACATACCTGTCCACTTTGACACAAAAAACACACAAAAAGTCTATGGACAAAAGAGGCGTGGAATGTGAGCCAAAGGCAGAGAAGGAACACTCATTTCTGACAGGCAGAATCAGGGAAAAACAAATAAACAAACTTATTTTTCCCCTCCCAATTCAATTCAGTATTTGCTGTGCACCTACTAAGTGCTGTAGTTAAAACAGCAGAGCCCTTGCCCTCAGGGGCTTATGAGTTAATGGGAGAAGGAAGCCAAACACATCTCCAAACTGTAATAAGGACATATGGAAGCAGTATAGCCTAGTGGGTAGGGCAACAGGCTGGGAATCAGGGATACTTGGGTTCAAATCCTGCCTCTCATACTTACTAGACACAGAGCTGTGGATAAGTCACTCAACTTCTCAATGCCTCAGAAAAAAAAAACAAAAAAAAATTAAGATTTAACTCCTAATCAATGAATTCATCACAGTCTTTATTAAACATCCACTACATTCCCAACGCTGTATGCAGCATGGGCTGGCTATACAAAAAAACAATTCTCTGGCACCAAGAGATTTCCACACTATGGGAGAAATAACCTGTAGACAAGTATATGGAGAGGCAAAGGAAGCACCAGGTAACTGATGGATCGGGATCTCCATTTATGGAGGGAATACTCATACCAGAAGGCATTGGCCAAGTCTTTTCGGAGAACATGGAAGAGGTTAAAATCAACATCATTAAAATCAAAATGCGACAAGAGTTTCAAAGAGGAGGGAATTGCCTTTTGGCGATGGGAGAGCTTGAGATAGGCCTTGAAGGATGGTTAGCAGCTCAACAAACAAAGATGCCAGGGGTGAACAAAGACAGGGAAAAGAAAGTGACTCCAAATAGTCCAGATTTGCTACAGTGAGCCTACCTAGAGGGTGCTGAGAGAATTCTGAGGGAAGGTTAAGAGGGAAATCACCTTGGGGCACATTGTATGTTGGCAGTCTTGAATATCAGGCAACAGAAGGGAGTCATTGAAGGATTTGGAGCAGAGGAGTGATGGATCTTATAAAAGAAAACAAGGAAATATGGCCTGGAGAGGATGGAGCCAGTGGAGGCATGGTGGTTAGAGACTGTTCCCAGAGTCCAGGCACACGGTAAGGACGGTCTGTATGAGGGCACTAGAGGGAAAGCCATCCATCAATCAAAGAGCACCCACTGTGTGCCAGGCATTGAGTTTAGCACTTGGCATACAAAGACAAAAGGGAAACAGGGCCTGCCATCAAGGAGATTAGGGGTGGGAGAGAATATATTCAATTCAATCCCATTTTGCAAATATTTATTGAAATAAGACCTGTAGGGTTTGGTAACTGACTGGATGTGAGAGGTAAGGGAGAAGAGCTAAAGAGGACTTTGAAATTTAGAAACTGAGAGACTGGGAAGATGGTGGAGCAGACAAGCTTTAGAAGGAAGACGATGAAATGGTTTGAAAGGGAAGAGGCTGCATTGCATCTGGTTCCTGGGTTCTCTTACCTCCTAAGACTTGTCCAGTCTTGGCAGAAGCATAGAGTCCCCACAGGGGAACAGTATGAGAGAAAGGTGGAAAAACAGGGTTATGTCAGATTGGGGACAGACTTGGATACCAGGAAGAGGAGTTTGATCATTATTCAATAATGATAATAAAATAAGTTTAAAATGTAGAAAGCATTGTAAAGTTAGAAAAGCACTTTCCATACCTTATCTTAATCAAGCCTTCCCCCTCCCCCCACCTTGCCCTAGAAAGCAGCTACTCTAAGTTATTAGTTACCTTACTGTACAACTGAGAAAAGGGAGGCTTCATCTCTAGATGAAGGGACTTGCCCATAGCCATCCAGTCAGGCTCAGCAGTGAAGTCAATCCTGGGGCTTCCTGATTCCATATCCACCACTCTAGCCACTTGGCCAAACTGGGTTCTGAGCAGGAGCGATAGGGTTAAATCCAAGAGGGAAGACTTTTCAACTGGCAGGGATAGGGAAGATGGCTTTGGGGTTGGGGAAGTATGGGATGGTGGGGAAGCCCTGTAGGAGACTGGAGCGTTGTCAAGGCTTTGGGTAATGGAGTCTTTGTCCTAGAGGGGTCAGCTATGGGAAAAGAGAGGGAGAAGATGGGAACATTGGTGGCTGTGTGCAATCCATCAGACAACATCTGATTGAACTGAAAGGAGAGGAAATGGAGAAAGTGAAGATGGCTCCCCATGGGACCAGGACCCATGAACAGAAGCAATGACATCAGTCAGACGGTCAGTAACAAAATGTTTACAATGTGCAAAGCATGACACCGAGTGTTGAGGAAAAAAGGCAAAAAATGATGTCTGTCCTCAAAGAAGTCACATTCTAATGAAGGAGACAATATGTAAACTACTTTTCACACATGAAAATTTTTAGATATTGATATCTATATATTGACAGCTATATCTCAAAAGAGAGAGAGGCTAAACATAGAAGAGAGGAGGGAGAGGCAAGAAAGAGAGACACAGACAGAGAGACAGAAAGAGACAGACAGCCTCAGAGGAAAGGCACTAAAAGTGGTGGTGACCATCAAAACGCCTGCTTAAAGAAGGAAGGATTTGAATTGAAGTCAGAAGAAGGCACAGGTTTAGGGAGAGATATAACACAGTGAGGTCAGGCTGAGACATAGAATTCCAGAATCTCCAAGCTGAAAGGGTGCTCTGAAAACATCCCATGCAACCTGTAGATGGCCCCTTCTACTGCACTGCCAACTTAGCTATCGGTGAGACGTTAGGTAGGAGACATGTAGCAGATGTCATTGGAAGCAGAGATTATAATCTCCACTCCAAATGTTCATGTGAACTATTTGTGCCTGACCTGTGCTACAGCACTCGGAACTCACATTGGCTTGATCAGCTACCTCCAGACTCATCGTGCCTTGACCTCGACTTAGTGATGTCATTTTGGTCCTCCTGTAGAAGGAAGGACAACAGCCAATAATCTACAGGAAGGCAGTCCACAAGCATTAATTAAGCACCTGCTATCTTCCACACACTGTGCTAATCACTGAGAATACAGAGGCAAAAGCAGTCCTTATCATTAAGGAGCTCACAGTCCAATGGGAGAGACAACCAACATACAAATATGTACAAATCAGATGTATAGGGAATATAGAGATGATTTCAGAGGGAAGGCTACACTAGCCATAAGGGAGACATGAAAAAGCTTCCTGTAAAGGGTGAGATTTTTAGCAGGGACTTAAAGGAGGCCAGGAGGTAGAGATGAGGAGGGAGAAAATTCTAGGCCTGGGGGATGGCCAGCTTGCTCAAGAAAAGGCTACATACAGATTCTTCTGCATAGAAATGACCACACACACACACACACACACACACACACACACACACACACACACAACATGAAGGTAGAGGCCTGAAAAAGCGTGCACTGAATGAGAGCACCTTCAGGAACATCAGCTCTCTGGGGTCCAAGGAGGCACCCTCTTTCACCCAAATCCAGAGATTATGGAGGCCAGTGAAATGGAAGGAGAGATTTGATCAGCTGCCCAGAGAGATGAGGTCACTGTGAGTCACTGCAGGGCTGGTGCCGGGAAAGCAATCGGGACTGAGCTCCGAATGTTGTTTACTCCTGCACAATTAACAGCTGCCCAGGAAGAAAAGCACAGGTAACAGCAGGGTCTCTTCCGAGCCTGGGCCCAGGGATGAGCTGTGCAGGTAATGATGGAGGCCACGGGCACAGGACAGTCTCTGGGAGTGGGACTTGTTTTCCATTCTCATTTATGAAAATGAATTCTCTGAGAGCTCCCTCCACTTCCTAAAAATGGTCAGAGCCAAGGGCCTCGCCAGAGGGCAAAGCCATTACCCATCTTTGTTGTAAACTAGGAGAGACTCCCAGACTCAGCTCAGACCTGTGATCAGCTCTCCACCAGGTTACAGGCCAAAGAAGGGGCTCCATGGGAGCCAGAATCCGGTCCAATTAACCAGACGCTTTGCATTCCCTTTCCTCCTTTCCCTGGAGAATATGCACGCATGGGCGCACAGCTACTAGTTTACTGGACTCCCCCATGTAACGGGATCAGAGCAGCTCTAGGTCCTGGATGACGGGGCAGAAGTGGCCGATGATGGCTGCAGAAGCCAAGGAGCCCCATGCACTCTGGGCTTGTACCGGAGGCCACCAGTCACCACCAGGCTCTTGAACTAATTCAGCAGCAAGGCCTGAAGCAGGCAGCGACTTTCTGGGGAAACTAGGAGTGTCAAAACAGCTTCACCAGTGATCAGATTGTCCAGCAGGCTTCCCAGCCCTCCCCAGCCAGGCGGAGGCTGCCACACAACCCTGTCCTTGCCAGGGGGTGTCTGATGAACCAGAAATGAAGGAGAGGCACTAAGGGCCCTCGTGTTCCCTTGGGAGCTGTAGCTATGGGCTCTATCGAATCTCTAGGTACTTCCCCTCCACTGAGCAGAAAGTAGAGATTGGGGGACCCTGGAAGGGAAAGCACTCAACTAGGTCCTGTTGAGGACTCAGCCAACCAAGGAAAGCCTGCTCAGCATCAATGGGCCTTGGGATTCCTGTGGCCACTAGAATCAATAGCTTCCTGATCCCGAAATCCTGGCTCCTGGAACCTTCAGAGGCAATCACCGACCTGATGCCCTAGAGATCAGGCAGCTGAGCCTAAAGCCTGCCTCACTGACTAACTGTGGGAACCTGGACGAGTCATTCCATCGCCCTGCCTCAGCTTCCTCATTTGTAAAATAAGTGGGCTGAACTTGACATCTTGTCCTGCTAAGACCCTGAGCCAGGCCAGCTTGCTGATGCTCAAGGTCGCCTTTACCTGGACCATTAACGGACTCCCTTCTGGTCAGTGATCATCACCATTTTAGCTACCCTCATACCGACCTCATGCCTCAGTTTCCTTTTGGAAGTCTGTCATCATTAAAGCTCAGGGTAGCATCATAAATGGGGTATAGTCCCAAAGGATAAGTAGAATATATATAATTCCAAGATTGAATTAGCAGGAATAGAAGTCTCTAACAGAAACCATGGGATTGCCCCCTCACTCAGAGCCTGAAACCTTGGGGTCATTTTTGACTCTTCTCCCTGCTTGGAGGACAGAAATCCTCACCAAACACACAGTCTGGGACTGCTAATGCATGGGCACTTGGCTGAATTTCATTTTTATCCCTTTTAATGATTTTAATCAACATGAATTTATTTTTCTCTCTCTGCTCCTCTAAGGTGGGGGAAAAAAAGAAAATCTGATAAATTAAGTTAATGAATGTGCACATGGACCATGTGAACAAATGTCTCCTTTTGCATACTGAGTCCATCACCTCTCTGTCAGCAGGAAAAAGACAGATTCAAGATGAGAAAGTAGAGTAAAGACAGAGTACAAGTCAGTGGTAGAAAGGAGATAGTTACTGAGTTCTCCAATGTCCTGGAGAGGCTACACCTGATATCCCCTGCCCCAATCAGACCTCATCGAGAAGTTCTGGGCACCTCAGTGACAAGAGAAGATCATTCATAAGCTGATCGGGACCTTCCCATATGGAGAACAGTTGGAACTAGAAAAGCTTCTCCTGGAGAAGAGAAGACCAGGGGAGGTAGGAAGGGATTGGCAGCCATCTTTGAGTATTGGAAAGACCATTCTTTCAGGCAGGGGTTTGACTTGGTCTGGTTCGCCCCCTGAGGATGGTGCTCGAAGGCAGCTGGCTCAAGAGGGCTGGGCTGTGAGGCAAGACATTTGTGTGATCAAGGAAAAACTACATAACCTTTCAGACCCTCAGTTTCCTCATTCAAAAAGGGGCAGGAGGATGTTACTAGAGGACGTGCCCATGTCACTACCAACTCTCCTACCTATCTTGTTATGATGAACAAGGTGCTTTGCAACTCCTGTGTTCTGGCTACATGACCTTGGGCAATTCCATAACTTCACAGAGTTTTGGGCAACATTCTAGGGCTCTAAGTGGCAAAGAAGGAGTCAACCTGTATAAGTCAAGGGACTTCCTTCAGCTGGGAGTTCTCAATATCAGAAAAATCATGGCTCTAGTCCTAAGCCCTCTATTGTACAGATTGACAGAGTTAGGACTTGTCTCCCTCCTAGTGAGAAAGATGTGCTTTCCACAACAGTCTTCTTTCTCTAACTTCCAGGTTTACATACATCCAGCTCATTACAGCATATTTCAAGTTTTAACCAACTGGCCAAACCTGGAGGATGGAGGGATTGATTCTCAGACGTGTCACATGTGAATGTCAGGTAAGAACAGGAACCTCAGAGCCTCTAGTCCAAGCTGCACCTGAATAGCATTACTCATGGCAAGTTCACAGCCCCTGCGTGGAGACCTCTAGTGACAGGGGAGCCACCCACCTCCCGGGCAGCCCATTCTGTGCTTGGATAATTCAAATTCTTAGGCAGTGTTTCCTTAGAGAGGAAGCATTTGTCTCTGAAGTTTCTCCCTGGACCTTCTTCCTTGTGATGGTCTGTCCACCATATGAAAGCAACTCTTATGCTCTTCCTCCATCTTACATTCTCCAGGAAGGACAGCCTATTTCTTTGGCATGATTCTCTGCCATCTTGGTCTCCCTCCTCTGGGGACAAATTAAATGAGACACTAGCAAGAACACTGGGTGTAGATGAAGGCCTTCCTCTGCTAGTCTATTGGTCCACAATGGAGGGGGAGGAGGAAGGAAGGAAGGGAAAGAGGGAGAGAGGGAGGGAAGGAAGGAAGGAAGGAAGGAAGGAAGGAAGGAAGGAAGGAAGGAAGGAAGGAAGGAAGAAAGGAAGGGAAAGAGGGAGAGAGGGAAGGAAGGAAGGAAGGAAGGAAGGAAGGAAGGAAGGGAAAGAGGGAGAGAGGGAGGAAAGAAAGGAAGGAGACTGAATTTGAAGTGAAGAAAGATCAAACGAATGTGGCTTAAGTCTTGCCTCTGCCTTATCCTTCCTAAAGGATGTTGTCACTCTCTTGGCCCCTGCTCATTTCTCTGATTCTGCATGTTCACGCATTGCTGCTCTCCTCACCATGGGCACTCTGCTTCAGTGGGGCACATCAAAACCTCTTCGTGTCTTCTCCTTCTGGATGACCCATCAAAGATCTCCAGGAGGCTGGAGATGACCACGTTGGGCCCATTGAGCTGCAGGTTTCTTTTGGTGATGACTAGGACCTTGGGGCGTGGTTACGAGTTTTCTTCTAAATCTGAAATGAAGACATTCTATGACTCTTGCCCATGTCTCCCTTTAAATTTTCTACAATGGCTGCTTATTTTTTTTCTTTTAAATAGAGCTCTTTACAATCTCAGGGGAATAGCCTATAGGGCCCTTTACGGAATCGTGTTTTTAAATGCATACGATTATAAGGGAGACCAATTACATTCAAAACCAAGTTTTGTTTTCTTTTGAAGCTCACAAACCTTAGATTAAGAACCCCGACTCTTCAGAGATCACAGAATCAGAAATCTAGAGCTGGAAAAGATTGCAGAAGCCACTGAGTCCAACCACCTCATTTTACAGAGAAGGCAGAGAAGTGAAGTGACTTGCCCAGGGTCACACAGGAGTGAATTTCTGAGGAGTGATTAGACCCAGGTCAACATAACTACAAGTCCATCGCTCTGATCATGGCGCCATCATGCTGCCATTTCATGTGAGAGTCCTTCCATTATGTTGGGGTCTAAATCTGTGGGCACGATTTAATAAATGAACGAAGTTCATCTAAAGCACTTGGTATGTGCCAAGCACTGTACTAGGGCCTAAGGAGACAAATGGAATGGTAAGACCATCCCTGCTCTCCAGGAGCTCCCCTTCTCCTGGGGGAGACAACATATAGGGAAGGCTTCACCTACAAGTCAGCAGCAAAGCCGATGATGGGGCCTTTTCTTTAACACCATTTCTGCTGATGAAATCTCATCTGTTTCTGAGGTCAAACCACTGAATAGTGTCCAGTGCACTGGACTTATGCGATAAGTTTAGAACCATGCCACTGCAGATAGTTAGCAAACAACCATTTATCAAGCACTTACTCTGTGCCTCACACCAGGCTAAGCCCTGAGTATAAATCCATTGCGCAGACTATGTGTCCTCTAATGGCCCTCCCAGTTCAGAATATTATCATCCTTTCTCCCATCATCTCTCCTGGTCTCAGTTTCCTTATCTGAAACGTGAGAATGCCAATGCTTGAACTCTCTGCCCCCAGAGTGGTTGTGGGCAACGTGCTTCCCTTGTTAACAGCACAAAGTCACGGGAGCTGCTGTTATTTTTATTATTCACATCATCATCGCATTCTTCACCAAAGAGCAGCAGCAGTGCCAAGCTGCGGAAGTGGACCAATGATAAATAAAAAAGGCCGCTAAAGCAAGAAATCACAGTTATTTAAAGAGAAAAACAGCCCTCTTCTAAAACACATACAAACACAAAGAACTGGATTCGATAGCTCCTGAAAAGCTCCTTGAGGAAGCTGGAGCTCGGGAGCTCAGGAGACCTTTTCCAGAACACGGCATGGCCATTAGAAAGCTGGGCCCTCACACACTCCCAGGTAGTTGAGCTTATTCACTTGGGCTGTATCTGCAGGACAATGAGAGCCAGGGCTTCTCCCAGCAGCATGGCAGCCCAGGGACTGTTGTTGTGGGGGGAGCTTCTCAATCAGAGCCCTGCTCTCCATCTGCCGCCATACTGTGCTGCCCATCCATCTCTCTAGCACAGACAGCCCCAGCACAAAACACGCATGGGCACCAGGCAAGGGAGCTTAGCCAAGATGGAGGGAGATGAGGGGGGAGGCTCACTTAGGGGCACAGGAAGAATTTCTGATCTAAGAATTCAATTTATCCATTAGCGTTCTCCTGCTCATCTCCATGGGGAAAAGTTCCACAGCCCCATGCTGGGGATAGCACCAATAGAGAGGGACATCACAAAAGCTGCTTGCCTCCAGAGGCTTTGAGCCTAATTGGGTGGGGGAGGGGGAGGGGAGGGGTAGGAGAAGACATAAAGAGAAATAGGCTATAATAAGAATATTAAGGATAGTAGAATTTATGTAGCACAGTATGAATTGTCTGATGTTTTATAAATATCATCTCATTTGACCCTCACAACAACACTTCAAGGTAGATGCTGTCATTACCCCCATTTTACAGATGAGGAAACTGAATCAGACAGGGGTTAAATGACTTGCCCAGGGTCACACAGCTAATAAGAGTCTGAGGCTGGATTTGAACTCAGGTCATTCTGACTCCAGGCCTGGAACTCTATCCACTGCACCACCTAGCTGTCCAACATCAGAGTCCCCTACATTGATGAAATGACATGTCTATTTCCTATGTCCAAAGTTTAACCCAAGTCACTGTGCCAGGTGCTAGAGATACACAAAAGGGAAGGAATGGGGGAAGGGAGATTTCAAAAGCCCCTGACCTCAAGGAGCTTACAGGCTAAGGGTGGGATCAAAGTATAAATCACAAAGTATGCACCAAAATATACACAAGAAGATGATTTTAATAACTGGAAGACAATTAACAGGGAGCCATGGAAGGTTTTGGAATAAGGGAGAGACAGGATTCAGTTGGAACGGAATACTGAAGGAATGTGGGAGGGTAGGAGGCTGCAGAAAGGGCAGAATGGGGCAGTGAAGAAGAACATTGCTACCTTATTAATTTCTTTGTGCTCTGACTTTAGGCCTCGAGAAGTGTAGCATATACCCCGGTGGCAGGCCTGTCAGCCCTCATGGCCCCAAGAAGCCAGTGCCAGCCTGGGTGTTTTATCCTAATAACAAAGCCTTTCAGGAACGTGGAGGGGAAGTGAGGTGCTCCTAGCGATGCTTTATTCTAGTTTAGAATTTTTAAAAATGGCTTGTTGGAAGCTCAAGAAACAAGAGGCAAGGGAAAGAGAAAAGCTTAATCTTCATAGGGAAAAAAAATCTTTTCATTTTGGAAAATATGTTGGCAATTACTAAAACAAATTGGATGCAACTAGGGTAATGAATATTCCATTTTTTAAAATGTGATATCTTGCAAAATATCATAGACTCACAAAATACCAGAGCTGGGAGGGGCCTTAGAATACAGAATGTCAGAGCTGGGAAGGATCTTGGAACAGGGGATGTCAGAATTGAGAGAGGCCTGAGAACAGGGAATGTCAGAGCTGGGAAAGGTCTTAGAACAGGGGACATCAGAACTGGGAGGGACCTTACAACAAGGATTGTCAGAACTGGGAAAGGGGAGAAGGGCTCAGAGACCATCTAGTCCAAATCTCTCATTCTGCACAGAGGGGCATTGAAGCCCAGAGAAGAGAAATGACTTGCCCAAGGCTAAAGCAATTACTGTAAACTCCAACTTTTCTTTCTTCCTTTTCCACAAGAAGGGATTACTAAAAGCACTCAACCACAAATGTTAGTGAGAACAGACCTTTCTGCAGTATTTTAACATGTAAATACATCCAATACACCCTAGGGTCTTCATGCTGACCAGGCAGTGCACACAGCTGTGCCCTCACTTTCTAAACAAATAAAAGGGACCCACAGCGTGTGACGTGACTGCAGTGAAATAGTTGATGCCAGTGGATCATTGGGCCTTCCGATCCTAAGCGTGGAAATCAGTCCACGTTACACATACACAGCTGCCCGAGCCCTTTACCAAGGTCAAGGTTTCTGAGTCAGGCTACTTTTGCAGAGTTTTCCATTCCCAGGGTTCATGGCAGCAGCAGCATGTGGGGAATCCTTTCTAAAATCCTACGACAGAGACAACTGTCCAAGTGCACCCCTGCCTGCTTCCTGAAAAAGAAGCCCTTTCCATGAAACCCACAAAATCCTCAAACTAAACCCCTCTGCTCACGCGGTGCCCATCTGACCTGAGAATGCAAAGGGATTTGTCATGAAGCCCCACTGTTCCAATAGCCACGTAGTAGCTTTCCCTCGAGCCTGAGGATGCTTTGGGGACCCTGGCTGGGGCCCGGAGAGGGAAGGGACCAATTGGTGGTCACACAGCCACATGTGGCAAGGCTGTCTCTAGACCTCAGTCTCCCCAATTCTAGGTCATTACTGTTTCTAGGAAAATAAGGCCCTTGGATTCCAGCCTCCATCTGTGACACAGAATTGAAACTTGCAAGATTTAGCATTCCTCAATTATGCTACTAGAAACCTCATCCTTATACTGATCGAGGCTACATGATCATCAAAATAAAATATGTAAAGAAAAATGGGCTGATATGCTCAGAATGTTTCCCAGTCACAGAAATCCTCCTCTGATGCCTCCCAAAGGAGTGCAAGGGTTCCTGGCTTTTCAGACGCTGCCAAAGGGGCCCAAGCTCAGACAGGTCCTACCCAGTGGGGAAGGTCGTCCCTTCCCTGCTCCCAGATGCCCCATAATGAAATTCAAATTCTGCTGGTTTGGTATCTATAGTCCTTCCCCATCAATGCTAGTTGGCCTGTCCAGGCTTACTGCATTGTTTTTCTTCAACTCCATCAGTGTTTGCCTTCAACTCTAATCCCCTCATTTTACAAGGGAAGGAAGGAAGGGAGGGAGGGAGGGAGGGAGGGAGGGAGAGGAGGGAGGGAAGGAAGGAGGGAGGAAGGGAAGGAAGGAGGTTGGGAGGGAAAGAAAAATGGAAGGAAGGAAGGAAAGAAGGGAGAAGGAAAGGAGAAAGGAAAGAATTATTAGGCACCTACTATGTGTCAGGTGTTGTGCTAAAGTTTTTACAAATATTTCATTTGAGCTTCACAACAACCCTGGGAGGTAAGTACTATTATTATCCCCATTTTATAGATGAGGAAAATGAAACAGACAGAGGCTAAGTGACATGCCCAGGGTCACACAGCTAATGAGGATCTGAGGCCAGATTTTAAGTCAGCTCCTCCTAACCCTAGACTCATACACACTGCCACCTAACACAGAGATGATAAACGAGTAGTTTGGGGTAACCCAACTAGTATCAGAGGAATCTACTATATTCCAAGGCCATCCCTGCATCCTTTAGGCCATCTGGTTGTCCATTTTCTTTGCACTTAATTTAATATTGCTTCTCTGTGCCTGTGTTCTCCCTGCTCCAATCAGAAGTAAGCTCCCTGAAGGCAGGACTGTTTGGTTTTTATAATTGTATGCCCAGGACTGAGCACAGTGCCCAGCACAGAGGAGATCAGGTGCTGTAATACATGGGTGGTGAATACTGGCTCCAAGGATGATTCTGAAGGTAGTGGTGATGGGCTGGGTTCAGCCCAGTAACACAGAAGGGTCAGAAATGGATTTCTTAAAAGAGGACACACAATATTGGCCAGAGGACGTCATGAAACAGTCCAACACTGGGTGGAAGGCTAAGGATGGTTGGCCACACATGGGCAAATGAAACCCTGGCATCTCAAAGTGGAGCATGGCTCAAACATGCCCGCTTAGGTTTCATTTGTACAATGAAACATAAGCCAGGGAGGTCTGATGTGCACATTAATATTTACATTTTTAATTACACGAAAACAGCGGATTGGATGTTACTCTTCTCAAATCAGAGAAGAACAACAATGGAAATGAAATTCCTCCCCCACCCCTTACCCAAGAGGTAGATATTGCTGGGACGTTAACACTATGGGGCGCTCACCATTTGCCACACCTGCTCTCTGCCTTGATATGGAAGCTGCATAATCATGGTCTTCATTCTTAGCATGCAACAAACCTTGACAGAGCAGAAATGAAAGATCAGGGGATCAGAGAGGGCAGCCCAAACACAACTGACTTTAGGACAGCCAGAGACAGAATCAATAAACGGAGGCCCCATCCTTGCTGGCTACACTCAAGAAGTGTAGCATATACCCCGGTGGCAGGCCTGTTCCTCTTCTCCTCCTCACACCATATCCTAAGGAATGCCGTGATGGGATGACAGCACCTCATTCCCAGGCACACAACAGGATCTCTCTGCAGCCCCCAGCCCTTAGGGAAAGCCCCTTCCTCCAGGTGTATCTTCTTTCTGAATTGAAACAGCTGAGACTTCTAGTAGTAGTCAACTTATTTTTGTCGTATTTTTATCAGCCGGCATTTATTTAGCAACTACTATGTGCCAGACACTTTCTAATCATATCTTGACCTGAATTCTTATTCATCCCTGTCTCCTGGCTCCCGAGTGGTCACCTAGCCTCTGATCAACAGCCTCCATCGATGGAGAACTCA
This sequence comes from Vombatus ursinus, assembly GCF_900497805.2. Classification (NCBI taxonomy): domain Eukaryota; kingdom Metazoa; phylum Chordata; class Mammalia; order Diprotodontia; family Vombatidae; genus Vombatus; species Vombatus ursinus. The sequence continues at coordinate 3,811,795 of NW_020950172.1, read as the reverse complement.
TTGGCCCATTTTCTTCTTTCATGGCTTCCTTCATTAATTCGTGTTTCTTTCACTCATCTTGCAATGTTCTTCTCTGAAACTGCCCCATTGGCTCCTAACTCTGCCCCATGGGTTCAAGTACCAATGTACATTAGGGCCTTTTGACCTTATAATCCTAGTAATGGAGGCCACTGATAGAAAGCTTCCCTAGAATAATGTGCATTAATAACAGCTATTGGCTCAATGGTACCTTCAAGTTGGCAGAGCACTCTATGCATATCATCTCATCTGATCTTTACAATATACCTGTCAGCTAGATGCTGTCAACCCTATTTCACAGATGAGGAGACTGAGACTGAAAGAGCTTAATAATTGTCCATAAGCATCAGAGGCAAGATTTCAAAGGGCACATCTGAAGGTTTCCAAATAAAAACAAATGGCAAGTCAGTGAACATTTTTTAAGCCCCTACTGTGTGCCAGGTATCACTCATCAACTGCAAAACATCCAGACAATGTGTGGCATATGAAAGTAACAGAGTATCATATGTGATGTAAGAAACAATGAACAGGAGAAAGACAAGAAAATATAGGACTATATGTAGATGATAAAGAATAAAGTAAATAGAAACAAGGGACCAGTATATGTGACCACAGTAATGTAACCAAAAGCTACATCAAAAGGCAGTTAAACTCAGGCTAGTTCCGATGCCCAATCTTGGTAGGCACTAGCAGAGGATGAAAGGCACTGCTCTCTTCTCAGAAGATATGGGCTGCCTTCTTGTCTCGTCCCACTTTGCTGTTGCAAGTCTATTAGGAAATAACTGGAACAGATCTATTGGAAATGTATTAGGAAATAACTAATAGTTTTTTCAAAAGAATCAATTTATAAAGAGCAAATAATTCACCTTTTAAAAGATCAATTCTTGCATGGGAAATGGGTCTAAGACACAACTTTGTCTCCATTGCTGAGTGAGTACCAAGGCAACAGTTCCAGGCTGCTGGCCAGCTCCACACTCTCTCAAAGGGTGAGATAAGCCCAGGCCTCATCCATGCTGCATGAGATGAGAACAGCTTTCAGGCAGAGCCCTTCCCACAGGGCTCATTTTGTTGTGGGCCTGAGTGTCCTCAGGGCAGATTTAGAATATCAGGAGCAGATAGGACAGGGTCACCTGTTGTCCATGTCTCCTTCCAAGTGGAGAGGGACTGCAGGGTTTTGGATCTTTCTCTGGAAGACCCATCAAAGGGATGCTCACCAGTCGTTCTCAGCTCAGACAGAAAAATGAGTTTACAATTATGAGGTAAGGATCCTGGCAGACAGAAGGAAGAACATCTTGTCTGAAAGGATGATTAGACATAGGGAATTCTCTGGAAGGAGGCTGAGGCTCTTTCCCTGAAGATGTTTATAAATAGGCCAAGCAGTCACATGGCACATACCCCTCCCCTCAGGGTAGGGTACATGCCTGGAGGCAGGGGACTGGACCAGAAGACCTTTCTTCTGATCTTGCTATCCCCCTTTGGCAAATCTGGCAAAAAGAGAAAGAGAGAGAAAGAGAGAGAGAGAGAGAGAGATGAGCTGCCCAGGGGGTTTATACCATTGCTGAAAGAGGAAATTCACATGGCAGGGCTGAGTCTAATTGAAATTGATTTCAAATGGGCATGGTAGGGGTTGGGTAGAAAGGCCTGGACACACGGTAAAGCCTTCACTGTGGAGAATGAGACATTGTGGATCCCAGCCTCCTTGCTGCTAAATAAATATTCATCAGTGACACAAACCTCCATTTGGCAAATACTTAGTAAGCACCTACCATAAGCTAGGCCTAGTAATCAGTGTTGTTAGACCCTATCCTTAAGGAGCTTCCAGTCTAAAAGGGCTGATACATAATAGACACCATGGAAATAGGACGTGAGGTACAAGACGACGAGGGAAGAGGAGAGACTCAGACAAAGCATACTGGGAATATTTGAGAAGGTGACTTCACTATCGGCTGGGGGATGAGGGCATAGGAGAGGGTCAGAAAAAGTGGACTAGGAATAAGGGGGAAGGGAGAGGTTACTTCAAAGTTGGGGATGGTTCAGGCCAGGCTTCAGGGAGGAAGCTGCCTCTCAGGTGGGATTTGAAGAGGTGTCAAAAGGGAAGCTGTGCAAAAACAAAAAGCAGGGCAAGCCTGGAGGTGCTTAGCAAAGTTTAGCTTATTAGAAATGTAATATGCACTCAACAGGTTAGATGGTGTTGTGGTCCTTCAGTCATTTCAGTCATGGCCAATTCTTTATGGTTCCATTTGGGGTTTTCTTGGCAAAGATACTGGAATGATTTGCCATTTCCTTCTCCAGCTCATTTAACAGATGAGGAGACTGAGGCAAACACAGTTAAGTGACTTCCTCAGGGTCACACAGCTAGTGTCTAAGGTCAGATTTGAACTCAAGAAGATGAGTCTCCCTAACTTTAGGCCCAGCATTCTATCCATTGCTTCATCTAGCTGACCTCTACTTAGATGTAAGCACTGATATAGCATATTCATCAAATTTTCCAATAAGAAAAGGCTGTCAAGGATGGACAACTACCAAAATGGAATACAAGAACTGATTTCAAAAAAATCTCAAAAGGCTATAGGATAATGACAAAAATGTGGCAAGATGAACTTTAGCATGGATCAATGCAAACTCCTATGTGTGGGTTCAAGCAATAAATCGATCCTGAAAGTAAAGGAAAGGAAAATTGTGATAGATGTTGCTCATTTGTAAAAGTGGATTGTAAGGTCAATGCAAATTCATAAGCATCAGAAGCAAGATTTCAAAGGGGCACATTTGAAGGTTTCAGCATAAAAACAAATGAAGTCAGTAAGTTAATAAACTTTTTTAAGCCCCTACTACATGCCAGGCATCACCCATCAACTGCAAAACATCCAGACAATTTGTGGTATATGAATGTATCAGAATATTATTTGTGATGTAAGAAACAATGAACAGGAGAAAGTCAGGAAAATGTGGGAATATATGTAAAAAATGATAAAGAATAAAGTAAATAGAAACAAGGAACCAGTATATGTGACCACAATAATGTAATCAAAAGGCAGTTAAACTCAGGCTAATTGCAGTGACCAATTTTGGTAGGCACTAGAAGAAGATGAAAGGCACTGACTTCTTAGCAGGGAGGTAGGTGACTACAGATGCACAATATGACAGTGAAAAAGCAAAGTTGACTTAGGGAGGCGGAGCCAAAGATGGCGGAGTAAAGGCAGTGACTTGCTCGAGCTCTCCCCCAAACCCCTCCAAATACCTGTAAAAAAATGGCTCTAAACAAATTCTAGAGCAGCAGAACCCACAAAAAGAGAGTGAAACAAATGTCCAGCTCAAGACAACTTGGATAGTTGATCAGAAAGGTATACCGTACCGGGCTGGGAGAGGAACGCAGTTCAGCATGGATGTGCAGGCCTCAGTGAACCTGGAGCAGGCCTCAGAAGACTGAATCATGGGCAGCTGTGGTGGTTTCCAGAACTCTCTACCCATGAATGCCAAAAACAACTTAGAAGGTCAACGGGAAAAGTCTGTGTCTGTGGTGAGACAGAGAAGCATGGTTGTCTCAGCTCCAGTCCCCAAGCTCGGCCCCCTGGTGGTGGCTGCCTCCTAAACTTCTGGCCCACAGACTGAGGGGAATCAAGTGGCTGATCAGAGGGGGATTGCAGGGATCTCTTTGCTGGTGCAGGATTCTCTTGCTTTGCCCATGCTTGGATCTGGGTCACAGTTCTAGGTGGCGGTCCTGGGGCAAAGAGGAGTACTGCTTGTAGTGGTGGTGGAGAGGAAATGCTCCTCACAGTTCCAAGACAGAAAAGAGTGCTTGTGGTCGCTCATACACCAAAGCACAGGCCAGGAAAGGAGTAAAACACCTTGCCCTTGATCATAGCACCTTGGAAGAATTGAAAATTTACAGGTCCCTAGAAGTATCTGAAAATAGCTGCACAGAACCCCTGAAGCTTGGGACAGTACATTCTCCACACTGGAAACAGACCCCTACCTTAACAAAGAGTTTAAAACTCAAGTAATTGGTTGGGATCATGAGAAAGCAGCACAAAAAGAGTCAGACTATATTATCTTACTTTGGTGACAAAGAAGATCAAAACATACAACCAGAAGAAGACAACAAAGCTAAAGCTCCTACATCCAAGGCCTCCAAGAAAAACATGAATCAGTCCCAGGCCATAGAAGAGCTCAAAAAGGATTTTGAGAAGCAAGTGAAGGAAGTAGAGGAAAAACTGAGAGTGATTCTAAAGGAGACCCAAAAAAATACTGAAGAAAATAACACCTTAAAAAATAGCCTAACCCAAATGGAAAAAAAGGTCCAAAAAACCAGTGAGGAGAAGAATGCCCTAAAAAGCAAAATTGGCCAAATGGAAAAGGAAGTCCAAAAGATTACTGAAGAAAATACTTCCTTAAAAATTAGAATGGAGCAATTGGAAGCTAGTGACTTTATGAGAAATCAAGGCACTGTAAAACTAATCCAAAAGAATAAACAAATAGAAGAGAATGTGAAATATCTCATTGGAAAAACAACTGACCTGGAAAATAGATCCAGGAGAGAGAATTTGAAAATTATTGGATTATCTGAAAGCCATGATCAAAAAAAGAACCTAGACAAAATCTTTCAAGAAATTATCAAGGAAAACCGCCCTGATATTTTAGAACCAGAGGACAAAATAAAAATTGAAAGAATCCACTGATCATCTCCTGAAAGAGATCCCCTAACGAAAACTCTTAGGAATATTGTAGCAAAATTCCAGAATTCCCAGATCAAGGAGAAAACACTGCAAGCAGCCAGAAAAAAACAATTGAAGTATTGTGGAAACACAATCAGGATAACACAAGATTTAGCAGCTTCTACATTAAGGGACCAGAGGGCATGGAATATAATATTGCAGAGAGCAAAGAAGATAGGATTACAACCAAGAATCACCTACCCAGCAAAACTGACTATAATCCTTCAGGGTAAAAAATGGTCATTCAGTGAAATAGGGGACTTTCAAGCATTCTTGATGAAAAGACCAGAACTAAGTATAAAATTTGACTTTCAAATACAAGACTCAAGTGAAACATGGAAGAGGTAAATGGGAAAGAGAAATCATAAGGGACTCATTAAGGTTGAACTGTTTACATTCCTACATGGAAAGATGATATTTGTAACTCACGAGTCCTTTGGCAGTATTAGTGTAGTGGGAGGAAAAAAATATATATATATGTATGTATGTATAGATAGATAGATAGATAGATAGACAGACAGACAGACAGACAGATAGACAGACAGACAGACAGACAGACAGACAGATCGATAGATAGATAGATAGATAGATAGATAGATAGATAGATAGATAGAT
>NW_020950172.1:3799482-3806440 GCF_900497805.2 Vombatus ursinus | reverse complement strand
AGATAGATAGATAGATAGATAGATAGATAGATAGATAGATAGATAGAGGGCACAGGGTGAGTTGAAGACGATGGGGTGATATCTGGAAAATAAAATTGAGGGGTGAGAGAGGATTATACTGGGAGAAGGAAAAAGGAAGAGGTAGAATGGGGTAAATTATCTCACATGATACAGACAAGAAAAAGCTTTTACAGTAGAGGGGAAATGGGGGAAGGTGAGAGGGAATGAGTGAATCTTATTCTCATAGGATTTGGCTTAAGTAGAGAATAACATACAATATTGGGTATGGAAATCTGTCTTACCCTGCAGGAAAATAAGGGAGGAAGGGACGAGAGAGCAGGGGGTTGATAGAGGGAGGGTAGATTGGGCGAGGGGATAATCAGAAGCAAACACTTCTGAGGAGGGACAGGGTCAAAAGAGAGAATAGAATAAAGGGGGGGTAGGATAGGATGAAGGGAAATATACTTAGTTTTTCACAACATGACTACTATGGAAGTGTTTTGCATGACTACACATCTATAACCTGTATTGAGTTGTTTGCCTTTTCAGTGAGGGTGGGTGGGGAGGGAGCAAGGGAGAAAATTTGTAACCCAAAGTTATAAAAACACATGTTAAAAATTAAAAAAATATGTCTAAAACAATGTAAACATGAACTAACAATAAAATAAAATGAAAAAAATGTTAATGTTATATTCAGCAGTATGTAGAGAGGCATGGGACCTGTGGTCAGAACATATCGGAAATATTGTGTCCTAGTTGGGATGCTGCATTTCGGAACGGATATTGAGAAAGTGGAACACTTTCTGAGGACAGCAACCAGGAAAGTGAGTGAAGGCAAAAGACCTTGCCATCTGAGCAAAAGATGAAGGAGTAGGTGATGTTTAATTTGGAGAAGAAATAGAGAAAATAATCACCGTCTTCAAACATCAGATGGGCTGACCTGAGGCAGAGAGCACCAGCCAAAACCTGACCAAGAATTCCTCTTACTGACATGTGGTCCTCTAGTTTCAACTGGAAAACCTCCAGCGAGGGCATTCCCACTTCTCCTGAGCCAGCCTAATGCAGTTTTGGTCAACTCTAATTTTTATCAAGTTGCTCCTTGCTTGATTTTTATGCCTTTGGCCCCCTAACCCTGGTTCTGCTTACTGGGGCCAACAAACACATATAGTTCCTCTTTCCCCATGGGAATACTGGCAAGGAGACAAACAAGTCTTTTCATGTTCTCTTCCACACAGGCAAAGTTTTGTGAATTCCAAGATAAAAGTCCCCAGTTCTATTCACAGATATCCATAGGGCAGCAATACTCTCACCATCTTTGCCAACCTTCCCTTGGCATATTTCTATTGGTCATTTTCCCTCATTATCAGTGGTTTCTGTAACAAGGGCAAATATCCCAGATGCAGTCAGACCAGGGAAGACTAGAGGACAATTACCTCCCTCATTCTTGGAAAGTGGAACCCCTTTGATGCAGCTTAAGAGTCCACTAGTGGTAGCACAGATTCCTCTCTAGTTCTGATTCTGACTCAGCAGACTTCTCCACCATGCTTCACCTGCTTTCTCAAACTGGAAGATCCCTCTGCCCCTGAGGTCTCCTTCCCCATTGGTGAGTTTCTCCCAGAATTTCCATTTTGAGGATGGTCCCAAGACAGGTATGCTTCATTCTTCTCTCAACTCTGCTTCTGACTCTCTGGGCTTTGTCTGGCATTTCTTCATGAAGGTGCCTTCCCTTCCATCCCTGATCCCAACTTGTCAATTCCTTTTTTTATGTTCTATCTTTCTTATTAGAATGTAAGCACTTTGAGTTAGGGAAATGTTTTGATTTTTGCTTTTATTTGTAACTCCAATGCTTAGCACAGTGCCTGGAACATAGTAAGAGCTTAATGAAAGCTGTTGATTTGATTTACACTGATGACTAATATTAAGCTTTCCATTTGATAAAAAAAAGGTAGATTTCTTTCTAATGCAAACCATTTACTAAGTTATGCCTCTTCCAACTCATACTTGGCATTGATTTTTTGAACCCAAACGTAGGATTTTGCATTTTTCCCTGTTAAATTTCATCTTGATTCAGTGCTTCATTCTAGCCTGTCCAAATTGCTTTTGGATCCTCATTCTGTCATTCGATGTATTTATTACTGCTAAGTCTGAAATAATAGATTCTGTGCAGATGGGTGGTACCCATCAATCCACCCAGACTAGTCTAGTCTCAAAGGATTTAATAAGATAATTCCCTAAATTATAGATTCAAAAATGATCTCCTGGCACCTCTGTAAGGTTCTCTATTTAGCTCACAAACATCACTCCCTAGATGGAGTTTGCCAAACTCCATTAAAATCCACATTACCAGGCTGTTCATAGAGTGTGTCTTTGCAAGGCAATAGGTGACCGATGTCACTGGCCATCTCTCAAGGCCCTGACTTGCCCATCACTTTCAATGAGAGGAGAAGGAAACACCAAGAAACATACACAGGATACCTTCCACTATCTTTTAGTATCAAGAAAGACCTCTTAAAAGAATAAAAAGCAACTGTCTCTTCTCCTTGACCTCTGGCCTCATGCTTTGTCCTCCTTCCTAGGACCTCTGCTTTCTTACATAGCTGCGCTTTTACAAAATGCCAGAGGATAATCAGGTAACAGAAGACAATCCCACTGTCCTTAGTCCTAAAGAGAGCACAGCTGGAAGGCAGCATCCAGCCCAAGGGCCATAATTCAGTAAAGGAATTGACAAGCTGAGAGATTGTGTCATATAGAAGATAGAAAACCTGCCTTGGAATCATAAAGAGTTGGATTCAAGTTCCACTTTGGGACTGGGTCACTTTGGGCAAACCTCTTAAACTCTCAGTGCTCTCTAGGCAATTCTGAGATTACACTTTGGAGAGCATCTGCTCCAAAAAAATCTGCTTTGGGGGAGTTTTCACATAGAAATCCCTTACACTAATGAAATCACGGGTCTTGTCCAAAAAATTAAAAAAAGACAAAAACAGGGAAGGGAAGCCAGGATCCCTTAGGACCATACCACACAAGCATCAGTTCAATGTAACTGGAGACATTTTTGGGATGTGAGTGTGTGTGTGTTTGTGTGTGTGTGTGTTCTTAGAAAAGAGAAAATGAGGAGTGGGAGGTTGAAAGAGTAGCTGTACATTTCAAGAATTTTAAGGGCTGTCACATGAAAGAGGGATTAGATCTACTCTAGTCTCATCACACACACACACACACACACACACACACACACACACACACACCCTGCAAAACTGAAACAGAAACACCATAAAGCACAGACCAAACTAGGAGTAATATTTCAGAGAGAGCTCGAATTAAGTTTCAGATGATGATAATGATGATGATGTTGATAATGATGGTCAGAATTTACATGGTGCTCGGAAGTTTATAAAGGGCTTTACATGTGTTGTTTCATTTAATCCTCACAATAATCCTATGACTGATACCTTTATAAGTGCTATTATTATTTTACAGATGGGAAAACTGAGGCTCAAAGTTTAAATGACTTGTCTAGTGTCCCACAGCTAAAGAAAGTGTCTGAGTCAGGATTTGAACTCAGGTTTTCCTGACTAAAGGTCCAGTGCCCTAGCCAGTGCACCGCCTGGCTTATAACAATGAGAGTTGACCAAAAGTGTGATAATCTGCCTAAGGTGTTGAGTTCTCCCTCACTCAATTCAAGGATGACTGAAGATGTATCATGTTCAAGATATTATAGAATTCATTCACGATTTCTATAGCACTTGGACTAGAAGATAATCTATGACAATTCCCCGATTCAATGAATGAGGTTAAATGAAAACTTTCCTTTCTATAAGCAGGAAAGACTTAATGAAATAGTGAATAAGGTTCGATAGAACATGCAAACATTTCCAATGAGAATGATGCACACTGAAGAGGCACAGAGACCGTAGGTCCAAATTCCATCTCTCCTGCTTGAATGATCCGGGCCAATCACTGAATTTGGTGGGTCTTGGGCTCTTCATCTGTCAACTAAGTGTTTTGAACTATCTGGCCCTTCGGATGAAATGAGATGATATTTGTAAAGCACTTAGCACAGCGCCTGCCATGTAGCAGGCCCTTAATACATACCTGTTCCCCCTTCTGTCCCTTCCAGTTCCATGTCTATGTCGCCATCTCCAAATTGCTTTGCTAGGCCTTCACACATTCACAAAATCTGGATCCACCCTCCCATCCCAACCTTACATCATCTTGCTTCTTTCTCATCACAAGCTCTGCCCCACCCCCTGCCCAAACGGACCCATCGGCACGCTCTGTGGAAGCTCTGCACTCCCACCACACACCCGGAGCTTCATAGGTACAACACACAAAGGCCAGCCGCCATTTCTTTAGCACATTAGAATGTACAAGGTCCTTTACTACAATAAGCCTATGATGCAAATGGTCAGTCTCAGCCGGACCTGGGAACCGCCAGATATGCAAAGTCCTTCTACCATACAAAGTGGGAACACCTCTACAACTTAGTCTTAGAAAATGTCCTTAGAGCACCGAGAAAGTGAAATGACTTGCCCAGGGTCACAGAGGCATTGTGGGTCAGAGACAGGTCATACTGGCAGGGAAGAGTCTCATTGTTAACTGTTTCTCTCCCAAGGCTCTGCCCACAGCACACACTTCAAAACTGCTTGCTGCTAAGAGCTGAGGGTTTGGTGTGCAGTGGCCAAGCTCCCCAACCCCTTAGAAACACTAAGTGTCCCCCTGGACTCCCATCTTTGCTTCAGATGCACATTCCTAGGAGAGCCTGCCAAGAACAAAGCCTGCTTCATTGCAGTCCTTTCACTGATCCTGCCTGGCCTGGGCAGGCACAGGCATGAGGCTAGAACAAAGAACCCTCATGGAGACACAAGCTAGCAAGGAGCATAAGACTCAGGGGGCTTGGGGTCAAGTCCCACCTTGGCCAAGAACTATATGACCTTGGGCAAATTGCTTCTGAGTTTGTTTTCCCCTCTGAAAAATGGTGTGGTTTGACTGGATGACCTTTAAGGTCCCTCTCATTTCCAATATTTCTCGTACTAAGATTTCACCTAAATGAGGCAGTCCACGTCCTAGACCCCCTCCTAATTTTGAACCTCAGTGTTTGAGGTCCTTAGGTCTCTCATAGCTCTGGCATTCTCTGTTCTGAGGGTCCTTCTTGCTCTGACATCCCCTGTTCTCAGGCCCTCCCAGCTCTGACATCCCCGTTCTCAGGCCCTCCCAGCTCTGACATCCCCTGTTCTCAGGCCCCTCCCAGCTCTGACATTCCTTTTCTAGCTGCATCACTAAATTCTCCATGAAAAAATGAAGATCCTGTTGTAAGCTCTTCTATAGTTTATCCTCTTTCTCTTTCAGTTGGTTTCCTAGAAGAGAGGTAATGGGAGCGCTCAGCGTTATAAAGAATCCCGTTTCATTGTTACAAATGGGAGTACTCTCTGAGCCTCTCTCCTTTAGCCCCCAGCTTCCTGAAAGCCCTCTTGCAGGATGCCTGGGCAGTCTGACCCTCAGTAATCCCAGACTTTTTTTGTTCAGGGAAACCCAGCTTGTCTGGATAATAGGGCTCCTAATAGTTTTGGGGCCTGGCTTTCTTCCCCAAGGGAGAGACAGTCTGAGGAAAGTGGATTCTGATCATCAAAGAAGGCAGGCCCTGTACTAAGTGTCATCCTTCAAATGTGTCCTCCAGCACAGAGATCCCTCAAGTCCCCTATTCCACACCCTCCAATAATTGACGCTGAGAAATGTACCTGTTTATGGGATAGGCCTCAGTCCATGAACAGTCTCTGAACACTTTGAGCAAAGCCCAGAGAACAGCCATGAAATCCCTGAGGGGCCAAGAACAGATGGACACATGGAGAATTCCCAACACTAGGCCTCATGCACTTCCTTGGCTTTGATGCTGGTGGGGAGACAGATGACAACTGGTTGTGGGTTCTTGTCTTTCCTGCCCTCTGAGCCTCAAGCCTCCAATTCTTAGCCATTCCCTCAGCTTAAACTCCAGGTATGCAACTTTGCCAAGAATTAATTTAGAATCCTAACAGCACAGACTGAGAAGGCGACTTAGCAAGACACCTGGTCCGGTCTCTCACCCAATGCAAACAGCCTGAGGTGCCAACTGCACAACAAAGACAGGAATTATTAGTAATAATTCTTGTCAGGGGAGGGGGAATGGACCTGTCATGTCTTAGGGTCATAGGAGCAGATTTAGGGTTGGAAGGGACCTTTGAGGGCACCAAGTCCAAATCCTTCATTTTACAGGTGAGGAAACCAAGGCTGAGAAAGGTAAAGTGACTTGTCCAAGGTAACAAGCTAGTCAAGTGCTCAGGTTGTCCTAACTTCGAATCCAGCCCTCCATTCACTCTGCCCCCTACTGCCTTGTTATGTTACTGCCCCTTGGTATAGAAATCTGTGGGTTGAGGAAAGTCCCTCTGAGAAATCTGGCTGGCCCCTTCTAGGTCACTTAAGAGTCTCAGAGTCCCCTGAGGCACTGAGAAATTAAGGGACAGCTAGCTCCCTCCTCTGTGCTTGAAGTGGGGCTTACACTCAGATCTTCCTCGCTAGCTCACTTCTCCATACTCTACACAATTTGTCAAGTCAATTGGCAATGTGTCAGGCACCGTCCTGGGCTGAATACTGGGGATAAAATTACTTTTATTTAGAAGCAGCTAGGTGGCCCAGTGCATAGGGCAACTGGACCTAGAGTTAGGAAAATCTGAGTTCAAATCCAGCCCCAAACACTAGCCGTATGACCTTGGAGCAAGTCACTTAAGCTCCTCTATTTGCCTCAGTTTCCGTGCCTGTAAAATGGGGATCATAATAGCATCTACCTCTCAGGGTTGTTGTGCGGATCAAATGAAATAATAGTTGCAAGTGTGTAAGGCCAACACCCGACACGTAACAGGAGCTTAGTAAATGTGTGTGCCCTCCTCTCCTTCCTTCCCTCTCTCCCTTTTCCTCTCTCCCTTGGCCCTTC
>NW_020950172.1:3791368-3799472 GCF_900497805.2 Vombatus ursinus | reverse complement strand
CTCTCCTTCCTTCCCTCTCTCCCTTTTCCTCTCTCCCTTGGCCCTTCCCTCTTTTCTCTCTTCTCTCCCTTCTTCCTTCTCTCCCTCCTTCCCTCCTTCCCTTCCTTCTTAGTACTATGATGGGTAACACCTACACAGTGGTCACAGCTCCAGTAGAAGTAACAGGACGTGTCAGAACATTGATGGCAGTAGCAACAGCAGCAGTGAGATGAGCCCCAGTAACTATGGCGCTGCTCCCAAATGTGGCCTGCCGGTGGCTGGCTTAGCACTAGCAATGAAGATAACAGGACTGTACCATTTTGCACACCCAGGGCAGGGCTCGAGGGCTCAGATCCTGAAGGTCTAAGCCCTGACCAAGGGGAGCTCACAGTCCATTGAGGGAGCATGAGACGCACACGGGCGCAGATAAACATCAAAACAGACAAATGAGGTAAGGGCTTGAGGAGAGGGCCAGCACAGTTCTGGGAATTCCGGGAAGGGTGAGATCAGCTGGAATGGTAGAGAAGGTACCCATGGATCTGAGCCATGGAGGATAAGTGGAAGTTTGACAGGCAGGCGTTCAGGAGAGGAGAGAGCACAGCAGGGCCAGGTACTAGTGCATGCAAAAGCCTTTGACCTAGGTGCCCCCGGGATCCTGACTGCAGTAATTACACCATACAAGGTAGAAGGGCTCAGTAATTGCAAACCTGAGTCAGCATGAATGCTGTCTCCTGAGGCAGTTCATTAGACCCTAAAGCACTGAGAGCCATTTTTCCACATGATTTCTAGAGTACAGAGCCTGTCAGGGCCTCTCGGTGCCTCGACCACAGCAGATTTGAAGGGCTCTGAGAACCACAGAGTCCCCGAGCTGGAGGAGGCTTCAGAGGGCTTGTTGGGTCACCCTCGCTAAATCCCCAGATCCCCCTTTCAGTCAGCAAGGGGCTGCTGACCCTCTACTTAGACATCCCCCCAACTCCAATAGGCAACCTTACCCCACAATGGTCTTGTTTTGATTTTGTTAAGCATCATGTGAGATCGGAGACAGAGCTAAGTTCACAATCAGGAAGAACTGTGGTCAGGTCCCAATCCTAGCTGTGTGACTCTAGCCCACTGTCTAATACTCCAAGTTTCAGAGGAAATTCCAACCTGCAACGGCAGAAGGAATTTCCTCCTGGTGCAAGATCCACTTTACGATCTTCCCAGCTTTGAGAATCTGTGGTGAGAACCTTGCTTGTAGGCAAAGGAAAGAGAAGCACCTCCCTGGACCAAGGCAAAGCTGAAGGGAGCTAGAATGGATGCTCGCATTTGGCAGCCAGGCCTTCTTCATCCTCATCCCTGTCCCTTCACAGGCGGTAGGGTGGAAGTTCCTTGAGGGAGGGGCTGCCTGGCTTCCATCTTTGTATGCCCAGTGTCTAGCCCAGGGCCTGGCACAACACCAGGTGCCTAATACATGCTTGTGGAGTGTGTTATCAACTACACCTAGGCTGTTGTGTGGCTGTGCCAGAGAACAGGTCAGAGAGTTTGCTAAGAGTTTACTTATTCCTTTGGTCTCCTGCCTTTCTCTTTACTCCATCAATAGCCAGTAATTCCGGGAGCCCCAACTGTTATCTGTTCTAAGGCTCAAGAAAAGGCCAATTGCCCATAAAGCATCCTCTTCCAAGAAGGGCTTTTTTCCCCTTAATAGAAGGAGCCATATGATGTATAACCCTCCTCTTAACTGCCTGGCAAATCTTTATCTCCTTAATGAAATCCACTAGTCGGGAGCTTTAATCCCAACGCCCAGAGAGCCAACAGCAAATCTCCTATTTTAAATCACAGAGATGAGGGCTCTCTGATTCTCTCCTCTGTCAACAACCAAGGGGAAAAAAAAAAAGTTTGGTGCGGCCTCACTCCTTTCCAATCAAGACCACTTACGGCCTGCTCGCTGTTCTGTTCTCTTTGATCCGATGGGCCTGGAAGATAAGGCCAAGGTTTCAATGGGCCAGTCCTTAAGCTGTTCTATTTTCTTAAAGGCCAGGGAGGAAGGGGCTCACTGCAGATGAATACCACGAACCATGTCTGGGTAATTGAGTGACTCGGCCGGCATCCATCGGTAGCCATGGGGATGAAATACAAATACTGACTTTTGGAGACATTGCGAGGCGATGGGGGTGGGGTGGGAGAGACGCCGCTGCCGCTTTAGCAGAAATGCTGAAGGCCCATAGAAGTAGGAGCTGCCAGCGTGGCTGCCCTGCCAAGGAGAGGACTATGGGGGAGATGAAGGCTAATTCTGTCTCTTGGACCACATGCCATGGGATGCATGAAACCTTTTCTGATTCCCAAACCGCTAGTGCCATCCATCGTAAACTAGCCTGTGTTTATTCACTTTACATCCTTGCTTCATGTATGTTTTATGTGTACTTCTTTTCCCTATTAGACTGTCAGCTCCCTGTGGGTAGGTATTGTTTCATTCTTCGTACTGGTATCCCATGCCTGTTGCTGTGCACTACATAGCTGGTCCCTATCGACTGACTGATGGATTATTGCCTGGTTTCTGGCTCTCCCCAGCCTCCCTTCGAGGCCCATGCCCACTCCCCCCAAACATCACAAAGGAATGTCCTTCTAGGAACACCATTCCACCTGCCTTCCTCCCCTGTTCCTTAGCAGCCCTACCTATGTAGCAACCCCATGCCTGCCCTGGAAGACTGTTGGTTGTTCAGGGTCCAGGGATCTCTAGAACAAACAGGTTACAGTCAGAGAGGTTGTGGGCAAGAGATAAGCAGCTCCCCCTCTGGGAAATAAAGGAGTGGAATGTCCTCTGAGGGTTAGCTGAAGGACCCAAGGATATTTAACCTAGAGAAGCCAGTACTCAGGGGTGGAGGGAGGTGTGACAACGGTGCTCTTAAAATATCTGATGAGCTTCCAGGAGAAAGACCAAATAGACCATCTTTGGTCAGTCTCAGAGGGGAACATGGTGGGTGAGGGGTTGCAAAAAGGCAGATGAAGGTTTGATATTATGAAAAAAAAAATACTTCTCAGGAATGAGAGTTATTTGAAAGTAGAAGCTGCCTATGGAAGTCATGGATTACTGCTCAATAGAAATACTCTGTATGATCCCTTTTGGAGGGTGTTCTAAAGAGGATTCTTATTCAGCTAAATCATGGGTTCTTAAGTTGGGGGACCATAGACACACATACTTTACCTATATGAATATATTTTGCATATACACACACACACACACACACACACACATATATTCTTAACTGTATTTGACATATTGGTTTCTTTTGTCATCTTACATTTTTTGTGACTTGGAACCAGGGGCCATAGGCTTTGCCAGACTTCCAGAGGGGCCAATGACATAATCTGAGCTATTTGTGGGACTAGATGATCTCAGGAGTGTCCTTCAACTCAAGATTCTGAGACTCTGTGTGTGATTTTCCTCAAATCTTCAGCTATAATCCACCCCCCCCCAACATACTCATCCCAAGGGATGGTTCTGTTCATGCTAAGCCCAAACCTCTATATGGACAAATGATGTGAAAATTGGGTTTCTACTGAGTCACAGTGACTCCCACACCAACCCCAAGAGATGTCCCTGCCCATGGCATATCCAAATTCATATATTGATAAATAATGCAAAAATTTGGGGTTTTATAATGAATTTCCACCCTCACTCCTTCCCCCCCCCACACACACACACTTTATCTACGTGGAGAGTTAGTGAAAACTTTGTTCTCCTTTTGTAGCTACAGAACTTGATGGCTGATAGAGTGATGGCCAGGCTTTCGAGTTAGCATTCCCATTCTCCCTTTTACTACAAGGCATAATTGATTTTTCAAAGAAACATCCCCTGTATCTCCCTACAAATGAACCCTTTATTCTTATTCCCAGCAAAGCAAGAATCAAAACATAGCAAATCCATCCATGATAGAGTTTCCATGGTCACCACCATGGGCACTCATGGATCAATAGAGGTTAACACACTGGGGCCAGGTATGCCATGGTCTCCACTGGCTGAATACACCAGTCCACACTGCACAATTATGAGTGGTGCATCGGTGTCCCTGCCCTCAGGGTGGAGGACCCCCATACTTCTAACTGTGAGCCACATCTCATAGCCATTCCAGAGGAAGTTCATGTGACTGGCATGGATGGCAGTGATCCATCTGAAACAACAGCCCTCTTAGTGCCTTTTTTCCCCTTCCCAACAACATTAACTGTCATGCCGGAGAAGTCAGATTGGCCTCCAAGTAGCACTAAACCTTTGATTACATATTGCAGTGAACGAATGTTTTGCTAAGAGTAAAGATCTCAGAAATCATTACTCCACCCCACGTTGTCTTCGAGACATTTCTTGCAATGGGTTATCCTTTGCATTAGGCAATGCACGGCCAGATGATGGCATTTCAATTTCCATACCAATACCTGGCTGAAATACCAAGGCTGATGCTACAGAGAGCCAATTGCTTCTTTTCTGGGAAGGGGGTAGGTAGGTGATAGGAAAAGTCTGGCTTGGGCCATTGCAATCCTCTTCTCAGCCACACTGGGCTAAGTGGCCCGGATCCATCCGCTACCTGACCTTTACAATCATGGAGAATTGGGACAATGCAGAGCCCCTCCACCGAGCCCAGAGAACCGCAACAGGGCTGGCCGCTTACCGTCCACGCAGGCTGGCCGCGCTCTCGTCGTGCCGGCGATCTGTCCTCTTTTACAAGCACATCTAGCAGTCTGCCGTGCAATAGTCCTTCGGGGCTGGCTGCTATCTCTGTCCAGAGTCACAATCTCACAGGTTCCAGCAGCCAACTGACCTGGGAAATGAGCACAAGCAAAAGAACTGGGGTTAGTGAAGGAGACAGCCGGTGGGGATTCCCAGCATGGGCAGGTGAATGTCGCACAGAAGCAACGATGGATGCCATAGCCCAGAGGAGAAGGGATGTCTCATCATCATTCTTGGTGGTAAGCCCAGGAAGGCCATGGAAACCAGGAAATGGTCATTGCCTCATAAATGACACTAAGTTGGCAACAGTCTGGTGACCTTTCTAGTTTATGTAGCTTTGTTTAAGGGACCAACCCCCCTGTTAACCCCCAACCAGTCTGGGCATATTTCCATCCGTGGCACTGCCATTTCCCCAGTAATGAACCAACCCTGGATGAAACCCACCCTGTCAGCTATAGAATGAAATAGCCCAAAGAGAAGAAACAGAATAAAACCAGTTTTTTTCCCCCAATGCCCAAACCTTGAAGCATTTATTGTAAAAAATAAAATACCATCTTGGGAAAGATTCAATTTATGGAACCAAGCATTATGCCCCCTCTCTGTGATTGTAGGCCTGTTAATGACAACAACTTCCATACTATAAAATAGGAAAATAGGTCAAATTCTTCTTTTAAAGCTGTTAAAAGTGGCATTTTCCAAACTACACAGTTAAGAAATCATGCAATTATCCCAGAGCCCCAGACAGCCGTAAAGAAATAATTCTAGATTAAACCAGAGTTGTTACTAGCGGAATAGAGGGCAGTGTGCACCCACATCTCCGCCTGCTCCCTCTCTTGTGAGCCAGGCAGCCTATCCTCTCCTGCTCCCCATACAAAGGGGACTAGCGTTCACTGTACCCCGTACAGGGTGGACTAGTGGCACTGATTAAGCATTTATTAAGGCATTGACGGTAGCAAGGTAACTGCTGCCCCCAAGAAGCATCCATTCTAGCAGGGGAGACTAGAGGTGCATGCAGCATCCAGAAGAAAAGACAGAGAATAGACCCAAAAGGAACTCAAGGTCATTGGGAGAGGAAGGGAGAAGAGAATGGGAAGCACCCTTTACTTCATGGCTCATGAAGGACTAGTGAGATTTGGGGAGCCAAAGATGGGAGTTCGAGACCCTACTTAGCCACTATTTGCCTAAGTGACTGAAGGTAAGTTATTTCCCCCTCTGGTCTCAGTTTCCTCTTCCATTAAATGAGGCTGTTGAACCACATGGTTTCTAAGCTCCTTCCCCATCTGCCAGTGGAGGCTCATGTTCATGGCTGTTTTTGATGGCAAATAACCTTTTTTATTGGCTTTTCTGATCCACAAGCTTTGTTGTAAATCCTGGCAAAGAAACCTAGTTACTGAGAACTGCTGATTGGAGGGGAATTGATGAGAGCTGCCTGATGAAATTCATATGCCAATAAACCTTTTTTTATTATTCAGAATGCTGCCTTTCTCTACAGAGTGGAAGGAAGCCTAGGCTGCTCATGGCAAAACATTAAGCCCAACCAAGAAATATGGCACCCATTTTCTACAATCAGACTGGGCCAAGGCAACTCCCCTAAAGGGACAGGGGTTATCATTCCCCTTAGCCCGAACTTCCGTTGACTTGTATCAGTATGTAAAACCGATAAGAGGTGCCTTGGTAGGTAGTGAGCACCCTGTCTCTGGAAGGTAGCACCAAGAGGAAGAAGGACTACTTGCGTTCCATGACCTTGAAAGTCTATTCCAACTCAGACGCCCCTACCTACATCATTTTGTCGCCATTTCACAGGGGAAGAAGGAGGAAACAATCTGAGCACAAATGTCAAGTTTATAGATCTCAGACTGGAAGAGACCTCTGAGGACATTTAATCCACCTCCCTCAGTCAACGAATGAGGAAACTGAGGCTTGGATTTCCCAACTAAGAAACTGTAAAGACTGGACTGGGTTACAGTCCTCCGCTTCCAGAGAAATGATAGGTGGGAATCTTGTTTTATGTGTTAGGCCAGAAGTTCTTTTTTTTTTAATTTTTAGGCAATTGGGGTTAAGTGACTTGCCCAGGGTCACACAGCTAGTAAGTGTCAAGTGTTTGGTGTGAGGTCGGATTTGAACTCAGGTCCTCCTGACTTTTTGGTTGGTGCTCTATCCACTGTACCACCACGCTGCCCCAGGCCATGAGTTCTTTGAGGGCAAAAGCTGGGCTGTGTTTACCTTTGCATCTCCAGGGCCTGGCAAAGTAACCTACACACAGAAAGTGCTCAATGTGTGCTCATTAACTACCAGTGTCTGGAGCTGCTCCAGGTCTTGGGTACGAGTAAGGCCAAAGACCCCTTCTTCCCATGAAGAAAGCCAACGACAAAAGATGGGCATTGACAAGCCCATTAAGTTGAAGTCATTACGACTAAAGAGAGTGGAGTCAAATTTTACTTGTCATGTCACTTGCCGTCTGGATGGCCCTGGGCTCAATTTATTATTCCATGGGGCTTGCATTAGATCAGGGGTTTTAACCTTTTTTTGTGTGTCACAGGCCTTTTCTGGTGAGGTGTGGGAAAGTCAATGGGTCCCTTCTCAGAATTGTGTTTATGGATCGCTGGGTAGCATAATGGGTAGAACACAAGACCAGAGTTCAAATCCAGCCTCAAACACTTACTAGCTTGGTGACTCTGGTCATTTAACCTCTGTCTGCCTCAGGTTCCTCCTCTGCAAAATGGGGATAAAAATAGCATCAAGAGGATCAAATGAGAAAATAATTATAAAGCATTTGGCATAGTACTGAGCACATAATAAGTGCTATATAAATGTTAACTATTATTGTTGTTGTTGTATGTGGCAGCTAGGTGGTGTAATGGCTAGAGTCTGACTTCTAATCCAGCCTCAGATCCTTACTAGCTGTGACCCTGGGCAAACCATTTAGACTTTGCCTGCCTCAGTCTCTTCAATTGCAAAATGATGACAATAATAGCCATGAGCAAGTCATTTAACCTCTGTTTCCCTCAGTTTCCTAATCTGTAAAATGAGAATAATTACAGCACTAGCCCCCTGGGTTGCATCTGCAAAGCACTTAGCCTGCTCAGAGGTGTCAAACAGGAGGCCCAGGCCACACTGCAGCCCCAGCACTCTTCAGTGAGGTCCAAATCATAGAAGAATCACCCTTGGGAAATATTTATCAAAATAATAAAGCCACAGTAGAACAGAGATAATATGTGGCGTTCTAAGTCGATACACAGCCTCAGGATTCAGCTGGGGGGCATCCTTATGTATGAGCTGGTGGCTCCATTTCTATTTGAGTTTGAAGCCACTGTGTCAGCCTGGTACACTGAACCCAGAGCCAAGGGCCCTGGTTCAAAACTCAGCTCTGCTATTCCACGCCTGTGAGACCTAGGGCAAGTCAGTAAACACCCCGCCAGCTCGGTT
>NW_020950172.1:3679016-3791358 GCF_900497805.2 Vombatus ursinus | reverse complement strand
CTAGCTAGAACCCTCCTCCTAGGACCAAGGTCTTCCTAGCTAGAACCAATGCTTATATATTTATAAGATTCCCTCAAAGTGGATGTCACTGGGGCCCCTGCTCATAAGCACCCTGGGCAATCACCTGCCTGACCTCCCCCTAATGCCTGCAAGGACAGGAAAGCCTTCAGAGGCAGAGCAAAGAATAAATCTAAGGGCAAGGACAGGGGGATAGGATGGCAAGCCATGGGCTTAAAATAGAGGTACAAAGAGAAATGTGATCGACCCTGGAACTTCACCACCAGGGCTGAGGAGACAGTCACCACTTCTCGAGGTACCACAAAGGCCGACTTTGCGTTTTTTAGATAAAGTTTGAGCCTCCTTGGGCCAGCCCAAGAGCAGAACACAGCTCTGAGGCCAAGGATGGGAGGCCACTGGCAAGGAGGGGAGTGGTTTGTATTTACAAAAATCCTTTGAGAAAGAGGTGAAAAAGCATGGGGAGCCTGTCTACAGACAAAGCTGGATTTGGGAAAGATGAAATAACAGCAACCCAACCGATGACTTACACCACTTTCTAAACTTTTTGTTCATTTTTTTTAATGTCATGGACCCATTTGGCAGTCTGATAAAGCTTCTAGAGGCCTTCTCAGAAAAAGGGTATTTAAATGTATGAAACAAATCCATAGGATTACCAAGGAAATCAATTAAACTGAAATTTAGTTATCCGAGAATCCCAGTGAATACTCCATCATGTCTTCCCTAAGCTCACCTTAGCTCCTATGATGCTCCATTTCCAAAGCACATTGATTGCAATAAGCCACGCCAGATCCCAAGCACGCCATTACTCCCCTACCCAACTTTTAGCTGCAAGGATCATCCACAGAACCTGAAATTCTGCTCCCATGTTGACAGATTTATAGCCAAGGTTTCTTAAAGCTAACTTGCATCGATATCCGGTGCTTGACAAGACAAAGGGATGTCAACTGCATGCCATCTGAAGCCAACAACTCCCAGGTCTGTCCAGTTGAGATGGCCATTTGAAGGGCATCATCATGACCCTGAACCTGGCTTTCAAAGAGACAGAAACAGCAGAGTGTTGGGATGTTGTGCGGTCAATTGCCCCTGCAACACTCCCAGATCCACAAACTAATAAAACGTGGGGCCATTTTAGGTTTGAATCCCTCCTCCCCCAATTATGGTTCGGCCAAATCAAGTCAACCAGGTCACTTCTCTCTGGGTCTTCAGTTTCCGTACCCATTAGTTTGACTAAATGATCTGTTGGGGTTCTCTCACCTCAAAATCTTCTTTGAGCGATTCATGTCCTTCTCCTCAAAAAGCCAATATAGCTTGAGCACAGTAGGGCATTTGGTACGATATTAAAATGGAAGAAATGCTACAGAATCACAATGAACTCTTGCAATCATTTCCCCTGTTTGACAGATGAGGAAACTGAGACCTAGAAAGGGAAGTGACTTGCCTAAGGGTGAACAGGGACTAGTACCAGAGCTGGGATCTGAACCCATGTCTTCTGATTCTTAATTCAGGGCTCTTTCCAGAGCATTAGGAAGACAAAACATCATGGTCTTTGCCCCTGAGGCACTTCAGTTCAGAAAGATAAAGCCCAGATGAGCATACAAAGTCCAGGCCAAGACTCTGTCCTCAACAACAGCACAGTCTGAAGGGGCCCAAGCAAAGCAATCTAGCTGAAGTGGAAGGCTTGGCTCTGTCCCCAGGTGGCTTCCTCCCACCTTCAGCCCAGGTCTTCCCTTGTGCATAGCACGCCCAGGCCCAACGTGCCATTTCAATGAAAAATGTCTCCTCACAGCTTCACCTGTATGCTTAGCAACCCCAGCTCCTTCTCTCCAAAAATGCTGAAAGGGAGGGGATTGGGTTGCCCAAAGCCTACTCGTGGAGCTGCAGACACTTCTCATGAGGTGCAGAGGAGGCAGTGTGTCCAAAACAGAACATGAGATATAACAACAACACAAATCTGGCATCACTTTCGACTAAAATGTGATGGGTCAAAGGGCAGGAATTCAAGCACCAAACACGAGCAGATGGGCAGCAGCCTAGTAGAAAGGGGGCCCCTGGGGAAGGAAGGAGCATGCCAAATCTCAATCATACCATCAACAATTATTTATTAAAGTCTACTGTGGGTTAGTGCCTCAGTTTCCCCGCATGTAAAATAAAGGGGACAGCTAACATGATTTCTGAGGTCCTGTCTATTTTGAGATCTATGCTACTATGACCCCTTCCAGATCTGATATTTAAGCTATCACTAGATGAGTAGAGAAGAGACAGATCAGAGGGTCAGTGAATTGTAAAATAAGAATGATATCATAATGGGTGCCTGACATGACAAAGGCAGGTTGTGGATTCTGGGATGCAGAAGGCAGCCAACAGTCTGCTACCAAAGCCCTCAGGGCATACCTGAGGTAGCTAGTGCCTCTCCCAGAAAACTGTCTTGCAGCTATGAGAATCTATTTGGTACCCACTTACACGTGCATAGAACATCTCCAGAGTCAAAGATTTACAGCGAGAAGGGAATCAGAGGCCATAAGAGGTCCCTCACCTTGAGAATGAGGAAACTAAGGCCCAGGTAGGGTAATACCTTCCCAAAATAAATGGAGGCTCATGAAGGCATGGGGTTGTCTCTTTTTGTTTATATATTCCCAGTGCTTGGCTCAGTGACTGCACACAGTAGGTGCTTAATAAATGCTTACTGCTTGACTGAGTACAACTAATCTCCTTTCATTGTCTCATTTTTTTATCAGCCAAGGGATGCTCAGTGAGCATCAGGGACAGGCCTCTGCCCTGTCTGCCAGTTTCCTAGGCAGTGCGGGAGTGTCTGCAGAGCTTCTGAGGGAACGTCTCTCATTCCCCAAAACCACCAAAGTGGTTCCAAGAAAGAGTGATGAGGAGAGAATGCTTCCCATGAAGTATGCCAGGCCAAGGATTTTGGTGGGCTGTGAGCTCACCATGAGGCAGCAGTGAGATATGAGAACACAATCCTTGGCTGGGGTCCTGAATGAAAGAGGGGACCGCTTCTGTCAGAGCACTGCATTTGGTTCCAGATGCCCCTAGTTCTAGGTGCCTCTAGAGAGCTGTGTCAAACGTGGCAAGCACAGAGGGCCAAGAGGCCAAGGGGATTCCCTCCTTCTGACGATCAAGAGGACTAAGAGTGTTGGGGGTGGAAAGATAGCTCTTTTTCAGTCACAAAAAGGGAGGAAGTATTTGGCTTTTTTCTGCCTAATCATAGAGGTCAGAGCTAAGAGCAAACAGCAGAAGGCTCACCAGCTCACTTACAAAAAAGCAGAGGGCTCTTAGATCCCAGGGCTCTGGGTTTAAGGCTTCTAGAGCACGCAGAACTTTTTGGAAAGGCAGCATAGGTTAGTGATTTGCAATTAGACATGGATGGGGGGGGGGGGGCTGGACGTGAACCTGCCTCTGATACCGGATTGTCTATGCCCTACCGCGTGAGTGCCCCATCCTAAGCCTCAGTTATCTTCGTCTGTTCAAACAGGAGGTGGGTGTGATGACCCCTAAGGTGCCTTCCCACTCTGAAGTTGCAGAGACATTGGTTTCATTCCAACATAAGAAAGGCTTCCTAACCATGAGAACTCTCCATAAATGGAGTGGCATGGCAAGCCCCCTCATTGGCTGAACTGGCCCATTTTGGGGATGTTTTAACAAAGGATTGTCACCTTGGGAGGAAGGCGGACTGCTTGAGCTCAAAGTCCCTAACATTAAGTCCCTGGTCTCTGGAGCCCGTGCCACTTGGTGGGGTGGGGGCAGGGGGAACACATAAAAACAGATCACTGTGGTGTCTGTGTCCTGGAAAGGGAAGGGACAGGGGGTTCTCAAAGCTCTGCCAACGGAGGGTAAGAGCTGAGAGATCCCGTTGAGCTGGAAAGCTTCGGGTCTGCAGCCCAACCTGGCCTGGGGAAGAACCCTGAGGGATATCAACACAGTCCTGGGCACGTACTCATGCACGTCTGGGTTCTCATCCAGTCCCAGTCACTTGCTAGTTTGTGTGACTCTAAGTCACCTAACCTCATAGTCTCAATTTCTTGATTTGAAAAAGAGGATAATAACAGTACTACAAGCAAATGCAGGTAAAATCCTCAATGTGGGATAAAAAGTCAAATATTTTTCCTATTATTTCCTCTGACAAATACTCTCTTCAACCATGAGCTGCTCAATAGCAACTCAAGAAACTGTACACTAAGGCTTGGGGGAGGGAGTGAGAGGGGGTGGGAAGCTCTAGCAGTAAGCGTCATCCTGAAATGAAAGATAAAAGAGATCACTTCCGACTCTGCCATTCCCATGATGTAAGGCCTTTCCCAGCTCTGACCTTCCCTGTTCTAAGAACCCTCCCAGCTCTGACATTCTGTGTTCTAGGGCCCCTCCCAAGCTCTGACCTTCCCATGTTCTAAGGTCCCTCCCAGCTCTGACTTTCCCTGACCAGAGGTGGTCTGCCCTTCTCCACCCAGTCATTCCAGATGTGGGAGAAGACTAGAAGGGTGGTTCTAAGTCCATGTCTGGGTGGGCGGTTGGAACCACCTTGCCACAAACATTGCCATGGCCTTTCTGACAGTGACAACGGCCAACATGCGGACAACTGCTTTCCCCTGCAGAGGCCGGGTCATCTGTCACTGTCGCGGGGTGGCTTTGAAAAACGGAAAGACTCTGCGGACAAACTGGCACCATTAGAAATGAATGCTGCCTAATCATGGCCATGCCGCCAGCCTGTCAAGGAGTGACAAAGAGGCTGCCCTCACTGTTCCCACAGCCCCAGAGGAGGCCTGGCTGGAGGCCTCTGGGTGCTGTGGAGGGGAGCAGAGTGACTGCTGTGTGCCCATGTGGGTGGATGTGTCTGGGGGGGATGGATGGAGTCAATGGAGCCCATTTGGTAACCACGAGCATCAAGCACTCCTATGTGCCTAGCTCGGTGCTGTGTACTAGACTCAGGATCACTTAGAAGTCCTGAGTGGGTGACACAACCCACATCTGAGCATCGGGGAGTAGGGCAGGAGCTTTATGGAGCCAAGAATCCTTGAGAGAGAGCGTTGAACAATGCGCTGAATTCCTTGGGTGGGTCAGGGCATTGTGATAAGGCCCTGAGCAGAGCAGTGGAATTTCTGAGGCATCCATCTATCCACTGATCAAATGATAGCTAACATCTGTACAATAAAGCTTGAAAGTTTAAGAATGTGACATTTGTCATCTCAGATCCATACAACCCTGGCAGTAGGTGCTACTACTCTCTGCTTTATAGACAAAGAAACTGAGGCAGACAGAGGTAAAGTGACTTGCTCAGGGTCATACAGCTAGTAAGTATCTGAGGCTGAATTTGAACTCAGGTCTTCCTGACTTCAGGCCCAAAGCTCTGGCCGTTGCAGGGATCCATGACACCTTGCAATCTGATGCCACTCCCAGTTCTAATATTCTATAATTCAGTGAAACCCATTATAGGCAAAGCACCGAGGGACCCAAGCATCCCCAAGCAGGGCCACAAACATGATGAGGAGACTGAAAATCACGCTTCGTGTGGATGAGTTAAAGATCATGGGGACGGCTCCTGACTGATCAAGTAAAACTTAGCGGGGCCGTGCCAGCTGGCTGAAGAAATGCCTGATGGGCCCACGCGGGTTAGGGATGAGACTTGTTTCATGCGGTGATAGAGGCAGGAACGAGGACTAACGGACAGAAGCTACAGAGAGTCTGCTTTCAGCTTCATGTGAAGGAAAGGAAGAAAATCCTGAGCTTTAGGCCAAAATCAATGGGCTACTGGGGAGGTGGGGAGTGTCTCTTCACTGGAGGGCTACAAAGAAAAAAGCCTGGGTTGGGTAGTGGGGAGCACCGGCCAGGAACAGCCTGAACTCCCTGTTCCCTCCCATTCCACCTGGCTCTGGCATCTCCCAGAGGACCTCCCAGTTCTGGCCACCTTCCCTTTCCCAAGTTTCACGGAGAAGTAGGGATGCCATTGTCAGCCGTGCGCGGGGCAGGCAGAAGTGCCTGAAACACTTCAAAGGGGAAGGATTTGGAGTCACCCCTCAACCAGTCATCTCTCTGTCCGTGATGCCTATGGGTCCAAGATACTGGAATGCAGGGACTCATGCATCTTTGCTCTCAGTGCTACGGCATAGGTTGGCCAGGTGCACACAAGGAAGTCTGAGAGAGAAAGGAAAAGTGAAAAGATCTTTGGAGAAGGCTGGAGATGGAGGCTGCCCACCAGTTGGCATACTTGTGGGGTCAATCTGGCCACTGGCTCAGCACAGGGTCAGGTCAAATGTCCTAAACTATGAGTGCTAGCCTTGCCTGAGATTAAATGTGTGTCACACCTTGTGATCTAAGGGGGGATTAAATTCAGGTTATATCTTGTATTAAATGCATGTTGTATCTTGTGTTAAATGCATGTCATACCTTGTGATCTAATGGGAGATTAAATGTGTCTCACATTTTGTGATCTAATGGGAGATTAAATGTGTTGCACTTTGTAATCTAATGTGTGATTAAATGTGTGTTATATCTTGTGTTAAATGCATGTAATACCTTGTGATCTAATGGGAGATTAAATGTGTCTCACATCTTGTGATCTAATGGGAGATTAAATGCGTGGTACATCTTGCCACCATCTTAGCAGGAATATATATTGAATGCAAGCTTTAAGATTCAATGTGAAAAGCTTCACATGTTTCTGCAATTATCTTTCCTTCTCTGGGCCTCCCTTTGCTTTTCTGTAAAATGGGAGGTGTTGATGCCCCCAAGAGCTCTTCTCATACTAACACTCTTTTATTTGGAATGATAGAGTTAGAAGGGACCTTGGATGTCTCTGGACCAATCTGATGCATTTTATCGATGGGACACTGAGCACCCAAGATGGAAAGTGGCTTGTTTCGGGGAGCACAGTCGTTCTACTTTCTAACTGTTTCCCTTTTAGCCATCTCTTCCTTAGGGTTAAAAAAAAAAACAAACAAAAAACTGGACATGTGAACACTGGGCATTTGAAGGTGTGGGGTAATGAGCCCAAGATGCTGAATGGAAGCTGGACTAAGAAGGACTTCAAATGCCCCACTGAGGCACTGGGAATTTGTCTGAGAGGCAATAGGGAGCTGCCAACAGTTCTTGTGCAAACCTGTTTAGGAGGCTCTTGTTGGAGGAAGACAAAACCCAGAGGGGAGGGAACTGATGCCAGAGTGCCTGCTGGGAGCTCTGCTGATGGCTCTGGGGGGAGGTGTGAGACCCTGTACTCTATGCCTGGCATGCTCCCCGTCATCTCCATTTCCTGGCTTCCTTCTAATCCCAGTTCAAATCATACCTTCTGCATGATGTCTTTTCCAAGCCCTCTTCATTCTAGTGACTTCCCTCTGATCAGATAGCCTCCCATCTAACCTGCAGACATCTTGTTTGTCCAGAAATGTTTGCTTCTCTCCCCAGTTAGACTGCAAGCTCCCAAGGGTAGGGGCTGTCTTTTGCTTTTCTTATCTCTAGGACTTAGTATAGTGCCTGATACATGGTAGGTGCTTAATAAATATTTATTGACTGACTAATTGGTCAGGGTGGAGGTTGTAAGAATTGAGAGGAGGGGTCCAGTTTAAGAGATGTTAAGACTAACATGATTTGGCCACTGAGCTTGGAGGACTGTGGAAATGGACGGGTTGAGGCTGACTGGGAGATTGCTCAGATGACTTGTATCCTTCCTTCCTGACTCTTGGCCATATTCTGAAGAGGAGCACTTGGGACCAGGCTGGGTGGCTGGTGGGTGAGGTACTCCCAGCCTCTTTTGTTTCCTCAGTCCCTGGCATGAGACCAGGAAGGCCAAACAATGGTCGACAGATGAAAAATGTCCCGTATACAAGGGCTTGATTTTAGCTGTGGCCATAAACAAGATTGAATATAGGAATATATCATTAATCAGTGACATATATTATTAATTAGTCCCCAGCAAGCATGTGTTGGAGGAGATCATTAGAGTTCAATTAGCAAAAGAAGCAGCAACAAAGTTTTCTTTAGGCTTAGCAACCTTCCCCAAGGAGGTATGAGGCCTTGATGGAAGGACCCCCTGAAAAAGCATGTGTCGTGAGGAAAGAAGCTACACAGAATCACAGACCTCAGAGGGCATCCAGTCCAACCCATGCCAGGACAGGAGTAGCCCCATGCAACACACCTGACAAGTAGACACAGCCTCAGTTTGGAGACCTCTAAAGGTGGGGAATTCACTGCCTTACAAGGGGAGCCCATTTCACTTTGCGGTGGCTTTAGTTGTGAGGAAACAATCATTGCAAAACTCAAACACACACACACACCCTCCAAGCCTAACACTACTCCAAACTTTGGCACTCTGGGTCTAAGCAGAACAAGGATAGCCCCATTTCCCATCACGGCCGTTCAAGTGTGCAGGTTATCACTGCCCTCCCCACCCTAAGCCTCCTCTCCTCCAGGGTGAGCATGTCCCATTCCTCCAAAAGATCCTCACGTTGTGTGGACTCAAGGCCCTTCTCCATCCATGCCACCCCTTATTTCCCAGGAAGCTCTCCTATTTATCAAATTTCTTCTAAACTCTGGTGCCCTGAACAAGACCCAAGACTCTAGATGTGGTCTGCTCAAGGCAGAGGACAAAGAAGCAATTGCCTCCTTGTTTTTGGACACTGAGCACCACAACTTAACTTGGCATCAAACTCTCATGGGTCTTCAATCACCTGTGATGCATATTGAGCTTGGAGCCCACCAAGACCCTCAGTTATTTTTCTTTTTTTTCCATTCAATTAATGAGTATTTATTTTCTCCACCCCAGATTACAAAGCTCTTCGCAACATCCTTTTCAGATGAAGTGCTACTATGTATTCTGTTTCTAAGCGCACACACATTCAGTCACTCAGATCTCTTAACAAGCGAATGATATTTAAATGCTTCAAAAACACTGTAAGTCCATCAGTCTGGGCATCTCTCCTCCCTCTACCAACACATATCCCAGCCTAGAGCAGAAATGTGGCCCTGATCTGCTGTGGCCAAAAGAATTAATGGTTAGCATTCCGAGGATGAGAAGCTACAACTTACAACCTACAGTAGTAATAGTAACAGAAGAAACAACAACAATAATCATGAGGGAGTGGAGTGTCCTACTCTTGTGCTTAGAGTCAGGAAGACCTGGGTTCAAATGCTGGCTCAGACACTTCTTAGCTCTGTAGCCTTGGCTAACCTCCTTCAACCTCAGTTTCCTCATCTGTAAACTTGTTGTGAGGATCAACTGAAATAACCTATGTACATGCTTTGTAGACCTTAAAACAACACGTCAATGTTAGCTGTTATTATTGTTGTTAATAATATTTTAATAATTCCTTATAAATTTAATGTTTATCATTCCTTGAGTTTTTACTACATTATTGCAAGTTGTTATTATTCATGGTATCCTGGATGGAGAGCTGACTTCAACATCAGGAAGCCCTGGGTTCAGGTTCTGCCTGGGACACACTCAGGGTTTAACCCCCTCAGAGTAGCCTCTCTAAGAGAAGTGCCCACAGAGCAGGCACGGCTCCATGTGGTGGAGGGACATTTCTCCTTGGAGTCCTTACACTGATGAACCAGAGCTCCAGTCCAAAACTCAAACAGGCTAATCCCTGTTACCTTGTTTCATGAAGAACAGCCCTATACCCCCAAAAGTGTGATGGAGACCCATTTTCATTTTCGATTTGCTCTTCACAAAAATGCCCTGGGAGGCTGATCAGGCAAGGAGCTTTCCCCCAATTTAAAGATGGGCAAACTGAAGCTCCAAAGTAGAAGGTTTGCCCAAGGACCAGGATTGGACCCCAGGTCTCCTATTTCTTGCTCAGGAAGCACAGTAATTCCAAAGGGGAATTGAAATCCCCCTTGCCCCATACTGTTCCACATGTAGCCAGATGTATTCTCCTTGTCTTTAAGCAAGAGTCTTAACAGGCTCCCAAGACAAACTAGAAGAAGAGGCATTGAATGTTTTTCTTTAGCAATGGCACATGGTAGAAAACCAACAGCACATGGTAGGCCTTTAATGAACGCTTATTGAACTGAAACCAAGAGAGGGACTTCTTAACACTGACTCTATCATCTTGACCTTGGTCAAGACCTAGTCTCTCTGTGGGACCCTCATTGGTAAAATGAAGCCTCATCCTCTACGTCCTCTCTTGGTCCTAATATGGTGGAATCCAGGCCTTCCCAATCTTTAGAGGTGAGCACGTCACTCAAGAAGGGACGAACACAATCAGAGATTAGTCTCCAGGGGAGGGTCTTTGGCAATACCAGTGACAGAGCCATGGGTTTAAAAAGAAGAAAATGACATCAGGGGCCTCACAGACCCATTAATTTCACGTGGATTGGCCAGACTGGGACAAGGTCTCCAGAGACATGTGGGTCCTGTGGGGGTCAAGGGGGATAGGCCAACTGAACTCTTGTCCTCCACAATACGGTGATCTGTGTCTCTCCACCCCCCCACCCGCATTTAGACTTCGTTTTCCTATTATATTCAGTGACAGCATCAGGATATACATTTTACTTTGACTACTATGGGGATGACATTAAAGGTAAAAAATTAGCCTAAAAACACAGTCTCAGAGATAAGCTTAGATTGTCAATGACTGAAGAGTAATAAGCATCCCTTCCAGTTCAGCTCCTAGAAATGGAAATGACTCCTGGGCCTACACAGTGTGTGTGTGTGTGTGTGTGTGTGTGTGTGTGTGTGTGTTCTTGCACCTATGTGTACAGACACATCCCCCTCCCCTCCTTCGCCTCTGCTCTTTTGGTGTCCAAAATTAGCGACTCAAGTTGACCATTAATCTAAGCTGCCTCCACCAAGTCTGTCCTCCAATACTAGCAGTAACCCTTCAAGGAGGGTCCACTCTGGTTTGTTTTGCTCTGTGTTTGTTTCATTCTATTTGGAAGCTCAATCCCAACTCTTAACCCTAAAACATGGGAAGAATGTATGTAATTAAACAATGAGATTAGACCTTAATAGTGCATATCTAGCCTGAAGTCTGCAACATTTTTGTGTCATACACACCCTTTGGCAGCCCAGGGAAGTCTTTGAACCCCTGTAAGAAATAGGTTTAGGGCATTTCACTCATAATGGAAGGAAATGCTAGACCTCATCTAGAGGTTAGTGAAAATAATGATATCATTCTCCATTCAAGTTCATGGACATGTTGGGGGGTCCAAGAACTCCAGCTTACAATCTGATGTGTAGTTTTCCAGATGAGGCCTAGACAAAGCATGTACCATAGGAAGTAAAAGTCAAAGATTAGATTTGAATCGGGTCACCTGCCTCCAAGGCCAATGTTTCTCTGCTGACCATTCCAAGGGCAGCGGATAGCTGAGCTGGCTAGTTAGGACAGGAGGATGTACTGGGAAGAAGGTAGGATAGCGTTAGCAGGGGCGGGCAGGAACTCTGGGCCAGGTCCTCTGAACTGTGTGACCCTGGGCAGCTCACTTCCTTCTCACGCCCTCAGCTTTGGTATTGGGGATTTGCCAAGATTATCTCCTCCCATATTCAATTCTCCTCTCATTATGCTGCTCAGCTTCTTGGACTGTTTTGTTTCCTTTAAAGAAGACACCTCCAGGAGTGAGAGCATGAAAGCAAACTAAGGAAAGCCCCGAGCCAGGGGAGTGAGCTTGGATCTGAGCATAAAAAAACAAAGCAGGGAAAAAGGCTCGTGGAGCTGCAGCCAGACAGCAGCTTGGTGGCCCCTCTGTTGGCCCTGCTATTCTCCACAGTCCCATCAGGAAGGAAGGGTCACTGCAAAGCACATGGGGCCTCTCCTGTTAGAGTCCCACTTGTCTCCCTGGTGCCCATTTTGGAGCAGAGTCTGGGCAGCTTAGGGGGCGAGGAGCCCGCGCCTCCTTCAGTTGCTAAGCAAGGCTCGCCCTCTCCCTGCCCTGAGTCCACGCCAGGGCCCCACTCCCCAGGGAGAGGCCCGACCCATTCAGGGGACTCCATCAGCATGCAGGCGGCACACGGCCTGACTGCCAGGCTTGAATGCCAGCTCAGATTCAGCCTTTCATCTCCAGCTTGCTCATTCAGCCCCCGAGCTGACAGCGTGGCCCAGCTGTCGGATAAACACTCACACATTCTTCCTGGGTTGGTCCCCATGGAAGCCCTGACCTGCTGGGGGCCAAGGGATAAAGGGACATCCCAACGGGGATGGGCTAGAGTAAATGCTGGAACACACACCTGATTGGGCAGCCAGGACCTGCTAGTCCTGGAGCTTTTGAGGTCAGGGTCGCATTTCTGGGCCTCAGTTTCCTTGGCACTAAATTGAGAGATGGACTGTATGATCCCTGCTGTCCCTTATGGCTTGGAATCGTTGGAAAGGGCTCTGCCCAACATACGAGAGACAAAATCTAAACCCCGAGCCCTCTGTCTGAGGTCAGGGCTCTCTTTAAATCTGCTCCAGTTCCGACGAGCCACACTTGACTTCTAAGCTGTGCTCTCCGACCTCTGTGCCTTTGTACAACCAGCTCCCAACATCCGGAAGGCTCTCCCTCATCATATACTCTTTCTTTTCCTGTAAAGATCATAGGATCCTAGAACGTTAGATGTGGCAGGAAAATTCAAGGTCACTGAGGCCCGGAGAAGGGCAAGGGCTGGCCCAAGGTAACACAGCAGGCCATGGCATGGAAGGTCTTGCTGCCACTTAATAGTAACAAATTATTAGTTAACAAATTATTAATTAATAGTAACAAATTATCTTGCTTCTAATTAATAGTAACCAAGTTAGGAAGCTCAGCTCCTAGAGGAAGGAGTCAAGAAACCTGTGGCCTCCACTCCGGTGTTGCCTCTCCCAAGACTTCCATTTTCCAACGTTCTCTAACTCTTCAAACTGACTCATCTTTACTTATCTGCATACCTACTATTTCCCCTAATAAATGCAATCTTCTTGACAAGGCCAGGGTTATTTTGATTTTGGTAACCCTAGCATCCAACAAGGGTCAGGTCTGACACTTAGTGTTCAGAAACAACTTAAATTCAAAGCCATCAAAACACATCCCCATGTTTCTGAGGATAGCCAGGTAGGATGCATGGATCATCTGGGAATGATGAAGTCTCAGCAGATACAACTTCAGAGCTGAACAGGACTTTTCTCACCCAGCATCTTCCTTTCACAAGCGAAGAAACCTATTTGTCAACACATGGCAGACTGAGTTCGTGAGGATGTTGCCCATGGAGGGCTTTTTGATTCTGTTCTTGGCTCTTAACTTTTTCAAAGTCGCCATCCGGAAACAAGCCACTTTGGGATATGTTTGACAAATCTGGTGGTGCAAATCTGTTATCAGCCCGTGTTGTTGCTTGGCAGGGCCATGTCTGTTTGGTGATGCCTATTTCATTCTCATTTTGGGGATGAGCTTCAACTAGAAATTGTCCTGGGACAAATCACTGTCTTACTTTTACCCATTTATATGTAATGTTCTGTGGACTGTTGTACAGGTGGACAAAAAGACTGATTTTTTTTGACTAGGCAATGAGGTTAAGTGACTTGCCCAGGGTCACACAGCTAGTAAGTGTTATGTGTCTAAGGCTGGATTTGAACTCAGGTCCTCCTGACTCCAAGACCAGAGCTCTATCCACTGTGCCACCTAGCTGCCCCCAAAAGACTGATTTTTGTAATTAGACAAATTATGTAAGCTTATCTTTTGGCTAGTATTAATAATAACAATAAGAATGATGATTATGGGTGTGATTATAGTTATGTGACTTTTTAAATAGTATTAGATGCAGGTCACTGATACAAATGAAACCCAAGGCCTGGATTCCTGTTGAACAACAAAAACAAAAGCAATGATAATAGCTCCCATTCATCTCAGGCCACAAGGTTTGTAGATTCTGATCTCCTTTGAGGTGCTAATTGTCTCATTATCTCATGGAAGGCTCTTAGCTTTTTTTTTTCCTCCATCAAGATGTCCATTGGAAGATGACCTTTGGCTGAGAGGCAAAGAGCTGGGGGAAGGAATTTGAGTAGGCAGCTCAGCAGGATCACTGCATTTGAAGTCAGGATAACCTGAGTCAAAACTCTACCTCTGCAACAAATCCCCATGTTACCAAACTTGTATCTCAAAATATCCCTGAAAAGGCAACGAATAAAGTTGAGCTGATAACTGAATCCATGGGAGATGGTGAGATCACCAGGTAAAGTAGTCTAGAGGGAGAAGAGCAGAGGGTCCAGGACAGAACCTTGAGGGACCCTAGGGTTAGAGGGCATGATCTGGTGGAAGATCCAACAAGGGCATGGTGGAAATCCTGCCACACTCAGGATGATGACATTCCAAACAGGAAAATGCTAGGATTTGGAGGAAAAAACCCATGGTATTCCTCTCACCTGCACCAATCTGACCTAGTGCTCCCCCACCCTTCTTACCTTATATGTATTCTGTTAAATGTGTACATGTGCATGCATGCATACATATATCCATACGCACATGCAGTTTCTTCCCACAGAATGTGAGCACCATGAGGCCAGGCACTGTTTCACTGTGGTCTTTGTATGTGAATTGTACTGGGCATGGTCTTAGCTATTAGTCATAAAACTGAAATTGTCCCTTCTTCCCTTTTGAAGGAGATAATATTTATAGAGAATATGATAGCATTAGGACAGAAACAGACTCCAGAAACAATCTACTCCAGGGTTCTTCACCTTGGTGTATGTATGTGTATATATGTATATGTGTGTATATATGCATGTACATGTACACATGCTTCTATATGTATTATCTGTGTATGTGTGTGTGTGTACATGTGTGTGTGCATGTGTGTGAGATGAAGCCATGGGCAGTCTGGTGAAACCTATGGACCCCTTCTCAGAATAACATTTTTGAAATACCTGAAAGAAAAGCTAAAAATCAGTTAGAAATTAAGATGCATTTTTTTTTCTATCCAAGTTCATGGGGCCTCTGAAATCTATCCATGGAACCTTTGAAATTCCAGGGACTCCAGGTTAAGAACCCTTGGTTTAGTCAAACATCATCATTTCATCAAAGAAACCAAATTCCAGGGAGGCAAAGAGCCTTGGCTAATACATCCAAGGGCTGGAGATCCCTCCTAAGGGGCCTTCTCATTATGAGATAATAAGACATTAGGACAGATCCTATATGTCTAGATAGACCTTATAAGTAATGCTCTCAATAACTCATTTCTGGCTCCACAGGGTTCATTCAGACCAGACAATGCAATGTACTTCCAGATGATCCAATGAGAATGCCTATCACGACCCTGTTCATCAGCCAATTAACAGCCTTATCTTTCAATGTGTAGAACCGGTAAGAGGGAGCACATATAATATCTACAGTGGGGTCTTATGAGCACTGAGAGCTAGGGAGAGGTCAAAGATTATAAATATAAAGTTAAAATGGGCTTTGGAGGTCAATGAGTCCAACCCTCTCATTTTGTAGAGGAGGAAATTGGGGAAAGACAGTTGATGTGCTTTGTCCAGTTATTAAGTGACAGAGCCAGGATTCAAATCCAGGTCATCTGACTCCAAAGTCAACACTCTTTCTCATGGCTCATTTCCCCCTTAAGGCCAATAACAATAAAACCAAAATGAGGGATATCCTTCAAATATCAAATGCCTGGAGGTGTTCAGGCTGGAGAAGAGAAGAGATGGTGAGAATGTAAAAGGGTGGGCTTCATCCAACTGCTTCTTCAAACATTTAAAAGAATATCACATGCTCAGCCTCAGGATGCATCACAAGGGGCAGTGGGTGGGGGTGAAAAGAGGCAGATGTTTAGACTTGATATAATTTCCAAAGGACCAGAGCTTCCCCAAAGCACCAGAGGCTGCCTCCATTCTATGGAAGCTTTCCACCAAAGGCTGGATGGCCATGTTGGGTATACCATTCTTGTGCAGGAAGGAGGTAAACTACAGACTTCTGAGGTCCTCCAGACACCAACTGTCTGTGCCACTATTTAATTACACTTATAAATGTAATGTGATGACTATCACCATCCATGTAAACATTTAGATAGTCGATGTAAGGAAGGGAGAGGAGTACGTGTGTGAGTTTGGATAGAATATTTTTTTCTTAGTGTTTGATTTCTATTAAAGTCTATTTTGGTATTAATGTCTACTATCAAACTCTCTATCAGACTTAGAATTAAATAAAGACAATTAACACACACTATAGATCACTAAAACCAATCCTCTAGTGGGGTTATTACTGAGATTAACTGGGTTTTATTGTTGCATGAAAGCCTGAGAATTGGAAGAAGGAAACAAGAGTGGAAAAGCAATGTGTTCTGTTGGTGCTCCTGCAAGGGAGAATTTAATGTTGCCCAGGTTGAGAGTTACCAAGGAAATGGGAACATGCTAACTTTGGCTGTAGTGAGGTGTGCTAGAAAGAACACAACCTCAATCTCACTTCTTGGCTCAACAATCTTGTGGTTCCCCATTGGCTAGAGTCACTCTCTACCTCTTGTCTAGCAATCAAGGCTCTCCACAACCAGGGCCTACCCTCCCTTCCTATCCACATCTCTTATAATCATCAGCATTCTCCATGTTCCTGCTGAACTGGTCTATTTCCCATCTTGCACATGTGGCACGGGCCCTAGTACCTTTGTCATGGATGGAAGTCATTCCTCTTTCTCTTTATCTTTTGGATTCTTTCAAGTCCATCCTCAAATGCCACAGCTCTGAGAAGCCTTCCCAGAACCTCCTAAGATCTCATATTCATCGACTCTGCACTGCTCTGATGCTTTTATTATATATCACCCTGTATTGGACCCACAAGTAAGAATGTTTTATCCTGCTACTAGACAATGCCTTGGGGTCAAGAACACTACCAGCATCTCACAAATGAAAACAGACTTCTTGAGAGGCAATATGGAGTCTAGAGTATAGGACTGGAGCTGAGGAAGAGCTAGGATCCAATCCAATCCTGCTTCTGTGTAACCTTGAGCAAATCATTTAACCTTTGTGTGCCTCAGTTTCCTTGTATAAATGAAATGGTTGGGGTCTATAGCTTTGAGGGTCCCTTCTAACTTTCCACCTATGATCTTATGTTTCTTAAGATACTATGTCATGGTTTCTCTTTTATCCCATTCACGTTCAACCTCTTAGCAAGATTACATATATACTGCATTTCCCCTATTAGGATTATATGCTCCTTGAGATCAGAGAGAATGTGATTTTTCATTTACATATACCTAGTGACAAGAATAGAGCACTGCATTAGGAAAAAAAAAGTTTCTGAATTGATTTAACTTAGAGCTGGAAAGGACTTCAGAAGGCATTGAGCCCCATATCCTTATTTTACACATGGGGAAACCAAGGCATAGGAAAGGGAGGCAACTTTTCCAAGTGCACACAGATGGTAATGCATATATACAAGTCATGCTACTCCTTTCTTTCTTTCTTTCTTCCTTTCTGGGTCTCAAGGTTTTCATCATTAAAATGGGCAAAAAAGCTCTTGCACAACCTACCTTAAGGAAAAGCTCTGAAAAGAGGTTTTACCAACTTTAAAACACTAATGGAAATGAATGCTACAATTATTGCATTTGGAACACGATGTCTCCACAAGGAGTGTTTACTCCTCATGGGCTGTCTCTCAAGTATTATAAGAAAAGTGTGCACCAAGTGTTGAAGGCCCAGAAAAAGGAGGAGATGTTCTTGGGATCAAATCAAGGAAAACCTCTTGGAAAAGACACTGTTTGCCTGTCCTGGAATTGA
This sequence comes from Vombatus ursinus, assembly GCF_900497805.2. Lineage (NCBI taxonomy): Eukaryota > Metazoa > Chordata > Mammalia > Diprotodontia > Vombatidae > Vombatus > Vombatus ursinus. The sequence continues at coordinate 3,773,695 of NW_020950172.1, read as the reverse complement.
GGGTATCTTGCCATATTCTGACTCTTTTCTCAAAGGCGCATTCCTCTGTACCAGATTGCTTTGGACAACTGAGTGAAGGCCAAAAGACTAAGCAATATCTCAGCACATAGAGAGGTAGGTAACAGTGTAAGCAAGCCCAAGTCTAGATAGGACCAGGTACTCAGCCAAGAACACTGTAAGCCCCCATATTTAGGAGCACTAAGAAGATCTCACAAGGATTATGTCTTATGGGACAATGGAATATCGGAAATTACTGACTCCTCACCTGGGACTTCCTCAAATCTGATGCTCAGGTGCTTATCACAGTGTTCTGCGAAAATAACTGTTTTATAAGCATTCTAAACTCTGAGAATGAAGGTTTTAGAGGTAACTGATAAGAAATTCCCCATATGCACAAAAATAATCATAGTAGCACTTCCCTATGCTTACAAAGAATTGGAAATGAAGCAGATGCCCATTGATTGGGGAATGGCTACACAAATAGTGTTACATGAACAGAATAGAATCTGACTGCGCTGTAAGAAATGTATGTGTGATGAATACAAAACAGCCTGGGAATATTGATGTGAACTGATGTAAGGAAGTCAGGAAAACAATAGACACAAAGACCATAATGCCAATGGAAGAACAATCACAAATCAAAACTGAACGTTGTAAAATCATAAAGAACAAGATTGGTCCCAGTGAAGATTTACTAGAAGACATCTCTCTCCAATCCTTTATACAGGTCAATGTCCATGGGAGTGCAATATTGGATAGAGACTTTCACTTTTCAATGACTGCATCCAGTGTTCAGGGTCACGGATTTGTTATCTAGTTATCTATTTGTATACATGTTTTCTTTGTGCATGCATTCATTTTCATTTATTTATTCATTTGCTTGCTTTCTGGTATATTCATTCATTCATTTGTTTTATTTCCTTCCCTTTCAAAAAATTCTTTGCTATAAAGAATGGCTCTCAGGAGGGGGAAGAGAATTTTAAATGATATAAAAATAAATGATATCAATAGAAAAATATATGTGTTTATATACATATGTACAGATACAAGATACACCCATATCTGCATTTGCACACATGTACATATAGGCTTACGCACACATATGTACACATATTTATAATGCAGTTTGCTTTGGGGTATAGGGATTGGTTTTGTTTTTGTTTTTTTTTTTGTATCTATCTACTACTACCTAAGACAATGTCTGGCACAGAGCAAGTCCTTAAGAAATGTTTGTTGATTGATTAACTCGTCAGGTGTCATGTTTAATTAAAGGCTGGTAAAGATATTAGATTTGGTTGGTTTGACTACAACAAGAGGGCTTGACTGGTAGCATTGGGTAAGAATTTCAAAGAAGCAAACAGAGGCACTTTTGAAAAAAAAAATGAGAAAAAGAATAAAAAACAAAAACCCTAGCAAGGGGAACTTTATCTCTGCTTTACTGGTACAGGGAACTCCAGGGTGAGGAAAATCCCTCAACTAATGCAGGTTGGCACTTTCTCTGCAATTTCATAGTCTTGCAGGGTTGCCTACAGCTGTGAGATGAGGTGACTTGCCTAGAGTCACACAGTCGATATGTGTCAGAGGGTGTTGAACCCCAGTCTTCCTGTCCTGGAGCTCAGCAATATCATGGCACCCATAACAAATTGGTTTTGGTTGCCCTGTAAGGTGATGGGCACCCATTCATTGGACGTCTTTAAGCAAAGGCTGGTCAGATATGACACAAAGGTGTTTTGGTAACACAAATGTAGGCATCACTGGTCACTGAGGTCCTTCCTAGCTCTGAGCATCTGGGCCTGATTGATTCAGATAATGGTTAACAATTTCCATTAGGACAAAAAGAAAAGGAAACATGGAGTGGCAGGAGATGACCTCAGAAAGCATTCCTAGGCAGATCTCAGTATCTCTCAACAATCTCCCTATGGGTCTGGGGCATTTGGGCTGCCCCCACCCAGGGGACTGAGGAAATGGAGCAATAACTTAGACAGGGGTCAAAGCATGAAGCAGAAACTGAATGAAAAGCTGGAGACAAAAATCACATTCGGCTGAAACGTATTTTCTTGATGCCTCAAAATGAGGCCACTGGATATAGATCTTGCCTCACAACTCAGACGATGAGCCATTTAACTCCATCTCACTATATAATTTCATCCATGTTCCTCAGCCTCTCTCCACTAACATCATTGTAGAATATAATTATGGCTTCTCCAGAAAAGTTAAAGATTCTGAGGATAAAAACCTAGAAATGACCTAAACTCAATTACTGATGAAATGGCACCAGCTGTTCTCTGGGAAATCAGCCTCCCCTACCAAAGACCCTCCATGAGCAGGCCTGGGCCTCCCTAGGAGAGGGGTTTGGGGCAGGAACTTGGAGCCTAAGGACAGGGCAGAAGGACTTATACAGTCTGGATTTGGAGATGCAGGCCCCACCTCCAGCTCACCTTTTCTGGGGCCAAGCAAAGCAAGGGAGGAGAATAAGCACCTTGGACAGTGATTTGCCCACAGCAGACACAGGGGAATGTAATTTCTTGTGAGCAGAACTGATTTCATACCTAGTAGTTGTATTCCCAGCACCTAGCACATGGCCTGGCACACAGCAAGCATTTCATAAACAGTTGTGATTGATGGACTGATTGATTGATTGTTATACTGCACTGATGGTGAAACTGCTTTGAAATTGTCCTATTACGTAAAATAATGTGGATCGATGCCCTAAGAGTCACTAAACTACATACCTTTTGATCCAGAGATACCAATGCCAGGCATATAATCCAAGCTAGTCAAAGACAGAGGGGGAGAAAGGACCCATGTCTACAAAGATATTTATAGCAATATTTTTGGTTTTTGGCAAAGAATTAAAAATAAAGAGGCGAGGTTAGAAAATTACCAAGGCCACCCACAGGAAGTGGTAAGGCCAGGACTTGAACTCAGGTGTCTTGAGCAATGCTAGCACCTTTTACACTGCTATGCCCCTGGATATGTTCTTACTGCCCATCTCTAAGCATGATAGCCTGGTACCTTACACTAATTCATTGTGGCTTTGATGATTTTACCTCTAGCTTCTTCAACCCTTTTCAAAATGGCATCAGCTGTAGACATTGTTCTTCCCAGGGGCCCAAAACAGGTTTCTGACTAGAGTGATGGATGGCAATAGACAAGTCAGAGTACCCCCATTCTTTGGCAAATATCCAAAAGGGCCGGATGCCCTGGGGACACGGCCTCAGTGTTGCTGTTATGGCTGCGCCTAGGACACCTAGGGGGCCTTTTCCTACCTTATCCTGTAAACTTGATCCTGTTAGATGTAACTTGCAAGTCATTCTCCCTTTCTATGAAGGCACTCCAGGAATAGGTGGGATACAAAAGAACTTCACAGAATCAAAGATACATCAGATCAGACTCCCTGCAAGCCTCCATCGGGATGGTTACTAAAGGCAATCCTATGCACAAAGACAGGATTAAAAAACAGTATTTTCTCCACACTAAAAAGAGTCATGATATTTCTTCTAGGACCCTGAAATACATCTACTTCTCATGTATTCTTAGTCAGTCAGTCAGTCAGTCTGTCTGTCTGTCTGTCTCCCCTCTGTTCTTTTCTCTTTCTCTCTACCCTTCCTCCCTCTCTCTTTCTCTTATCTTTTTTTATTCTCTCTTTCTGTCTCTTTCTCCTTGTCTTGATCTCTTTCTCCCTGATTTGATCTCTGTCTCTGTCTGTCTCTTTCTCTCTGTCTCTCTCCCTCTCTCTCAATCTCTCTCCATTCCATCCTTCTAATTTTCCTCTGTCTAATTTTCTTACTCTATTCCCTACTTTTTTTTCTCCTTTGGGCTGACTCTCTGTGCCTGTCTGTCTGATTGTCTCTGCTTCTCTCCCTTGGTGAAAGGGAGAGCCTTTCCCCCTCTCCCTCCTCTCCATATTTTATTCTAGTCATTAAAGTCAGTCCCACAGTCTTAAGAACAAGGATAGCATAGGCTAGTTGAAAGAACTCTGCCCCCAGAGACAGGAGAAATCTGGGTTTGAATCTCCATCCTGACATCTAACTGACAGTGCCTTGCACACAACAAGCCCTTAATAAATGCTTGTAGAATTGAATTTACAAAGAGGCCACAACCTGGGTCTTCTTAATTGATCAAAAGCTTATTACACAGCAAACACAGGCAGTACAGTAACTTCCTTCCACCAGCCTCCCTCGTAATAAAAGCAATGTTTTCCAAGAAGTGGAATACCTGACAGAATGTGATATGATTGAAAGAGACATGGTAGCCGCAGACATCTTCTGGGGGTGGAAGACTTGGTTGGACCCACTCTTACATCTGACACCAACTACTTATGGAACCTCAGACAAAATCACTTGCCCTCTCTGGGCTTCTCTCTGTATTTCTGTAAAGAAGGGGGTTTCATGAGATGGCCTCTGAGGCCCCTTCCAATTCTAAATCTACAACCCTATAACCTTGAGGAAGTAAGTTAACCTCTCTGTCTATTTCCACATGCATATAGAGAGAGGGTTGGGTGAAATGCCCTCTAAGGTCTTTTCCAGATCTATATCTATGATCCTTTCATGATCCTATGATCTTGGAACCCTCAACTTCCCTAGTCCTCAGTTTACTCATCTGTAACATATGAGTTATGAGCTACATGGTCCCTGAGCTACCTTTTCTCCTCTAGATCTATGACACTATGGCTCGGGTTCAAATCCTGGTTCTGTGGTGTGACCTTAGGCAAGCTCCTTGACCACTCTTTGCCTCAGTTTCCCCATCTGTACAATGAGGGTATTGGGCTAGATGCTTGCCAAAGTCCCTGATGCCACGATCCCAATCTGAGAGAGAGCAGCTGCAGTGATATCTTGTCTCTGTCTCTTCACAAATGAGAAAATGTGTGTAAAATCATACAAGGCAGGGGACAGGCTAGTGCGTGTTCTTTGTCTCTCATTATGGAGAATGTTCATGGTGAGATCCAACTGGAAGTAGGATTCCCTGTAATGGCAAAGCCCTAAGGAGGTCCCTGATGGCAGATTACATCTTGCTGATCCTGCTATTATATTCGTAACTCCAGGAAGGAGGCCCAACGACAAGGCAGGTCGCATTCCCAGGTCCCTGGGCTAGGACAGTCCACTGTGCTGAGAACGTTGGGGGTGGGGGAAGGTGCTGTCCATCAAGCTTAATGAAGGAGGAGCTAGAGAAACAGGTCTGCAGGTGCCACTGAAAGACACTCTCCCAACCTCTATTTTACCTACTCCTTAATGAGAATTATTCCCAGGCAAAGCCCCGAGCTGCTGCTGTTGTCCACCGTACACACCTCATTTACAAATTCTTTATGGACCCTGAGGATGCTGCTGCCATATTCAGTAACTCACGTTATGAGTTGTACCTGGCAGTTATTTAATAAGCATCAACTAACTAGAAATAAATGGGGATGCTCTGGTCCAGCCTCAAAATCTCATGGATGAGGAAAGTGGGACCTGATCAGGTCCCATGACTGGTTAGAGGGAACAAGACAGAGAGAGTACCCAGGGCTTCTGGCTCCAGGGCCAGACATTAGCAAGAGGCCGTGGTGACCCAGCAGAACTAGAGGGGCCAGGGGACAGCCAAGTCCTGTCTGCAGGGGAACTCGCAAGCCCCTTCCTCTGATGTCTGCAGGAGGGGAAGGCATACTAGTCTTTTTGGGAGTATCATTGTTGGGAGCTTCCACTGGAACAGTTCAGTCCACGAGCACTGGTTAGGCTCAAGGCTCTGCCTCTGATATGTCCTTGGCAAGGTGATTCTGAGCAAATCACTCTGCCTCTCAGCGCCCCAAGAAAATCTCCAAAAAAAAAAAAAGAAAGAAAGAAAATCTCCAAGGCTCCCAGGCATAGAAAAGGTGCCAACCTTCCTGGGTAGAGGGAGCTTCCACTTCTAGAACTTTTCTTGAGGCTTAGTGAGAACCCAGTTGAAGCCCCATTCCCTGTTCTTCTCTTCCAGGCCCTGGTGAGGCAGGCATTGTGGGCATACAGACAAAAACAGAGCATCCCCTGACCTCATAGACCCAGCAGGGTCCAATGTACAGTCAAATAGCTAAGAAAACACAAAATATGGGTTCTACAAATACAACGGGATCAGAGATAATGGGAAGAAAGTGCTTGTAAACCTTAAAATACCTTAGGAATGGCAGCTTTGTTTCTTAGAAGAATCGTCAGGCTGGATTACAGTCAGGATTTGTGAGGGATAAGAGAGAGAAGGACCCAGGGGGGCTTCCTGCAAGAACATCATCAAGGCTGGAAGGGAGCTCAGAGCCATTGAGCCCAGATGCCTCATTTCAGAGGTGGGCTGACTTGCCCAAGGTGACACTATCAGTGAATGACATCGGCAGAATTTAAACCAAGGTCAGAGAATCACCGCACTATAGTGGAAAGGGACCTCAGAGGCCATCTAATCTGGAATTTTCATTTTACAGATGAGGAAACTTAGGCTAAGAGAGGCACCATCTGTCCAAGGTCTGAGGCAGCTCCTCCTGTTCCCAAATCCACCTTCCCACTCTTCTAACCCATCATCTCTCAGTAAGTTACGTTGTATCCACTTAGTATAAATTGGGTCTAAACTTACACTGCACCTGTTGTCTCCACCAAGGGAATGCCCACCTCCCCTTCTGTCTTTGCACCCCTGGTATACACAGTGCCTGACACCTAGTGAGCATTTAATAAATGTTTGCTCAATTGACTAAGTGTGGCTGTGGTTCTCTGAATGACTGGCCTCAGCCCATCACTGTTTGCAGAGCCAGACATTGGGGGACTGTCCCTTGGGGCCAATAGCTGGGGGGAGGGCCTTAGAACCAAAAACAGGCTGGAAAAGCCGGAGGGGCCTCAGTGAGCACCATCACTCGGGCAGCCACCAAACACTCATTTAGCATTTACTATGTGCCAAGCCTGGTGCTAAGGGCTGGGGATATAAAGAAAGACAAAACCCAGTCCCTGCTCTGATGGGGGAAAGTATTCTACTGAACAGGTAGGTATCTGCAAGGTGCATGTAGTATGGATGTGAGGTAATGGAAGAGAAGGCCTAAGCCTCTGGGAAAGGTTTTGGGCAGAAGGCGACCTTTTAGCTGGGGCCTGGAGAAGGCCAGGTAGTCTGGGAGGGAGAAACAAGGAGGGAGATTCCTCACTGGACAGAAAAGGAAACTGAGTCCCAAAGAGAGGATAGGACAGTGCACAAACCACTCCTCTCTGGCCCACAATTTCCTTGACTCTAGAACAAGACAGACAAACAAGAGTTTCCCTAAGTTCCTTTCAGCTCCGATTTCTATGATCGTATGACTCATAGATTTCTATGATTGTATGATATACCCAGGCCCTGAATAATGGAAGAGCCTTCCTCAAGAGAAGGCTCAGATAATAGGGAGCAGGCACGATCTTAGACAAGGCCATCAGTCCAAATAATACCTGCCTCTCCACAAGAAGAGAAAAGACACCTGTTCAAGTGTGTCTGAGATGAAAAGACTGATAGAGCCATTTCCCAGATAGGAGCATTGTAAACAGTGACAGGGGATCTGTCCAATGTCCTCGGAATGTTAATGCTTTACCCTCACAAAGACCAGGCATGCCCTTGTGTTCCAGGGAAACTCTCCCAAGTCTGAAAGAATATCCTCCAGATCCACGTGGCAAATGAGGCCTACTTCCTAGGGCTGTGGTGAGTCTGGTAGGTAGTTACTGAACACCTGGTAACTTACGGCTTCTCTCCTAGGAATTTGCCACCATGGGAGGCAATATAGAATGGGAAAATCACAGACTCTAGAGTTAGAAGTGACTTGAGTGACTGCCCAGTTTAACTGTCTATTGCATGCAAAAAATCTGTACAGTCTGATTGCTCAGCTCTTCTTGAATTCTTCCAGTGATGGGCGGCTCACTATTTGACAAGGTGATCATTACCACACAACTCTGATTGTTAGGAAGTTTTTCCTAACACAGAGCCAAAATATTCATCTCTTTTTGATTCCGTCCACAAGCCTCTTGTGAGGAAGTTCTTGGGAATTCGTACCTTCTTTCTAATGATGGCACTCAGGGCAGCGGAAGAAAGGCTATGTGGTATATCCTGAAGCCTAGATTTGTAACACTTCAATTCCAGGTGATAACGTACTTACCCCCAGGATGTCAAATCTAGAATTCTCCCTTCCCAAACATGAGGCATTCTCTATTCCTTGAAGCAGCCCTCTGCCAACATCTCTACAGATTAATCAAACCACCACATCATCAATCCATCATCCAGTCAACCAACTAGATAGCCTAGCCAGTTGACTACGCTAATCCATGATAGAGAAGGATCCTGAAATCATTTCAGGCCTAAGAAACTGGGGAAAGAGGCCTAGGTTTGAAGTCAGAGGGCTCGAGCATCTGTGTTGTAATACTGAGCAGCTCTATGACCTTGGGGAAATCCTTTTAACATACTAGCCTAAGAGTCCTTCTCAGTAAATCAAAAGGCAGGCAGTTACTAAGGTCTCTGCCAGCCCTACTCCAAAAAAAAACAAAAAAACCCTTCATTTCCAAGGTCCACAATGGCACTGCCCTGTACAAAGTCCAAGAAGAATCATTATGCAATAGAAATAGCCCTGGATGTGGAGTCAGAAAACCTGGGTTCAATTCCTGGTTCCACCATTCTGTACATATACATTACTTTAGGCAGGTTATTTTGATTCTCTGGACCTCAGTTTCTTAAGTTGTAAAATAACAGGATTAGACTAGATGTCCTTCTTAGCTCTAATGCTACCCTCTTGGGATCCTGAGCAGAAGTTTCAGGATGCATTACGAGGCTCCCCATGACAGCATAGCAATAACCCATAGCTTTTAAAGGCTATCACAATAGCTCACAATCTCTGGTAGAACCTTCTAACCTGATGGGAAGTATTAGGGAAGGCTCTGAGTCTATGTCTGCTATACAGGGACTGGCTCAGGTAAATACATAGAGGACCACTACCAGCAGGATGGTGAGCTCCCTTACTGATAAACACTTTGTCCATGGCAAGCCAGGAAGGCACCAATACTGCAAAAGAAGGCCATATGGAAGGAACCCTACCCACCCTTACCTTCTCTCAATCTCCATCCTTTGTTGCAAAAGTGAAGACAAGAAGACCTCTTCTCTGTCAACATCTCCTGAAGACCCAATGGTAGAGAGACCCAGACAAGAATAAAACACGGGAAATTTAGGTTTGATGGGTGGGGGCTTTTGCTAAAGGGAAATGAAAGTAAAACAAGTCCCCTATTCAAGTAGAGTTGACCACACACGACAAATGCAAAATGTCTAGCCATCCAGTCTTTAGGGTGATATGGTACTTTCCATCACATTCCAGGTCTCACAACAATGCAGTAATGTAATCAGAGCAGAGATTTATTGTATCCATGGCACAGATGATGAAACTGAGGCTCAGAAAGGAGAAGCAACTTGCCCAAAGACTCATAGCTGGAGTCCAGGCCTCAAGGCAGATATCCTGACCTCAGATTCTGGGGTGTTTCCTGGCCCACATGCTGCCTTTCTGCATAAGTACTTAGTGAATGTCCCATGCTTGGCCACGTGGCAGAAGGAAATGCTCCACGTGGCCGAGCACAGGTCATTAATTGAGCGCTTACTGTGTGACAGGGACTGGAAATGCACTGCCCTCAAGAAGTCTACATTCTGTCAAGATTACAGAATGAGGAAACTGAGGTCAACATAGGGTCCAAGGTGACTCAGGTAGTAAGTTACAGACACAGGAGATCCCGATGCAGACAATCGGACTTGTGAACCTTTCCAATATGCCTTCTTGCCTTCTTCAGCCAGTGACTCAATTCCCTTTTCAATACTTATGCAGACAGGCAACATGTGGAGTCAGGATATCTTTATTTATGCCTTCATGCAGACTGTCAGAGGAGTCGGGCCAGTGGGGAGGAGCCGCTGGAGGTTTCCAAGCAGGGTTGCGACCTGAGCAGAGATAGCAATCCCCGAGGAAGATGACCATGGCAGGCAATCTGGGAGGGCTGGATTGGAGAGGGGAGAAGGAAGCAGATCTGCAGAGCACCCAGCAGGAGAATGGCCACCATGGCCCCTCTGGGACTTCGTGTTTGTTGAAGCAGTTTGGTATGTGCCCCATTCAGGGGCTGTGAGTGCCTGTGCACCCCACAGCAGTGCACCCTGATAGGGGAGAATTAATCACCTCTACTAAAGTGACAGGCTGAAGAACCATGCAAACATGACTCTGCTCTGGGAAGGATATCCTTCAATCTCATCAATTAATTCAGGGACAGAACCTGCCCCTTCTGAGTCTTAGAGGGGTTTTGAGATCATAAGCAAGCAATAGTGAAGCAAATCCTCCTCCTCACCTCCCCCCCATCCAATTATAGAAGGGACAAATGCCTTTTTGTAGCTGTCCCATCTTTCCTGTCGCTCAGAAATAAGAGGCTGAAATCTGCTAAATTTGCCTTTCAAATCTGACTTTGGCCCCAAGCATCAGCTCAGCAATGCCCACCTATATGGGACAGCCCCAAGTCAGGGTTAGGCAAAGGAAGACAGCCTCCCCAGCACCACAAGAGGGAAGAGCTGGAGCTCCAACTCAAGGCATATCAAAGGTGTGGAGGAATCCAGAAGCCCTTGAGTGAGCCTGGAGCAGGCCACTGGGAGGGGGGAAGGGGAGGGGGGCTTCTCCCACCATTTCTCAAGAGCCCTGGAGATAGGATCCATCTTAGCCAAGCTTTGCCTGCACTATGTGGTTACCTCGAGAAATGTTATCTGGACAAGAACCCTGAACTTGGAGTAAGAAAACCAAAATGAGGGTCTGGTTCCTAACAATCAATGCCCGGGTGGCCAGAGACAACTCCCTTTCCCTCTCTGAGCCTTATTTTCATCATCGTAAAGGACAAATAACAACATTCCCATGACCTAGCTCACAAAACTGCTGTGAGGAAAGGGCTGGGTAGACCACAGGGGACTATGGAAAGACATGCTGTTAGGCTTTAAGGACATCTTTGGGTCTAGATCTGATGTGAGTGCAATGAGTAGGGAATTCCTCATGTGGAAACTCCTTCCACCAATGCAGACCAGCAACCTATCTGTGACACGTTCCCAAATCATAGATTTAGAACACTCAGTCCAAGCCCCCATATTACAAATAGGGTAACCAATTCTAGTACATCCCTCTAAATGATGATGAGTTTATTTTACTTATATTTATGTGCGTGTGTGTGTATATATATATATTATATATACAACTACGTCCATATATACACACCTATTATATATTTATGTGTATATATATATGTATACATACACACTCATACATAAACAGATATATGATGACAGTGGTAGGAAATGCTCAGGTCTTTGGCCCCAACACCATGGTTCTCCCTCTCCCTGACCCCAGCTTTTCAGATACTTTTCATCTTAAAGATGCCTGGGACACTGACAGGGTGAGTAACCTGTACATAATCACATAGTTATTGTGCGTCACAGGCAGGATGTGAACCCAGGCCTTTCTAATATTAAAGTCAGCCCTCTACCACAATCACACTACTTTGCTTCTCTAGCAGTCTTATTATCATACATTTAGAGTTCAGCCCTGGGCTCAGATGTCCCACATCAGTATCACTTGGTGGCTAGAGAATTCAAAATTAAAAAAAAAAAGAAAAGAAAAACTGGTTTTGTGAATGTGCAAACTTACAAAAGCCAATCTCCAGGGAGGGATGATTACTAATACAAAGGATTCTTGGCTTCAGAAGAGATTTCATTGAAAGCCCAGATTTCCCTAGTGTCTTTCAAATACACTATGATTTTTTAAATCTAAGTACATACAACTGTTCATGGAGCTTTCCTGAGGCCCACCTCCGACTTCAGCCACACAAAGCCTTCACAGAACTGGTGACTCCCTCTCCAACCTCAGAACCTTTTGGGTATGTGTTTTGCAATCCCTTATCCCCTTATTGGATGCTATATTGTATGAGGATAATCTGTGACCACCTATATTAAAATGCCATCCAAATATTCTTTGATGATCAGCACAGTTCAAGTCTGAGAGGCCCATCACTAGGTTACACTTGGGCAGAGATAGTCACAAAAGCCCAGTCGTCTGTAGTGGAAGGGTTGGAATGGATGAGAGGAGACAAAAGAAACAAGCATATATTAAGTACTTACTATGTGCCAGGTAAAGTGCTACAGATAGGAATACAATAAAGTAAAAGCATAGACATTCCAAGATTCTATGTTCTAAGATCTCTTCCAGCTCTGAAATTCTGTGTTCTAGAAACTCTCTCAGTTCTGATATTCTGTCTAGGGTCTGGTTCCTCCCAGAACTGACATTCTCTGTTCTGAGGTCCTTCCCACCTCTGACACCCTTCAGCTCTAATCCTGTAATAGGAGTGTCTCCTATCTCTGGCTCAGGCTCTTTCTCACACCCTCTCTTGCCCTTCCTCCCTCTCTGGCTCCATCTCTCTCCACCTCTAGCTCCCCTCATCCCTTGTCAGGAATGTACAGAGCTCAGTAGCTTTAAGTGCATTCAGGACAGCAGTCAATAAAAAAAAGTCATCTTTTCCTGAAGGCTTCTTACATATATTCTTGTTAACTTGATACCTGCCCCAGTCACATTACTGCTGCTATTAGGGACAGGCTCAAAGCACATTACTGACTGGCCATTTAATTAATGATTTCAAATTAATGATGGATCCCTAGGTATCAATGTCACTGGGAACATTGTCACAAGGTGAAGGCAGCACTGGCTACTGGGTGGATGCTGGAAGCAAGCAGACCGGTTAATCTGAGGTTACATTTCCATTTGCCAAGTTGGGGTGGGGGAGACCTTCAGGGTGGTTTCTTACTATTCCAGAGTCTATGGGACTCACTTAGTACTATCATCATGGCTTCACCCACCAATGCATTTCTGAGATTATTCAAAATCACATGGAATAACAGAATCTCAGAGCTGGAAAGAATCTGAGTAGCCATCGAGCCCAACCCATAGACAGAAGGAATCCCCTCCACAATACAACCAACAATACAATTATCTCCACTGATGGCAAAGTGACCACTTTCAAGGTAGAACATTCCACCCTTGGATATCTCTAATTCTCAGGATACGTTTTCTTTAACATCAAATCTATATCTGTTTATCTACATCCCACCCCAGCCCACCCCAGACAGCTCCTAGCTCTGTCCTCAGGGACCAAGTAGGACAATGATAAGCTTCTGTCTATAGGTCAGCCATTCACATATGTGAGAGCATGTCTTCTATGCCCCACCCCCAAGACTTCTCTTCTCCAGGCTAAGCACCCTGCATTGCTTCAATAAATTTTCATGTGTCCCCATGAGGGTCCCTGTCCTGAACTCCCACCTTTAGATTTCTTCTGTGAGACCACCCAGGTTTCTCAATTCTCAGTCACAGAGATATAATAAAGAAAACCAAATTCAAACAACAAACACTGATTGTGTTTCCTCCCTTTCCAGGATCCCAGTAGCCCTTCGAGAGGTGTACACAGGTGAGCATGAGAAAAAAGCAACTACAAATTCTGACTCATGTGCATATTGCATATTATAGTATGAAAAGTGCTTTCTCCTCCAGAATCCCACCGATCTTCACAGAAGCTCCATCAGGGCAGGGTGATTATGCCTATTGTTACTACAAAGTCATAGAAGTCAATGAGCTGTCCAAGGTACCTGGGCTTGGAGAGAGGGCAGAGCTACTATTTAAACACAGGTCTCCTGACTCAAAAGTCCAGTTCTCTTTTGACTCAAGTGCCTTTCTTCAGGTCTTGAACAAGGAACTTCTTAATCAGTGTTTGTTGGATTGAACTGCAAGTAGCTTCAAGGGCACTTTTGCACTTCTAATAAAAATGAGTTTCTAGATGAAGAGAGGACAGCAGAGAGAGGCATAAATAAGAGTCAACATACGACAAGGAGAGTATGCTCTTGGGTGGACTTTTCTAACATCATTGACTCATGCCTACATTCATTCAACCAACAAAGCACTTACAACAAACCCGTTAGGCACAGAACACCACCTGTCATAGCCCAGAGGAGGGGAGTTCAGGACCATGAAAGCACAGAGGCAGCAGGATGTGATGCCCTAGACTCATAAGTCAGAGGGGTATGGGTTCAAGATGTAGCTCTGATACTGTGTGACCTTACACAGTCATTTTCATCTCTAGGCCTCAGTTTCCCTAAATGTAGAATGAGAAATTTCACCAAGATGACCTCTTAAGGTCATGCTTGGTATGACTTGTGGCCCTGCTCTCATGGTGTATGTCTTATGTTCTAAGGTCTCTCCCACTTCTGACACTCCATGGTTTTCAGGAGCCTAGTCCTTACTTATGAGACACTAAGCATCTCAAGGTTGGAAGACAATTTTAGGCACAAGATAGAATGCCAGGGATTTTGTTGGGGAAGGCATCCTGGAAGGAAATGTAGGAGTTGTGCTGATGCAGAGAAGGTTTATTAGGATTAGGGGGATGTCTAATAGTCTCAGTTTCCTCATACGTAATATGAGAGGACTGGACTCTGTGACCTTTGAGGCCCCTTATGGCACTAAACCTATGACCCTATGATTCTAAGACAGGAAGAGAGAGAATAACAGATAGGACTGGGCAGGCAAGAAGGTGGAGAGATCTGTTAGGGTAAACTATGTTATCTCTCACACCCTTTGAGGTCAGGTCTTTTACTAGATGAGAGGGTTTCAAGTTCTACAAGTCTCTGACTTTATGATTCCCTACTACTTTAGTGCTCTACTCTGTGAGTCATTCTTGACTCTGTCCTTGCCCACACAGCCCAGGTATGCCAGGAAAGCAAGGCAGTCTGCCCTATTCCATCTCCAAGGGACATTAAGAACCGAGATCTAGGGTGAGAAGCAGCCTCAGAGGCCCACCTTTTAGTCCCACCACCTCGTTTCACCTGTAAGTTAGCTGAGACCTAGCCAGGTTAAAGATGTGCCCAAGGTTACATGACTAGTAAGTAGCAGTGCTAAGACTGGAACACAGACCGTCTGATCCCAAACCCAGCACTCTCTCCACTGCAACATGCTGCCCTCTCAAACTAGGTCATTTCCATCACTTCAGTTTACTGATGATAAAGGGTAATTTTGCCCAGTTCGTGAAAATGCTTGACCAGGATAAGGCAGCAACATTGAACACTCCTTCAGTTTTGTATTCCCATGGGGTGGGGATTAGACCAAGTAAAGCCAAGCTTAGTAGGTAGTAATTATTCAATGAGTATCTGTTGATTGAATTTAATATGCAATATTTGACCTCAGTTCCACCATCATTCCTCTGGATAACCAGCTAATTTAAGAACATGTTAAACTGGGAAATGACGGGTGCACACAACGTACTATAGTTTGATATTCCACACCACCCTGTCTCCATGATTCCTACACCTAGAATAGCCAACCCTCTTTTTTCATGTCTCTCATAGCTCCTGTTTCAAAGCTCATCTCAAAAACATGTCTTCTCCAGAAGGCCAGTCTCAAAGAGACAGATGCTGCCCCATCACATATTATTCTAAGTCTGTTACATCTCTGACACTCAATAATGCCCCCTCTTTTTCTGTTGTATTAATGCCACTGAGTCCTCAATTTGCCTGGCTCCAACCCTGCTGATTTGTTTTGTTTTCTTTGGGGTATGAGGGTGAGTAGGTCATGTCAAGTCAACAGTATTTTACAAAATAGAATTCAAAACTGAATTTGAGATTCAATTTAATAACCCTATATATAAAACACCTGCCATAACACAGAAACACTAACAAAACAATCAGAAGTGAATTCTGAGCAAATTGTCAAAGAAGGAGGGATTGTGGGATTATTAGCACGCTAATGCATTGTTGATGGAGCTGCGAATTGGTCCAACCATTCTGGATAGCAATTTGAAATTATAAAACAAATGGAATAAAATATCCACACCCTTTGACCCAGAGATACCTCTGCTAGACATATATTTTCTTTGGATCACTGATAAAAAGAAAGACCTTCATACACTAAAATATTCACAGCAGCATATTTTGAAAGCAAGCAAAGAACTGGAAACAAAGTAGATACCCATCAACTAGCAAATGACTGAGCAAATTGAGGTACATGATGGTAGAGGAACATTACAGTGCTACTTATCTTTGGATGGGCCAATATGGGAATTTATTTTGCTTGACAACGCATATTTGTCGCAAGGGCTTTGTTTTTCTTTTCTTTTTATTTTATTCCCAAGGGAGGGGTGCATTGAAGGAAAATAAAAGCCTGTTAATTGGGGGAAAAATAATTAAAATAGTTCTGTGCTATACAGGACAATTAAAATGAAGAATAGATAATCATGGAGAGATGTACGTGAACTGATTCATATTAAAATAAGCAAAATCAGGAAAACAATATATATGGATCACAATAACTTAAATGGCAACGACAAAAATAAAACAATTGAAGCAAAGTGCTACAGATGTTATAGAAAGGCCAAAAGAATAAGAACTAATGCTTCTCAAAAGAAAGTTTGCTAACCATTGACAACCAAAAGACAGAATGCTTGAAATCACTGATCACAAGAGAAAAGCAAATCAAAACAATCCTGAAGTTTCACCTCAGTCCCAGAAAATTTGCAAAGATAGGAATACTCAATGTGGGAGGGCTTGTAGAAAGACAAGCACACTAATGAACTGTTGGTTGGAGATGGGAATTAGTCCAACCATTGTGAAAAGCAATTTGGAATTATGAAAATAAAGTGACCAAAACAGTCATACTATTTGACACAGAGATCCTACTTCAACGTATATACCCCTAAAGAGGCCCTTGATAAGAAAGAAAAGCCTTATATACATGAAAATATTCATAGCAACACTTTTTGTAGCAGAAAGGAATTGGAAACAGAGGAGATGCTCATCAACTGGGGAATGACTAGAGAAACTGTGGTATGTGAATGTATTCTAATATTCCTGTGCCTTAGAATATGATGGATATGATCATTAGAAAAAGGAGGAACTGGGAAATTTACATGATGTAAAAAACAAAAGGTCAATAAAACTGTATTTTAAGAAAACACTTATTATGTACTTAACAAAAATGGGGAAGGGAAGAGGAAAAAAGGGGAGAATAGTGATATACAGTGAAAGTGATATACAGTGTTTCTTAGTGAAGAAATTTCAGAACTATAGGCACAGAAGTTGATATTTCATATACAATCTCCTTATGTTCTTTTTACATTGAGGTATTTCTATATGTTAAAGAATATGTCCATAGTAGGACTTTAAAAAAAAGCAAAACTTTTAAAGAAGAGTGTTTATCTTAGTATTAAGATCTCAATTTGAGTCTCCCTTCAGACACTTGCTAGCTAAATAATTCAAGGTAAGTCAACCTCTTTCTAAGCCTTGGTTTTCTCATCTGTAGAATGAACTTATTAGTAACACCTGTCTCAGTGGGTCATTGGGATGATCCAATGAAACAATCAGTGTAAGTAAAGTGCTCTGCAAACCTAGATGTGCTATACGGATGCCAACTAATGGTGGCAGTGGGTTTGAGACACAGTTATCTAACCTCCAGAGCTTACAATCTAGAAGGCTCTTCTACTGTGAAAACCTACTGTGAGCCTAGCCTTCTGCCAGGGGCTACAGGAGATAATGGACAAAAGGTAATTTGTGCCCATGCCCTCATGGACAGTTGGTACCTGTATTTGGACAGACTGATTATAGACACACAGAATTAAACAGATGGGCTTGACAAATGTAGCATCCAAAGAGCTGTTGTGGGAGATGTTTACACCTTCAGAAATTAATGGTTTGAGAATTCATGTCTTCCTTGAACAGATGCTAACTCTTCTGAATTGACATTCCTTCCATCTTTCACTTCCTGAGTGCTAAGGACTAGACAGTTTGAAAGGATATCCATCTTTCTAAGAGGCATATGTAAGGTGGAATTTCCTTAGCCATTAATTCTTCCAAATGGTTACCAGCGGGTCCATATTGCTCTTGGAAGTTCTAGAGTGGGAAGGATAGAACATAGGCCTGGAAGCCCAAAGATTCATTGGCACAGAAGAAAATACTACTGAAAGGTCAGCTCCAATGACCTCTGGGAGTGGTTCCAACTCCATGAGTTGATGGTCCTAGGACTTAGGATCTAATTTTGGTTCTGCCAATGAGTTACTATGAGACCTTGAGCAAGTCCCATTCCCTCTCTTGAATCCAGCTGGCTCATATGTAAAATGAGAGGGTGGAGTTACATCATCTTTAAACCTTCCCAGTCTTAAAAGTCTGTGATGGATATAAAATAAATGGGTATATTCAGGTACCATGCCATCAGCCCAGGAATGGGCATGGAAAAGCATGAGGAATCTATGTCCATATCCTGGATCTGTAAATTACCCTGTGTGACCCTGGGCAAGTCACATCAACCCCTGGGGTCTCGGTCTCTTCATCTGCAAAATAACCTCTAATCTACAAATTCAAAACCTATAATGATAATATGAACTGGGCCCCAATATAGCATTAAAAAGTCAGTTGAAATAGACCAGTATCCATTATGGGTCAGCACAGAAGTAGATATTCAGAAACTTTAGCTGGTTAAAAAAAAATTAAGTTCAATTAGAGATTCTATTTTATATTTGCATCCTGTTTTTTTTTTAAAGCTTTTCAGGGAAGTTTGAATATCCACGACCTCAGCTGACCCTCACAAGAACCCCAGGACAGGGACACAGTAGCTAACACTACCTCTATCTTGCAGATGGAGAAATGAGGCTCAGAGAGAGGTGATTCCACAGCCAAGGTCACATGGCCGTAAGTGGCAGTCCCAGGATGAGAACTTGACTCTGCCGACTTTGGGAGCCTAGGGCCAATTCCATTAGAGGACATTCCTTCTCTGCCTGCAGAACCAAGGTTTGCCCTCCTCCTGTTCATGTGACCCTCTCCATTTCAATTAGCAGATTTCTAAAATGGGGATGAGAAGGTACAAAGCCAGATAAAAGCCACAGAGGTAGGAGGCCAATACTCTGCCTAACATTTAACCAAGTTTCAAAGGCCCTGTGGTTAAAGGTCTTTGTGCAGATAGCCACTTAATAAATGCTTTTAAAGATGAGGCTGAGAATGGAGCTAGGTTTATTTAATCTGGATAAGAGCAGGCAGAAGGGACTATAATAAAAAAAAGAATAATGGCTGTATTTTCATCAGTGAACTAGTCCTTGCAGGGCACATAACAGAAGCCAAACCACTTAGAGTCAAGCTCCCTCTGGTGGCTGCACAGCAGGAGATGAATCCCAAGGCAGGTCAACTTGCAAGAACCAGGCCGCTGCCACAACTGGCCTACAGACCCCCTCTCCAGACCTCAGTAGGCCTGGGATCTCATAGTTGGGGCAACTCCATCCTTGAGGGCATGTCACAAAAGGGACACCTTGGATTTTTCCATAAATCCTCCACCGGGAACCCATCCAAAATGCAGCAAGCCTTCCTCTGCATCTCTGAACACTCAGGGGATCATTCGATCAGAGTTAGAAGAGCTACCATGCCCAACAGGAGGCCCCGATGGGTCATGGGAATTGCCCAAGGTCACACTGCTAGGAATTGTGTAAGGGAGTATCTGAACCCAAAACTTACTGACTCAAACTGCAGTGTGCTTTCTGTCTGTCTCTGTCTCTCTGTCTCTATCTCTCTCACATACACACACACACACACACACACACACACACACACACACACACCACTCTTAATGGACACCCAATGCATATGAGTTTCTATTCATGGATAGACATTTTTAGAAGCAATAGATAAGAATAAAGGAAACATGGGAAGATTTAGATGTACTGATGTGGTTGGAAGCAAACAGAATCAGAAGCACCCTGTATGCAGGGATTATGACAATATAAACTAAAACATCATTAGAAGGAAGCCATGTTCTGCCAATGATTCATCTCTGTCCCAGAAAAGAGAGAACAAAATACGCGACTCACCGTAGGGATTACAAGTGCATTTCATGGTGTAGGGTATGGCTACCTCAGTTGGTCTTAGTTAAGTCTTTTTCCTTGTGAGGAGAGGGCTCAAGGGATAAGGTATTTCAGAAAAGAAAACTAGCATAAAAATAAAAGATCTCAATCAAACTTAAAAATAAAAATGGGGATGGGAGCACTTCCAGATGAGTTATTAACCAGACTAATGATCTGGTAACTAATGGAGCCATCACCAAAGGACCAGATGAAACCTCTTTCTCCTATATTCTGAGTCTAGTACAAACACAATACAGTTTCTGTGACAATATTTTAGGTTATAACTCATTTCTAAAATGCTTTGAGATCCACAAATGGCTTTCTATGAAACTACCCTATGAAATGTTAGTATAAGTATTGTTATCTCCCATTACACAGATGACAAAAAAAAACAGAGTAGTCAAATGATTTGCTCAAGATCAAACTGTGTAGGAACGCCAAAACCTGGGTCTACATTCATGTCTACCAACTCTCAGGGTGGCCATTTTCCCACAACTTTGTGTGGAACTGTAAACATATCCTAAGGTTAAACAAAATCCCAATGTAAACACAGCTCTTTCTGGTTAGGCAACAGAAGTTAAAGCGAAAATACAATTTAATTCACTTTACAGTCAATTCTCTGAAAATCCACTTTCCTTCCTGTACAGTCAGAAGCATCCCCGGGTGCTTTCCCCAAATATCATCAAGTCAATTCATAGACCATCAGAGGATGGCCACTCCCCTGACTTTGAGCCCAATCAGGACGTGAGCCAGGGAAGAGTTTGAAAACAGTGACCTGGTGGTAAGGGAAGTCCTCTATAAGAACAGACACAGTGCCTCATCTGGGGAGTCTTTGGATAAGAACCTTTAACAAAAGAGAATTGTCTTAAATTCAGAACACATACCATGACAAAAATGACTCGTTACTTATCTTGTGCACAACTGGGGATACCACCAAGGACAAACTGTTGTAAATTGATATAGGGTTTGAGAAGTGAGGGAGGAGAAGAGAAAGTGAGTATTTTTTTTTTTATGAGTAATCCTGGCTCTGTTCATAGTTAACTGGGTATCATCGATCAAGTAAATTAACCTCATCCTGAGTTTCTCCATATGGAAAGTGAGGTCCTTGGGCTAGGTGGTTTTTGAGGGGCCCTCCAGCTCTGGCATCCATATCCTAAGGCTCTCCTGAGCTCTGATGTTTAGAGTTTTGTGTCCTAAGGACCTCCCTACCCTCCTATCACTGTTTACTAAGATGGTGATACTTCCCAGCTCTGACATTCTCTCTTCTACTTTGTAACATCCCAAATAGCTCTTTCCAGTTCTGTCATTTTGTAGCCTATGTTTTAAGGACTTTCCTATATCTGATACTGTTTATTCAAAGTTCTAAAAGTCCTGAGAGTTTTAATATTCCTTCCATTTCCAACATTCTACAAACCACCCCAACTCTTGAAAAAAGGGCCATTGAAACACACACACACACACACACACACACACACACACACACAACTTCGTGATTTGGTGGATCCACATGGAGAAGATCATAACCCATATATATTTTCTCCACCTCCACAATCATCCAAGGAAGAGATGGTAGATGATGTCCTCAGGTGTTCCCAATTAACTGACATGCATTAAGTATGCACTATTGGCCAGGCATTGTGCTAAGTGCTGGGAATACAAAAAAAAAAAAGATAAAAGACAGTCCCTTCCCTCCCAGTTGTTCCCAGTCAAACGGAGGAAACAACATATAAAGAACTCTACAAAGAAGCTGTAAAGATAGATAAAATGAAGATAACAGCTGAGGGAAGGCATTACCATTATGGGGGTTCAGGAAAGGCTTCTTGCTGAAGATGGGATTCTAGCTGAGACTTAAAGGAAGCCAGTGGAAATACACAGAAAAGAGGAGGAGGGCACTGAGAGGTTAAGTGACTTGGCCAGGATCATCTGGCCAGGTTGTATTGAGTGGCAGGCCAACTTCTCCACTCTCAAGTGTCTATATGCAGGACTCAAAATATTAAAAGCAACTACAGGGCTTAGCCCTCATCCTCACACATAGTCAGAGCCTAATCAATGTCAGTGGAACTGGATTTGCTTCCTTTTCTAACCTTTTCGGTGTTGAGGAAGCCCAAGGCAGGATCCAACAGAGAGAATTTTCCACAAATTCCTTCCTCTTGAGGGAGGGGCAGGGGAGATGTCAGAGCTGAATCTACAACCACAATAAACAGCCCCTGTGGACAGCTCTCAGGGGGCACCCAAACCCTCCCTTCTACCCTAGCTTCCAAATAGCTTTTGAAAAACAAATAATGCTCCAAAGCCAACCCACCCCTTGTCTACATCTGGAAAAACCAACAGGGCCCCTGGAAGGGCAGAGGAATTTCTCAGTACTACCTTTTTTTTTTGCCACAGCCCTGCATTGCTATGTTTATGTTAATAAAAGGACAATTTAATATGAAAATTGATGCCAAAGCACAATCTGATCACACAGGAAGGAGAAAAGGAGCAGGGGCAATTGAGAAAACCATTGGCCCAACAGTCTCTGTGCTCCCAAGCTCCCTTGCTGACTCACCAACACACCAAGTCACATTCCCTCCCAAGAGGCAGAGGAAAACAACAAAATAATAATCATCTTCTTCTAAATTACCCACAATACAAATGGATCTCATGGATGTGGCAACGCCCTCCATTGACATGTATCCCAACCCCACATGCCATAGTAGACTCTTTCCAAGACATGCTATAAAACTACCTCCCTCCATTTTTAAAAATTTTTATTTCACAAAGGATCCTCTGATGGGCCCTGATCTACTGGCAAGGTGACTCTCCAAATTTAGCTGGGCTGGTCCTCAGAAAACAGGCAGAGAGTCCAGTACCAGACCCGTGCTCAATGTCCTTCTACTTGACAGAGCTTTCCACTTGAGTAGACAACATCAGTCAGTTAAGAAACATTTATTCAATGTCTAATATGTGTCAGACACCGTGGTTAGCGCTGAAAGAGTAGCAGGCCACCATCACACCATGCCACGAGATCAGAGAGGGGAGGACAGGAGGAAGAACACCTACAAAAGCAAGCCTGAGAGCAATGGCCAATTCCGAACATTTGTATGCCATTTCACAGTCTTCGCACATACTCTCCCCCATACCTACCGGGCTCTCTCTCTCCCTCCTCAATTCTGCCTCTTCAAATTCTTGCTTCCTTCAGAACACAACGCAAATTTCTACAAGAAGCTTTTCCTATTCCCCCTCATTCTAGTGCCCTGAAGGTAGGGACTGCCTTTTACCTTTGTATCTCCAGCACTTAACACAGTGCCTGACATAGTGGGTGCTTAATAAATGCTTATCATTGACTGAGTGAGACTTTCTTGGATCCGACCAGCTGTGGGTATTCTTGAGGTGAAATTACTTTGAATCACATTGTATTAATATATATTATTCTGTATCTATATAGCTTGTATTACTTTATCCTTGTCAACATCATCAAAGATTGTATTACCTTGAGGGTGGGCTAACCAATTCCAGTAAAGTATCATTGACCTGACATGAGAGCCCCACAGATGCTCAACTCTCAAGACCCCAGTGGCAACTCTGAATCCTTTGGAACAACACTAGGAATCAGGACATACTAATTTCATCTCAACTCTGCTACTATCTTGATGTGTGGCCTAAGGGCATCACATCTCTCTGTGTCAAGTGTCCTCATTTAGATAATGGAGATGATAATATTTTCCTATTTCCCCAGGGTGTGTGTGTGTGTGTGTGTGTGTGTGTGTGTGTGTGTGTGTGTGTCTGAATACAGCCTAGAAAGCAGCCCCAGAATAAATCAAGAGGAAAGAGTCATGGCCCAGAAATTTAACACCCTGGAAAAGACCCAGGGAACACAATGAGCCAGCCCACTGGGTGGGTGTTAGTTAGACCCATTCTTCTGTACCACACCACCCTCCCCCCCCAGCCTTTTTCCTTGAAGCCTTTTTCAAACAAGGCTTGAGTCTTTCTTGGATCCCATGGAATACTCATTATCTACACAGCATCATCAGAACTGAATTCTATTCAGGCAATCCTCTTCCTATTGGTACTTCTTAGTTAATATAAAGAAAGCTGAGCCATGATCTGAGTCTTCACTGGGACCACAGTTCTTGGATCAACAAATTCACCTGGGAAGTGATCATCCTAGAACCAAACAGGCTTTGTCTTATACACAATAATGGCCAGATAGTAAAGATACGATGATGAGTGAAACAGTCCCCGCCCTCAAGGAAAATGTGCTCTCTGGAGGAAAGAATAGGGTTGTAAATAAAGGATGCAAGATACATGCAAATGTACATTGACATAACCAAGTGCACAGCAGATATAGAAAACACAAAGAAAAGGGCTTTTGGGGGAGTGGGGGAGAACACCAAAAGATGGAGGGCAGGCAGGAAAGGTTTTAGATACAAGGTGGCACTGGAACAGAGCATTACAGGTAACATGGGATTCTAAAGGCGGTGGAGGGGGGAGGTACAAGTGTATCCTGGGCATGAGGGACAGACACTTCAAGGACTCAGAGATGACAGATAGAGGGCTGCATGTAAAGAAGAGTGGGAAAGCCATTTTGGCTCGACTGTAGCACGTGGGAAAGGACTAATGGACAAGGAGCTTGGCAATGGAGAATAGAGCCGGCTTGGGAAGGCTTTCAGTGCTAAACATAGGTGTTTATACTAGACCCTAACCCTAGAGCACATAAGAAGCCACTGTATTTATTGACTGGGGAGATGACATGGCCAGACCTACGACTTAGACAAATCATTTTGGAAGCTGGATAGAGGATGGACTGAAGGTGAGAGAGAGTGGGGGACAGGGAAATCAATCAGGATGTTATTGCAACAGTTCAGGGATGCTGTGAGGATCAATCAAGATCACATTTGTCAAATGCTTAGCACAGTGCCTGGCACATGGGGGGTGGTGTACAAAATGCTAGTTATTACAGCTAGTATTAGATGAGGAACTGAACTGAGGTCATGGCCACTGGAGCAGAGAGAAGACATATGAGATAGTCATTCTAGGACAGCAATGAGATGGGGAAATGGATCAGCTCTATGGAGTGAGGGAAAGTGAGGCATCAAAAATGACGCCCAAGCTTCCAGTCAGGGAGATGGGAAGGCTCATGGAAGACAGGAAGTCCTTGAGATTAAGAGGGAAGTCCAGAGAGAAAATAGCTTTTAGGGAGAAAAAATAATGGAATTCGATGGTGGATGTGCTAAACTTGCAATGCCCAGGGGATCACCAGTTTGATATATCCAACAAGCAGTTGGGTTGTTGTTTGAGAGAAATAATGGGGCCAGGTACACTGGGAAAGTGAGAGATGGACCTTCTCTCATTCAGATGCTCAGATAAGAAAGAGCTCTCCTCAAATCTAGATGTAAAGATTAAAGGAGAGAGAATTTTCCTTCTGCAGTAGCAAGAGTTGCATCTAGGTTCATTAAGGATTTAAGAAGCCTTTGTGGGCTAGCCTGGGATCTTACCCCCCTTTTTCCCATTGGGCCCAAAGATGAAGTGAGGTGTGGTTGGAAGGGCCTGAATTTGGAGTCTATGAATCCATGTGTTTACCAACATGGACATGCCTCATAACACTCTGATCCTCAGTTTCTCCATCTGTGAGGTGGCTATAAGGTTCTGTGTGCTCTCTTCTCAGCAGGGTTGCTAAGAGGAAAGCATATTTTCTCCAAGTCCTGAAGATGCTACAGAAGAACATGTTGACATTCTTATGGGAGAGCTTGTCCCAAGTTTCAAAGGACAGAGACAAGAACCAATGCCTTTTCAGAAGGCGGCCATTGCATCTAGAGGCTGGGGCACCTTTTCAGACACTGCCCCTGATGGAAAGGCCCCACATCTGGCCCATCACCAGCTGTTTCCTGATTCTCCGTCAGAAACACGGGAACTTCTGCTTGGTTTTGTTGTTGTTCAGTCATTTTTCACTTGTGTCTGACTCTTCCATGACCCCATTGGGAGTTTTCTTGGCAAAGATACTGGAGTGGTTGGCCATTGCCTTCTCCAGATTATTTTGCAGATGAGTAAACTAGGGCAAACAGGGATGAGTGACTTGCCCAGGATCATACAGCTAGTGTCTGAGGACAGAGTTGAATTTATTTGTTTGCTAGGGTTTAAAAAAAAATGGGAAACCTGTGTGAGCCTGGGCAAGTCACTTAACCTCATTGCCTAGCCAAACAAAAACAAAATAAAAAACAAAAAAATGAGAAGCCTGGGGCAGGTAGGTGGTGCAGTGCATAAAACTCTGGCCCTGGAACTGAGTTCAAATCCAATCTCAGATACTTACTATCTGTGTGACCCTTGGCAAGTCACTTAATCTCAATTGCCTCCCAAAAATTAATAAATGGGAAGCCTAAACAAAACAGTAAAAAAGACTTAATCCTCAGAATAGGCTATGAAAGAGAGCTGGCAGTTGTCCTGGGAGAAGTAAGGGCTGGTAATGCTTTAAATGGTGCCTAAGTGATGAAAAGCAGAGGACAGAAAAATGGGCAATTTGAAGCATGAAGAATGGTGCTGAGAAAGAGAAGCCTACTCTGTTTGTTGGCAGAGTGAGTCATTCAATTCAACATTTCTTAAGCACCTTGAAGTAGGTCTTCAAGCTAAGATACCAAGAAGGTGCCCAGCAGAGTCCCTCCCTTGACCATCTTACAGCTTACTATGGAAGATAAGGTGGGCAAGGATAGCAGAATGGCAAGAAATATGAGTGGGCCAACTTGGGGTAGGGGGAGCAGATAGTCACAGGCTTAGAGTCATGATGGAATGGGAAGGCAATCAGAGCCCTCCTCCCCACCATGCTCCAGATGGAGAAACTGAGGGCAGAGAGCCTGGGTTTCAGGCAGAAATTGAATCCAAACCTTCCTGACTCAGCCAGAAATCCTATACTCATCTCCTAGCTCCATTGTCTTCCCACCTGGATGCTCAATGTTTGTGTGACTTTGACATGGAGTGTCATTCTTCATCCTCCATTCCTGGACTAAAGGGGGAAAAACTAGAAAGCAAAAACAGGGTTGGCCCCAAGTCCCTTCTAACTGGCAAAACCAGTCACGCACATGCAGAGTCCTGGTTACAGCTGGCACCTCTGCCAGTCCCCCCTGCCCTTGTTAACACCTTGGTAATCCAGGGCTTTGGGGGGCTACAAAAGCAATTGTGAATAAAGTTTCCTCAAAATCAAGAGATTTAAGGGATAGTGGCAACAGAGATGGCATTATTGTGGTATCAAGAGCGCTGAATTTGGTGTCTGAGGACCTGAGTCCAAATCTCAGTGCTGCTACTGTATGACCCAGAGAAGTCTCCTGACTTCCAATAAGATAACATATGAAAAGTGCAATATAAATACTTGTTATTAATAATAATAACAACACTAACTTCCCAGTGATTCAGTTTCCTCAACTATAAAATAGATGGCCTCAAATTCCAGGATCCTAGGATGATGTGACCTTTCCATGCAAGTCAAGGTGAAAGGATTGTGGGAGCCAGGTGCTCACAAAGGACTTTTCAGGAGGATACAGTCATGTAACCACATGAAGAAGTGCCCCTGTCATGAGCCTCATCTAGCTTTTGCTGTGCAGAATGGGAAGGGGGGGCGGAGTTTGTGTTTTTATTGTGGCCACAGATACCACTGAACCTGTTAGCTGTGTAATCCTATTATCCCAAAGGATGTTCTCTCTCCACATAAAGCGGAGAGAATTGAGAGGAGAAAAAAAGACATACAGTAGAAACAGATGATCAAAGCATGATTTTTGCCAAAACGAGGTAAGAAGAGCAGGTGAACTGTCAGGGCAGGAAGCCACTAGCTGCTGCCCATAGCCTTAATGAGAGGACCAGTCCTTGTCCCCTTCTGAACCTGTCTGGAGGGAGGAAGCTAAAGCCAGCCTGCCTAAACTCACCCTTTCTCTGGGAGTATAAAACCAAGCATATCAACAGAAGTCCACAGAGCAAGGGACAGAGAAGCTCTGAGGAATCTGTTTGGGATAAATCCATTAACAAGGATTTCTTAAATGCCCACTATGTGCCAGTGACTGTCGTAGGTGCTGGGGATACAAGTGCAAAGGGTGAAACAATCCTCTTTTGGACGAGTCTTTGAGGAAAGTCCCAGGCATCCGACTGTGCCCCAAGCTGATGCCCCAAAGGGCTGGGCAGTGAGAGCTCAGGATCTCAAGGTCAGAGGCATCTATCACTAACACCCAAACATTTATTGGTCACCTACTAAGTGCAGAGCACTGGGATGAGTACTAGGAAGAAAAAGACTAAACACAAAACAGCCCCTGCCCTCAAGAAGCTTATGTTCTACTGGGAAAATAATTTGAAGTATCCCTATGTCAGAGGTGGAGGGACCCTGGAAATCAATGATGAAGGGATGCTGACAGTTTAAGGGGGACAGAGGCTAGTAGCCCCCATAGAATGGTATGATAACCCTTCCTAATGACCCTGGCTGTTTAAATAATGAATCTGAGAGGGAATATGGGGAGAGAGGTACATGAGAAGACAATTCTGAAGTGAAAAGACAATTCTGGCATGAATGTGAAGGTGAGGCCCAAATTCAAGTTTCTCACCAGACAGATATTGACTAGAAAGACTGAAGAGTTAAATTCACAACTGCCTTTTAAGATGGAGTAACCATACATGAAACACTGTACTGAGGCATTACTGAGCTAACTTAGGTATACCACAGGCAGCAGGTGTCCAAAGAAAATACCAACCATAGCATGATGGCAAATATGGCCAAGCCTCAGGGCTCCCCATCTGGCATCAAGAAAACAGGGCTCAGCTTCCATTCCTCCAATCACACTGAGTCTGTTCCAGTGAAACCGTAAGGCTCAGAGAGTCATGTGCATTTGAGGAGTTTTCTCTGGCCAAGCACCCCAGGATCCTCAAAGGGCATCCTGGAACCCATCAATGTGCAGTTGTTCACATCCACACACCCTGCCTTCCTTAACCAATGGTCTCAACTGGTTAACCATGGCAGCTCCAAGCTCAGCTCATTCAAGTAGACCTCAAAGGCCTGAATGGCAGGGTGCTCATCACACCTGTCCTGAAGTACTTCCTGTCTGTGTTTCACATCACTGTCACTGTCATCAGGATCTAACACATACAGCTGGACTATTATAGTGGTTCTTACTCTTCTTTTTCCCATACATCTCGTATCTGTCATTGGACAAGAACTCTGCAAGTACAGAGAATGGGCTGCTTTTCATCTTTCTATTGGCACAA
This sequence comes from Vombatus ursinus, assembly GCF_900497805.2. Lineage (NCBI taxonomy): Eukaryota > Metazoa > Chordata > Mammalia > Diprotodontia > Vombatidae > Vombatus > Vombatus ursinus. The sequence goes on along the minus strand of NW_020950172.1, from coordinate 3,744,578 downwards.
AGTTAGTGCTTAATCAATAACTCTTGAATTTGCAAGGCTTCACATCTCTAATAAGATTCCCTGGGAATCCTTATCTTCAGCAGGCTCCTTGGCCCCAAGCCTCAATAACTGCCTCAACTATAGTCTGGTAGAAAAGCAAGCATGTCTCCAGTCCCATTGACGACTCCCATGTTCCTATCATTCCCAAGCTCGATGCTTTGCCTCGAATGCAAGACTGCCCATGATCTGGGCCAACCCAACTTATGAACAAGAACCCATGTTCATATAGCACTTGGAAGTCACAATCATCTTAAAATATGCTCAAAGGAAAAAGTTGGAAAACAACAATTAGCATCCCAAGCTTTGATTAAAGCAATGATTTTTCTCCAAGCTTTGGCCTAGGAGATATCTACTGCAGTCACTACAGTCTAGGACAGTAACTAATTACTTGCTTCCCTGGCACAGAGGTTGGCTACTGTGTGCAGTATTTAACACGAAAATTTCACAAGCCTGTATTCAATAAACATGGGCCTCCGTGGGTCTGTGTAATGAGACATTGAGGGGCTCTAACCTAAAACATTCTGTCTAAGAACATGGCCCTCAGACAGCTGGCTCCATCAGATAGTTACGATTTCATACGGAACTGCTTAGGGAGGTTGATAGTGGCAATGGGCCATAAGCAAGGCAACCCCTTTCCACTAGACACTGGGAAAGCATGACCGGCAAGGACTTGCACAGATAAGGAGTCAAGTCCTACAGCCATGCCCCTAGCTTGTTTGGACAAGATGCTCCCTCTCTCTGTCCAGTGATTCCTCATCCAAGAGTACATCAGTTCCTAAGAAATTAGGCTTCTGAATAATGCTGTAGATTCATTTTTCTGATAGATAATATTCCCAAAGAAAATGGCAGCATGGTGCAGTGGAAAAAGACTTGGAGTCAAAGAACCTGGGTTCTAATAATACCTTGACCTCCCACTATCAGTATAACCTTGGCCAACCTCTCTGGTCCTTGGTTTCCTTACCTATAAAATAAGAGGAGAGGAGTAGGCCTGAATGGCCTCTAATTTTACACACACACACACACACACACACACACACACACACACACACACACACACCAACTCTAACAATATAACCCATGACAACAGCTTAAATTCCTGTAATTCTTGTTTTCTCTAAACAGCGCTTTTCTCACTATTATTTTGTGAGGTCGGTCACGTTTCACCATCTCCTACTTTACAGTTGAAAAAACTGAGGCTCAGAATTAAAGTGACCAGCCAATGGTCACACTGCTAACCATGGACATTTTTAATAGTCTTTAAAGGTTTCCAAAGCAATTACAAGCATTGACATCTCACCCTCACAACAACCTTGGGAGATGAATATTAAAGGGATTTATCCCCATTTTACAAATAAGGAAGCTGAGACCCAAAAATGTAAAATGACCCATGTCTACAAAAGGAGGGTCTGGGGCCAGCCAAGTTCAGTCGCCTCCCTAGTAAAAGGAGAGAGTTTGATCCTTAGAGATGGAGGGGTAAAATCCAAAGACCACTACACTGTAGTTATAAGATCTGGGTTCAAATCCCACATTTGGTAATGACACTCCATCTGACCTTTGGGCTCCTACCTCTCAGGTCCTCAGTTTCCTCCTTTGTAAAAGGAGGGAACTGGGTACAATGATCTTCAAATTTGATGCCAGCTTGAAAAGCCATGGAAAATCTCTCCCTCCCCTATCTCTGTCTTTCTGTCTGTCTGCCTCTCTGTCCTCCTCCTCCTCTCTCTTTCTCTCCCTGACACCTCTTTCCCTCCTTCTCTCTTTCTCCTCTCTCTCTCCCCCTCCCCGTCTCTGTCTTTCTGTCTGTCTGTCTCTCTCTCTCTGTCCTTCTCCTTTTCTCTCTCTCCCTGCCTCCTTCTCCTTCCCTCCCTCTTTCTTTCTCTTCTCTCACCCTCTCTCCTCCCCTCCCCCCTCACTGATTTGCTTCTTGGACAAGAATGCCCACTCTCCACCTTGTTGAGAACTCAAGTATTTTGATTCCCTTGATTCTGTCACAGAGGTAACCATTGTTTTCTCTGACCTGGAGTGGAGTTCTCAGAGAAGAATCCCACCCAAGCCCAGCCCTGTTCTGGAGCTACAGACAGGCCTTGCTGCAAGTGTCCAGACAACTGCTTGGCATTAATTATCCCAATGGGGGGGGGGGAAGAGCTGCTGCTGTTTACTCTGCCTTTATAATTTCCATGTTTGCTGTTTGGTTTCAGGAAAAGAACAAAAGGGGGAGATTCATAGCCTTGCCAAAGTGTTTGCTCTCTTTTGTTTGGGAGTGCCCAGAGCCTGGGAATTTATCACCTCTGTGATTTAGGGAGGCCATGTCCTGAAAGCCTACACATGACAGCCAGCCGAGTTTGGCTTGCTAATACACCTGCACACACGTTGATTGTTCTTGAGGCTTCGGAGGCTGCCTTGACATGTTTCCTGTCAGACTTTCTGACACTGTCCAACTGGCAGCCAGTCAATTATATTCAGCTAATGTGAATATTAATGAAGGGCCTGACGTGCCACGGTGATCATGCTTTGCCAGCTCCCTGTCCAGCATCCGGGCCTGATTGGTATGTGCCTGGCATAAGAGCAGCAGTGACTGTCAAATGGTCCTCAGGTTTATGACTACGCAGAGGTCAATAAAAGACACCGGCCCTGGCATTTTCCTTAACAGACCATCTTTGCTCATGGAGCATGAAAAGTAGTAATAATAACTGGAGCCCCAATCCAACCATGTCACCCCCAACTTGATAGACCCCATTGGCTCCCTATCACCTCCAGAAGTCAACAGGAAATCCTCTCTTGGGTTTCCCAAGCCCTCTATAAGCTAGCCTCTCCACCTCTCCAGTCTCCTGATGCGTTACTCCTTGCCCTGTGCTCTCCAAGCTGGTGACACCGACCTCCTCACTATCACACAAACAACACATTCCATCTCTCATCTGGGCCATTCCTCTGGCCACAGCCCCTGCCTGGGAAGCTCTCCCTCCTCCTCTACGCTTCCTGGCTTCCTTCAAGTACCAGTTAAAATCCTACCTTCTACAGGAAGCCTTTTCTGGGCCCTCTCATTTCTAGTGCCTTCCCTCTGCCAATTACTTCCTGTTCTTGTCTCCAGCTTCTTTGTATGTATTTGTTTACTTGGTGTCTCCCACATTTGATTATGAGCTCCTTGAAGGCAGAGACTATCTTGTGGTTTCCATAGCACCTGTACCTGACACACAGCACTTAACAAATGCTTGTAAATTAACTAATAATTAAATAGTATTGAAAATAATAGTAATAATAATAATTACAGAGGATCAAGGTGGAAGGCAGAACATCATTAACCTAACAACTGGGTACCAAAACTTTTTTTCTCTTTTTTTTTCCCTTTTTTCCTAGGCTTTCCCTTCCTTTATAGATGATAGAATCTAGAACAAAGGAAAACCAATATAGAGGAAGGGACAGTTGAACACAGCCAGAGTTAGGTGGGACCATAAAGCGGGCCTTATAGAATTTGAAACCTGGAAGGAATCATACAGCAGAGAAGGACAAAACTAAGAAGGATCCTAGAATAGGGAATGTCAAAACTGAGATGAGTGGAATCTTAGAACACAGATCATAGCATATCAGAGCTGGAAGAAATAAACATCATAGATCACCTGGCCTTTCACCACTGAAGAAAGTGAGAACCACCAAAGTGGTTCTTGTCCAAGTGGCTTAATGGCATAGTTTCAGAAAGAAACCAGGCTCTCTCCATCCTTCAAGACCAAGACCTTTCCTTCTGGATTGGCCGTCCCACCAGAGGCTCCTCAAACCATATCACATTGTAGGCTAAATCTTCTGCTGATACAATATATCATGCCCATGTTAACGGGTCTATGTTACACTTGACCCTGAAGGTTACAGGATGGATCAGGCATTTCCAATTGACCTGCATTTTCCAAAGAGGGGCAGAAAACATAATGGTCATTGCCATCCACATAAGATGACACAGGTTTTCAGAGAATCAGAAAATGGTATTTTGGAGACCACTCAAACTTAACTTCCACTGCCTTAAATTTTAAAATGGTAAAGGGGAGGAAGGAATTGAAATCCAGAGAGGAAAAAACAGTGACCAATGTCAAAAGTGGAATTAGTGAAGGAGAGAGACATTTCTGCAGGGCTTTAAGCTTTGCAAAGTACTTTGTATTCATCATTCCATTTCTGTAGAGTAGGCACCGCAGGTATTATCTCAATTTTGAATATGAGGAAACTGAGGCTCAGAGAGGTGTCCTGCCTTCTCCTAGGCCACAAGACTAGTAAGTGGCAGAGGCAAGATTTGAACCCAGGTCTTCCTGATTGTCCATCCAGCACTCTATTCAGTAGTTCATGCCTTTCCACTTTTAATTACTCTATCTTTTGCCATGGATACTGGAAAAGTAATGCTTTAACTAGATAGAAATGAGCCCCCAGCTTCATGGTTATCACAGCACTGTCCCTGACTCCCTGTCTTCATCCCCTGGGGCTTGAGTTGTAACAACCTGCAAACATGTCTCACACACACACACACACACACACACACACACACACACACCCCGCCATTAGAGTATTATCTCCTTGAGGGCAGAGACAGGCTTATTTTCCTTCATGACTCCCCAGAGCCAAAGCCATTGGCTTATCCTTCCATGTCTGCTGAAATCAAACTGACTTACTCAGGAAGGGGGTTGGGATAAATGATGTCTAAGGTTCCTTTTTGCTCTTAGATTTAATTCCACAAAATTAAATTATAATTACTTCATAAGACTTTTTTTTTTCTTTCACTCAAGCTGCCAACACCAGAATGCTGACCAGAGAAAGGAGACAGCAACTTTAAAAATTAATGAAATAAATACACAAACAGGCATATTCAAGAGTGCCAAGTCTGTTCTGAAATTCCAAACAACCTCCTGCACATATCATGCCTGCCAGACAAAGGTGCCTGTGGTTTATCTAATGAGGGATGAGACTGGGCAGACCAGTCTGAACAAGGACGGCTAGATTTCAGGGGAGTCTGGCCAAAATCAGATGAGTTTAGATGGCTTGGTAACAAGAGCCCAACATTAAGACCTGAGGGAAACAGAGTTCATTTAGCACAGTCTCCTTATATCACAGATGAGGAAACTGAGGCCCAAAGAGAGACAACAGATTGCCCAAAGTTCAAAGCTGAACTGACCCCTGAAATACAACTGAAAGAGACCCATGGTGTGGGGGGATCACACACATTTATTGAGCTGAGCTCAGAAGGGGCTTCAAAGATTTCTTTCTTCCTGACTCCAGTGTCTTGGGTAACAAGGTCAATGACTAAAAGAGTGTTATTGGGGTCCTGGAAAGAGCACTGGCCTGAGGGTGGCCACCCACTGACTCTGGGTGCCTTAGGAAAACTGTAGTTCTTCTCTGAGCTTCAGTTGCTTTATCTATAAAGACAGGGTTAGATGAGGAAGCTCTGCTGTGCCTTTCACCTTGGACACTGATGGTTCTATTTAATATTTGGAAGCAAGCCATTTGGAGAAGGGAGTAAATAAAATCAGTTTGACCCCAAAGGGCAGGGCTAGGAACATTGTTTTTGTGGAGATATAGGGAGAACGAGGATGGGAAGTTAGAGAGGTCCATTGCGGTTAAATATGATGACTAATATTCTATCAATCAACCCAGTCAAGAAGCATTTATTAGGCACTGTGCTAAACACAAAGAAAGGCAAAACCAAAAACAAAACAAAACAAAAAAGAAGTCTGCTTTCAAAAGCTCACAGTCTAATGGAGGAAACAACCCACAAACAACTCCATACAAATAAGCTCTATGCAGGGTAAATTGGAGAGAGCACCCAGAGCTGTCCAGCAATGGAATGGACAGCTGCCCCGGTAAGGCAGCCAATGTGGGCACTGTACCTGGGGGTGTCCTGCAGTGGAAGACCACTGTCATGATGTTGGCCCAGGAGGCCAGACTAAATAAATGACCTCTAGGGTCAGGGGATCCTAGGATTTAAATACGGAAGCTTCCATCTATGGAAATCATTCAGGCCCTTCAAACCTTGGAATGATTCTCCTGATTCAATCATTTAACAAGCATTTATTAGGCGCTTGTTATGTCCCAGGAAATGGGGACACAATGACAAAAACAGTCATTCCTAGCCCTTGAGGAAATCACATTCTATCAAGGTAAATCGCACTGTAGGTGAAAGCAAACACATACTATACACACAATACACAATATGTATTTTCAGAGGGAGGGAGACAGTATCCTGAAAATGAAGAAAAAGACATAGGAAGGAAGTGGCACCAGGGCTGAGCAATGAAAGAGGCCAGGGATTCTTGTACGAGGCACGTGAGATTATAAACACATCCACTGAGGCCAAGCTGGCTAGGAGACAGTCTCAAAGGAAGCAACTCGAACTGAGTCTAGACTGAGAGAAGCGTGAACCAGAGTGTGGAGAGTGTTAACAGAAAAAATATAGTAATCTGCTTTGTTCCCAGAAGCAGTCGGGAACCGGTGAAGCTTTTTAAGCAAGAGAGTTTAATGGCCAGATCTGCGCCTTTGGAAATTTGCTGTGGCAGTTAAGTGTAGAAGGGTTGGAGAGGGGAGAGACTGAAGTTAGGAAGCAAGGGTAATGGTGCAGGTGAGGAGCCACTCAGCTAGTGGCCATGTGGGGAGCAAAGACATAGTGCCAGAGATGTCGGAGCAGAGGAAATGACAAGACTATAGGGCTGGAGGAGGAGAAAGAGGCAAGACCCTCTTCCTCTCCCATGGAAACCTTATTGTTTCCAGTTTTAAACAATTAGAGCTTTCTTTATGCTGCCCCAGAAGGTAGTGAGACCACTGTCACTGGAGATGTCCAGAACAGAAGCTGGATGTGCCCCTGTCAAGGCTACTGTGGGATGGGATGTCCTCTGGAGACCCTTCCAATGCTGCCATCTCTTGTCTCCTGAGAAGCAATGATTTCTGGGGTTGGCAGTTAGCAAGGAGGAAAGAGAATGAGGACTCTCAATCTTAGCTTTTCTATCCAACAGCCCCCCTTTTTTTCTTAACTCAGCTGAAAGGAGAAGGCTTCCAAAGCCAGGCTGCCCTACCCCCACATAGCCCGGGGGCTCACATCCCTCGTGCTCCACCAGAGCACGATGACACACACACTTCAGCAAACCTTTCCGACAGCCCCATGCGATCTGGAGCAACAGATGCGCTCATTAATAGAGAAAGGAATTTGCAGTATTTTTAGAAAAATAGGTTGGCATGAATTCTCTTCCCAGTCCCTGAATTCACTTGACTTAGTTAGTTCCTTTACACAGGATATTCCCTAGGCCTACAAATGTCTCCTGTCCCATGGCTATTGAATTTCTATCCATGCACACATGTCTAACTCCACTTGTCTTGTCTCTCTCCAAAGGTGTCCCACTCCACTTTGGGGCAGCCCTTACTGTTGAGAAGATTGACCCCTCCCCCAACATGAAACCAAAATCTACCTCCCAGCAATTCTACCCATCGTTCTTACCAGTCCATCTGGAAAGAGGCGGGGTATATACCCCTTGTCTCACATGAGAACACGTATAAGAGTTATTCAGTGTTTCCCAATCTCTCATGTACTTAGAATGTAGTGGCATGTAATAAGAATTATCTGTGTGTGGGTCTGACCATGCTACTATAATGGGACCTCTCTGAGGACATGGCATAGTCCAGAATATCTCTTATCACCCAGCGCTCAGTTCAGTGCACAATACGGACAGAACTAAAATTCAGTGAATTGATATCAGCTTTTGAATTGGAGTAGAGGGTATTTTTCTGAAAGAACTTGCAAACATCCTCCAGGGATCAACAGAAAAAGGGGACCCCAGACACTGAAAGATAAGGACCATGATTCACACTGATCTTTCATCCTGAAAGGCAAATATCCACCAAATATCAAATCAATATCTTCACAAGAAATGAAATGATTGACCCCATGTCATACTGGGAAGAAAAGAGTGGAGCCAAAATCTGAACTCATCTCCTGTGATTCCCCACACATCTCTATTTCCAACACCTCCTATTGCTTCTTCCTGGCTGGACTCCCTTCAATGTGGGAGAGTCACTGGCTCTGGGCAAGGAGACTGAGCCCCAGCAGACACAGCCCTGGCATTTGGTTTGCTCCTCCCATTCAGGCAGCATTGTTCTGGAGTCTTTAGAAGTCCATAGAAACAAGCCAGAGTGACGGAGTGTATGTGTGCCTCAAACTCAGAGTGGCCAATCCAGGCCTTCACTTTAGGCTTTTTCAAATTGCCTTTTAAATGAGATTTCAATCCAAGTTTCCCAAGCGGCCTCTCAGGGGCAGACTGTTTTTACCCTGGTCTATAGTGGTAGGGTTGTCTTTTATAAAGGAAATAAAATAATGCTGGTATCAAACGGGCTATTTCCAAACCTGCCCCTGCCTTCTGGGACAGCCCTGCTTAAGCCTTCTGGGCCGGGGTTTAGCATGCGTGGATGTCCGGTAGGACACAAATACCCAGATCTGAGCCAGGGGGGATGGAGCACCATGTCCCGGAATAGCTGAGACCAAGCCTTCTGCCTGGTAAAGCAATTAACCCCCTGGGGGGGGCAGGGGATTCTATGCAATATGATGTAGCCTCAGGGCATCATAGATCTGGCCCTGAGAAGATCTGGAGAAGTCCTTACATACTACTACTTCATTTTACAAAGAAGGAAATAAAGGACCAGACAGGAGTCGAGCCTTGTCCAAAGTCACTCAGGCATTAAGTGGCACAGCCATGATTCCACCCCAGCTCCTCTGCCTTCCGCCAAAGCATTTCCCAAGACTGCCAGACAGAGTCCACAGGGTCCTTCCAGTGGTGATACCAGGCAGTACATTTATTAAGCGCCTACTGTGTGTGCTTGGCACTGAAAATATAAAGAAAAGAAATGAAGCAGGGTATGCCCTCAGATACAGAGGGACGTGCCCCTAAAGCCTTCTTCAGTTAAGCAAACTAAGTTTTGGCTCTTGGAGACCTTCTTGGAGCTGTTTTCTCCATTTTTATTTAATTCATCCATTTCTAAGGACTCTCTTAATTCCAATAAAATAATAATAATGATGATGGTGACAATAACAACACCAAGAATTTACATGTTAAAGGTTTGTATAGTGCTTTACAAATATTAACTTTCATTTGATCCTCACAACAACTCTAGAAAGCAAGAGATGTTTGTATCCTCATTTAAGAAAATGAAATAGAGTTTAAGTGACTTGTCCAGGGTCACACAGCTAGTAAGGGTCTGAGGCAGAATTTAAACTCATGTCTTCCTGCCTCTGTGGCACTACCTTTTTAATGGACAGAGGGTGGGGAAAGTTTTGGACCTGGAGTCCAAAGACCTGGGTTTCAATTCCAGTTTTGCCACTATATCATTGTGTAACCTTGGGCAGAGTCTGTCCTCAGTCTGTGACTCAGTTTCCTTCTTTATAAAATGAGGTACTTAGGTTTGGATGAGTTCTAAAGGGTCTCATCATACTAGATTTCTGTAAAACTTAAGGCAGTAAACAAGGGAGGATATGATTTCTGTTAATTAATATAACAAGAAGCGTATGATAATTTTGCGCATTTTTTTGGTTATCAATAAGCCCATCTATGCATCTTTAAAACCCATCAATGCTTCCCTGTTCTGGTACAATAACAAACAGCAGATTTGTGTTCACGGACTCTGGTTTGCAAAGCACAGAGCACTGTCTGATTATTTCTTCTAATTAATTTAAGTCACTCAAGCTTGCGAGATCAGCAACAATATATAACATTTGGCAAAAGTTCCAATGTCTGTCCTATTTCCTGGAAGTGCTGGCAGGGGCTAGCTCTCTTCAGGAGTGGCTATTTATCTTGGAAAGCAGCACCCCTCCCACCGACCCTGAGATATGATCGCTGGTCATAGCCTGCATCAACACTAAAATAGACCCTATCACCAAGCAGTCCCAGCCAGCCATAGGCTGCAGTCCCAAAGTTTGCTTGTGTGTAGGCTGAGAGGAAGCGGGAGAACATTTCCCCAGGGAAACCATCAGAGCGGTGCTGGTTTGGTTGCCAGGCCAACCCACACAAGTCCTGCAGCTTCTGCACTATACCAGGAGAGCATTGGCATGTGGCAGGCAGGACTGCTAGGCCAGGTGAGTCTCAGACTCTCTAGTCCAGGGGTTCTTGACCTAATCTGGCACCTCTTGAACAGTCAGTCTGGGAAAGCCTATGGAGCCCTTCTCAGAATCATTTGTCTAAATGTATAAAATACATAGGATTACAAAAGAAACCAACTATATTGAAATACAATAAACAAAATATTATTTTCATGGACCCCGGGTTAGGAATTCCCCTGGTCTAGGGAAATGGTTCTGAATTCTAACAGGGGATGAAAGGATCATACCCAACAATCTGCAATTGAGCAAACCTCCACAAAACAACCCCTCCAGGTATGTACTCAGGTACTCACCTGCCCTGAGCACTCCCCATGTACCAGCCATTCTAAGGCCCCTGATTGAGAGTCACGTCCAGTAGTTAGCAATCTCAGGGATGACACCAGCTTTGAAGGTTCCAGAGCACAGGAAGCCAGCAGGTGAGACCCAACACAAACGCTGCCCTAGGAAAGGGCTGATAAACCCCCTCCGTCTCACCTCTCCTTTTCCTGATCCCAGGAGATGGGGCCTCCAGCCAGCTTGTCTTCTTTCCCTAGGCCTATTCCACCACCATAGCCAGTGAAGTCTTTAGCAAAAGCTGCTGAGAGCCAGTGATTTCATTTAAGCAGCTCGTCTGCCACTCCCTAATATGGCACCTCCCGTTGTACTCACCTACTCAACAGCTAATAAGCCTGTTAATGCAACGATGTGGCATGAGCTGATGAGCTGATGACTACCACATTTATGGAAAGATATGAAATCCCGGATTAATCTAAGGTGCAGCACAAGGGAAAAGATGGATCAATGCTTCAGGCACATCTCTTGCCATCAAATAAAAGCAAATATGCCATTTCTTTAATCCTCCATGAAGCACTTCCTATCCCACCCTGGGTTGATAATGCTTCCCTTCTCTAGGCTCATCGAGCACTGGGCCCACATGCCCATACTGATCCTATCCTATTTCATTGCCATGGGGGCTGGCCGTGTGATTGTCCTGGTTATGGGGACTCCCAGGGGCAAATTCTCTGCAATTTATTCTCTTAGTGAGTTGCCTGGAAAACTCCGAGGGTAAGTGACTTGACCAAGGTCACAGAGCCAGTACATGTCAGAAGTGGGACTAGAAGCCAGGTCTTCTTCACTAGGGTCAGTTTTCCAGTGACTGGCATCTGACTGCAGGAGGAAGTTATTTCTCTTTGCATTTATTACATTTATTAAGCATCTATTGTGTGTGCTTAGCACTGAAAATATAAAGAAAAAAATGAAGCAGGGCCTGACCTCAGGTAGGTCTCCACTCAATAGAAAACAACATTTTATCAAGTATCTTTATGAAGAAAGCAAATAGTGATGTGAAAGCAAGAGAGTCAGAAAAGAAATAGGGGAAGGAGAAAGGGAGAGGGAAGGGAGGGAAAAAAGGAGGAAAGGGAGAGGGGAAGGAAAGAGTAAGGGGGGGAGGGAGGGGAAGAGAGGAGGGAAATGGGGGAAGGAGAAGGGGAGGAAAGGGGAAAGGGGAGGGAGACAGGGACAGAGAGAGGGAGAACCTAAGTTTGCCCCATAATTCATAATATGGAAATAGCCAGAGGGGCGATGTCCTGTGTGTTAGATATTTTAAGATTTGGGAGAATTTACAGAAAGATATTGTTAAGAACTACACAGTGTAAGAAGGCCAGGAGTTATTGTGATCTGCCTCAAAGAGAAGAGTAGCTACATGGATAAGAGAAAAATCCATGGAAGGGCCTAAGAGCATAACTGTCCCCCTTAATAGCTTCAAGAGGGTCACAGGCTATACTTTATTTATCTCTGCATTTGGCCCTGCCTCAATGCCTGGCACAGTGCCTTTTGTGCAGTAGGTATTCAATACACATAGCTTGGCCATTTGGCTACTGAGACCAAGAGCAAGAACATGGTTACACATGGGAATGACTCCTGCCTGATGACCAAGTCATAAACATTTCCACTGGGCTGGGCTTCAGTGAAGTTTCATCATTGGGAAGAGCAGGAAAAAGAAAGAAGAGCCATAAGGAGGTGGTTGGCCGAGGAAAGCCAACCCAAGGACAGAACAATTTGACTCCTCTAGGAGCTCTGGACAAAGTCCTTGTTGAGCTCTGGCACATCGGAGAAGGACAGCTTTCTGGGCACACAGATGTAGGAACATTTATTGCATAATCCCTAACGGTGCCCTCCCACCCATTCCTTGTCTGAAGCACCTCAAATAGAAATCCTTCTCCATCAGAAGCCCAACAGGATTTCATATCCCATTTCCCAAATGACTACACCTATCAGAGAGCAAATGTTTTCTAGCCAAACTCAACACGTGATGATTTACTTTATCACCAGCCATGTGACAAATGACTACCACCAATAGAAATTAAAGAGAGAATTAAAGGTGTTAGATGTTGGACTGTGCCTAGACTGGCAGAATCCCTTGAATGAAGCAGGTTAACAGCCCAATTTCCCTATGCCCTGCTTGGAGCATATCTGGCTCAGTTCTGGGAGTCACGTTTCAGCTAGGACCTTGACCAACCAGGGCATTTTCTGAAAAGAGAACTACAGGATGCTGAGAAGGATGTCATCATGCTGTATTTGGAGTAGATGAAAGAACTGCAGTGGTGTACCCTACTGCAGGGTAGACTTAGGGAGAAGCTGGTAGTAAGGTTGAAATTTCTAAAATTTTATCATGGGGAAAAGAAGTTATTTTTTTTTCTGCTTGGCCCCTGAGGGCAGAAATAGTTGGCAATGTTTGGGCATTATCAAGAGATAGATTAGGTTCAACATAAGAAAAACCTTCCTACCAATTAAATTTCACTAAAATTAGATGGACTGCTTCAGCAAGAAGCCAGGGATTATGAGAGAACTTCAAGTAGAGGCTGAGTAAACTTGTGTGACAGTTGCTATAGCAGAGAAGCTAACATAGACATGAGTGAGGCTAGATGGCTGGTGACCCATCCAACTTGGAGCTTCTGTGATTATAAGGGCACGAGCTGGCCAAAAATGCACTGAGCATAGAGGAGGTGGGCCTTGTGACATCCCTAGAAGGATGGCCAGGATTTGGATTGACAGAACATTTTAAGAGAGTGGGAACTGTAGGTGAGGAGAAAAGAAACCTGAAGAAAGAGGCATTAACCCTATGCCTTTTTTCTCTTACCAACTCTCAACCAAGGGTGAATCACTTGTGTTCTGTGGGCTGACACTTGTTTACACATAAAATAAGAGGGTCAGACTAAGTGGGCCCCTTCTAGATCTAGGATCCTGAGTTTGGATCAGGTCATTCAGAGGGACAGATATCCCCTAGTATGTCTCTGTCAACATATGCATGCCGCCATAATTAGACAGATGGTGAATGGACAACTGGTGCTACAATGATTTTGCCTTCCAGAAAAATAAAATCACCCAAATGATAAAGGCAAAGGGACAGAAAGATCAGGAAGTGTGCTTCCCCTCACAGTTACTTCCATGCTCTCTAAGATTTGCAATTCTCCTTTCTTTTGCTCCTTTCAGCCTTATGTCATCTTCATCCAGTCCTCTGCCCAGTGATTCCCATTTATGGCATTCTGATTGGGTGGGTGGGTGGGGTTGTTTCATATTTGTACACTCCCAAATACCCTCATTTTATCAGCACATCATGCTCACTGCTTCTCAAAGGTGGGGGACAGAGAGATGGAGAGAGGGAGGAAGAGAGAGAGGAAGAGAGAGTATGTCAGAGCCTCCCATTGACCAGTTTGGGGCCTATACCCATAGACAGACATGGTGTTCCCCTGCACAGCCCCATCTGTAATGCTTCCCCTACTCCTGCCATAATCCTAGCCAAAGCAACTTGGCGGTAGAAGTAGAAATTCCAGTCTGTTCCCAGTAAAGCCCTGTGTTTGGGGATGAGGATGAGAAGGCAGATAAGAACTCTAAGGGAGGGAGTTGGGGAAAGACAGTAGACACCAAGGGAAAAGTAGGCTTGTTTAGGCCAGGAACAGCCTAGAACAGGGGTAGGGAACCTGTGGCCTTGAGGCCACCTGTGGCCTTCTAGGTCCTTAAGTGTGACCCTTTGACTGAGTCCAAGATTTACAGAACAAATCCTTTTATTAAGGGGATTTGTTCTGTATAGTTTCACTTCAGTCAAAGGGCCACACTTGAGGACCTAGAGGGCCACAGGTGGTTTCAAAAGTGCAGGTTCCCTACCCCTGTTCTAGGCTGTGCCTTTTGCCTCTTCATCCCAAGTGCCTGGCATGGAGTAGATGCTTAATAAAAGGGTGTTGAATTCAAATGAATTGTGACCCAAAGGAGAGTACTCAGTACAAGGGAACAGTCCAAGCCTGAGGTTCTTAACCCTATTCATGTCCTGGACCCCTAGTGAAGTCAGGCGATGAAGCCTGTGAACTCCTTCTCGAAATCACATTTCAAATGCACCAAAGAAAATACAGAGGATTCCAAAGGAAACTAATCATATTGAAAGAGTTCTCATTTTAGATTGTTTGTGGACCCCAGGTTAAGCAGACCTGATCTAGGACAAGCACAGTGACCTCTTGGAGGGTGAGGGGGAGAGCAGGATGGAAGGGCTTTCAAGAAGAGGGAACATCTAAGCTGAGTCTTAAAGGATGAGAGCAACCTCAGGAGAGAGACATAAGGCACCATTCCATGCCTGAGGCTCATCATGGCCAGAAGAGCAAAGATGGCAGAGGGCAGGATGAGAATGGAGGATGGAGGTGAAGAGTTGGACTGCAATACCTGCTACTTATAGAAGAATGGTACCAGGCAAGACTGGAGAGGTCCCCTGGGGCTGGAGGTCCTGGAACAGCAGGGACACAAGGGTATACTTCATTCTTTGAGGAATAGCAAATAAGCCCTTATTAAGAGCCTCTTATGTGCCAGGCTCTTTGCTAAGCACTTTACAAATATTATCGGGTTTGATCCTAATGCCAACTCTGTGAACCAGGTGTAGCTATTTTTCCCATTTTTGTTTTTCAGTCACTTTTCAGTCCAATTCTTTGGGACCCTTTAGAGGCTTTCTTGGCAAAGATCCTGGAGTGGGTTGCTATTTCCTTCTCTAGTTCATTTTACAGATGAAGAAACAGAAGCAAAAAAGGGTTAAGTGACTTGTCCAGGATCACAGAGCAGTAAGTGTTCGAGGCTGGATTTGAACTTAGCTCTTCCTGACTCCACACCCAGAGGTCTATCCACTGTACTACCTAGCTGCCCAATAGGAAGTCACCTTATGTTTTCAAGAATGGAATGCCATAATCAGAGCACTCTGGAGGAGGGCTAAAGCAGGAAGAGCAGACCAAAGACGATGAGTGAGGGTCAATGACAAAAAGGAACACAGAGGCAGAACGGTCAGGCTGCCCGCCCAGAGTCAATGAAGAAAAAAGCTTCAAAGCAAGGACAAGGTTTCCAGCCTGGCAGATCAGAAAGATGTTTACCCTCAGCCTTAACCACAACAGACCCCCAGCCCAGGGTATGCATCTGTGAACCCCGGAAGCTGGTCTTGGTCTTGGCCAAGGTTAGCTCCCCCGCTGAGAGAGTATGAGTGAAGGAGAAGAGGAACCAGGAGCCATCATGGCATCTCTCCTGTGATGCAGCCTGGGGCTCTTTGCAGGGAGAGTTGGATAATCGTTTCCCCAACGCTGGCAATCACTAGCATTGCTTCCTAATTGCTCACTGCAAACAGAGACATCTATTTTTCCATGATATGTTCATTGCTGGGAGAAATCATCCCTCATATTTGAAGACAACAAACATAGCTGGCTAAAAGCACATTTGCTAACGATGATGCAGAGAATCCTGGGATCTTAGATTCCTCAGTAGGAATCTGGAAAGGACCTCAGAGACCATCTAATCCTATCACCTCCTCTTAGGCATGAGTAAAATGGAGCCCCGAAGAAATGTAGACCTATAAGGGAAAGTGGAAGTGGCGGCCAGCTAGCTCTCTCATTTGAGGAAATTGAGACCTACCAAATTTAAGCGGCTTAGCCAAAGTCCCACAAGTACTAAGCGGCATTGCTGTGACTTGAACTCATGACCTTTGACTCTATAGCTGCTTTGCTGCTGAACCCTAAGAACCCCAAGGCCTTTCTATTTGAATTATAGCAAAAGTCTTGTCTTGTCTCTGCCTATTAGAATGTGGGGTCCTTAAGAGGAGGGATTATCTTGCCTTTCTCTTTGGATTGCCAGCCTTGGTACATATTAAGAACTTAATAAATGATTTATTCATTCACCTACTATGTTTCATAGTAGTGAAAGTAGTGTGGAAAAAGCAACCGGGGTCGACATCTGGGGTTTCAAGCCCAGATTCAGTCCCTTAACAGATGTGTGACCCTGGGTAAATCACTGCCCCCCACCTTATTTTCCTCATCTTTAAAATGGGTCCAACAATTCCTGTCTAGCCTCTGTAGCACTGTGAGGCTCAAGCAGGTTGAGGAATATCAAAGACAACACAATCTTAATTAACGATTGCTGTGATCAGCACTGCTCCCCCAAGTGAAATGGAGATACAGGAGAGGAGAAGGATGGAGGATGCCTGGTGTTCTTGCCTGAATTTTGCAACTCTTCTTTGGGAGATAAAATGAAATTGTCCTCAGCAATAAAAAAGCATCATTTTTCAAAGGCACGAGCAGAACTAACTGATTAAAAATGGTCTCCTAGATTCCAGGGACATCAAAAGACTCAGACCCTAAATTGGACAATTTCCATATAACGAACTCCAAATATGTGGATACATTTACAATATATCAGAATAAAAACAGTAAAATGCATTCTTGGCTCAGTGAATCCAGAGGATGGTGCCTGGGCAATTACAGAACTCCAAGAGATAAGACACTTCCCCAAACCCCACAAGTGGTGGGGACTGGAGTCAAGGCCAGAAATCAATTAGCTGCCCTTCCTAGAGGAATCTGGATGGAAAGATTCCTGCCAAAGACCAGGAAGGTGGGAGAAGAGCCATGGGACAGCACCCACCCCAGCACCCCAACTCTAGCTGAGCAACTTCACTGGCTGCCAAACAAGACTGGAGAGAGCTCAAGGAGATCTTCACTGGAAGCAACAATCCTCCTTCCCTCCCTCTCTTCCTTCCTTCCTTCCTTTCTTCCTTCTTCCTTCCTCCCTCCCTCCCTCTTTTCCTTCCTTCCTTCCTTCCTCCCTCCCTCTCTTCCTTCCTTCCTTCCTTCCTTCTCCTTCTGCATGAAGTCTCCCTAATGTACCTCTCTATCATGGTGTATTTGCTGAATTACTACAGACTACAAAGTCTTGGGGTGGGGAGGACAAGGGCAGGGAAAAACCAGTGACTGGCCTCAGGAAGCTTCTGGTTGTGAAGAGATGAAAAGGAATATACAGGAATCTTGAGAACACGAGTAATAATGTGAAAAGTGTCATAACAATGCACTCTGAGAGTTCAGAAAAGGAAGAAATCAGACTTTCCCAGGAGAAAGGAGGGGTCTATGTGGAGTTTCTGAACTAGGCAGCTCTGGGGCTGATCCATGAACAGGGAGAATATGAGTAAAGTTTTACCAAACCAACAACGTGCCTCACCAGTGGAGCTGACATGTTCCCAAACCCAATGCCAGCTTGGGGGGAGGGGGAGTTCATAAATCAGGGAACATAACAGAACCATGGAAATGAAAGGGGCTTTAAAATAGAGGACAGAGAATATTATAGGTAGAAGAGGCAATAGAACAGGAAATCTTCAAAATGTAATGGAGTGAAAGGCTAATCTTTCATACTTACATTATCCAAGCTTTGGTGTGGCCATCTGTTTGTCAAAAGGATTGCTCAGGAGGACTTGTTCTGTAAAACTTGGACTCAGTCAAAAGGCTGCACCCAAAGACCTAGAATTCCCCACCCCTGGGACACTAAGTAGCCCATGGAGCCCTATTTGGAATTCTCTATAACCTACGGTTCAGATGCTTATAGGCTCATAGATTAGAGATCAAAGGACATCAGAGGGACATTTAGGCCATCTCCCATCCCCATCATTTTACAGGCTACTAACACCCACATTACATGTATCATCTAGGGGCATCTAGAGCCTGAACCCCACAAGTAAGACAAAATGGCGATGACATACTAGACTGTAAGGATAAAGAAGGAAGGGGCAACTAGGCGGTGCAGTGGATAGAGCACTGGCACTGGATTCAGGAGGACCTGAGTTCAAATCCAGCCTCAGACACATAACACTTACTAGCTGTGTGACCCTGGGCAAGTCACTTAACCCCGTTGCCTAAAACAAAACAAAACAAAAAAAGAATAAAGAAGGAATGGTCCCTTCTTCTCTAGAGCTCCTTCTATGGATCAATCTATGTGGAGTGGAGGTAGGGAATAACAGACTTAGATGGATGCCCCTTGAGAACGGAGTAACAACAACTGACTGTACCATAACACATCATCTCCAATGGCCTCCTACTTCTCCTTTCTCCATATGTGTGTGTGTGAGTGTGTGTACATGTGTGTGAGCGTGTGTACATTTGTGTGAGCATGTGTACATTTGTGTGAGTGTGTACATGTGTAAGCGTGTGTACATGTGTGTGAGCGTGTGTACATGTGTGTGAGTGTGTACATGTGTGTGAGCGTGTGTGCATTTGTGTGAATGTGTATGCATATGTGTGAGCATATGTACATTTGTGTGAGTGTGTACATGTGTGTGTGAGTATATGTACATGTGTGTGAGCATGTGTACATGTGTGTGAGTATGTGTGAGTGTGTATGTGTGTGGTGGACTCCTTGGACAGTCACACTGCAAAGCCCAGGGAAATCTTCTCAGAATCATGTTATTAAATCCATAAAATAAAATATGCCAGATTCCAAAGGAAACCAAAATATTGAAATAAAGTGACCCAAATTAAAAACAGCACCAACATCTAGGAGCCCACATAAAAAGCCTCCTTCCTATGGAGTCTGTAAGCAAGCTGGATTGAAGAAGTGAGGAGAGTATTTGCCTCTGGTCCTTGACTTGAAGGTGTGTTGAACGAGTTTCCCACAGTGTTGGGATGCCAAGGTAAGCGGCTGGCAGACATGGTTAGAATACATCGCTGTCCTTCTATATCTCCTCCAACAAGTGATGGGAGTCTGGTGGTGAGAACACTAAATAGACCCTTCCCCCGATCCCAGAAAGAAACTGGCCAGCTGACCTGATGGAAAAAAAATAAAACAGAGGAAAAAATGATGCTCATTTCCCGGGCTATTGTACACTAATGGGCTTAAATGTTTTACAAGACGTGCTTCGTAAAAACCCCTCCCAGGGGGAGAAAACCAAATTCTTCCCCTAAAGCAAAACCTGGTGCAACAGAAAATTCATCCTAACTCTCCAGTTGCTGACATTAGCAGGCCAAAGAGACTGCTACTGGCTTCTGCTACTGGCTCCTTCTCCTTCACCATCATAAAACATTGAACAACAAAACTGTTTTATAGTGCTTGAGTGGGGTGGGGGGAGGGTGGCATGGCAGGGGGAGAAATGAACAGCTGTAGAAACAGTGAATTATGACCCAATTAGGTCAGGGCTTCTTGACTTACGATCCATTAATTTTTTTTGTTTTGTTTCGTTTTTGTTTTTTGCTAGGCAATGGGGTTAAGCGACTTTTTTCCAGGGTCGTTAGCTAGAAAGTGTCAAGTGTCTGAGGCCAGATTTGAACTCAGGTCCTCTTGACTCCAGGGCTGGTGCTCTATTCACTATACCATCTCACTGCCCCAATTCATGAACTTTTTAAAAATTGGATTTCAATATCTGTATTTCAATATAACTGGCTTCCTTTGCCTTCATATGTATTTTAAGCATTTAAAACATTATTCTGAGTAGGTCCATAGGCCTCACCAGCTACCAAAGAGTTCCATGATACACACAGAAAAGCAAAGACTTACTGAATTCAACTGGGGGACCTAGGTGGCAGATCTGAGGAAATGGGAAATAATCCAGTGGGCCACAAAAGACCCTGACTTACGCATTTCATCAGGAGATTGGGATGGGGGGAGGATTCCCTCTGCAAACTTTGTTCCCCTTTTTAATTTGTTACTTATCTAATAAATTAAATAGAAACAGCTACTTTGCTAATCATCCCAAACCAAATGCTTTGATAAATCCTCGGGGGGAAAGGGGGTTGGCACTGCAAAGCTGCTTCATGTAAGTAATTATGAGGATGGCCAGGACATTTCTCTGCAGAGAAACAGGCAGGTTATATTTGTGGCTGTTAAACAGTGCAGAGCAATGTTACCAACTTAGAATTGGCAACCTAGAATATCAGAACTGGGCAGTACTTCAGAATAGGGAGCTGGGGGAGATGTTAGGGCATGGGATGTCAGAGCTGGGAGGGGCCTGAGAACATGCGATGTCACAGGTGGGAAGGCCTTAGAACAGGTGACAAGTGCCATGGGCTTGAAGGGATCTTAGAGATCATCATAGTCATATATTTAGAACTAGAAGAGATCTTTGAGGTTACCTAGGCCCACCCATCCTCTTATTTTAAAGTAGGAAGCTGAGGACCAGAGAGACGCACCTCCACTTAGAGAGTGGTCCACTGAGATGCCACACGTATCTTAGTCAACACTTCTAACTTCTCCAGGGAAGGGCAGGCTGTGCCCTGAGGTAACTGATGTCCCCTTTTTTGGTCCCTGGGGTACGTGGCAGCCAGTGACCATCAGACTAGTGGCTGGTGAACACCTTAATCCTACAGAAATCATCAAAACCGAGGCTATTTGGATTCGAATTTGTTACAGAACACAGAATTTGAGCAGGAGACAGGATTTTAGCATCTATGTGGTCCAACCCATAAATCAAAGGAATCCTGACCCTAATAACCTGACTGGGGGTTGCCCAGGCTCTACCTAAAGACCTCCAAGGAAGGAGAGCTCAGCACCTCTCAGGAAAACTCATAAGATTTCCCTCTGTCCATCCCCAGTCCCACCCCATGGACAAAATCTCCCGAAGGCTTGACCCTGCCTGCATGGATACCTTCTTAAAGATGAACAGACTAGCTTGAATAACAAAGTTGAACAGAGCCTTAAAGAGATGGGCTAGAGAACAGAGTAGCCACCGTGCCCTTCACCCCACAGGACACAAAGTAGCCCCCAAGACTTCGGCTTGAACTCCAAGCTCTGTTCCCCCTTCCTTACCTAAATCCTTTGCTGGATTCCCCCCCCGATGCTCCCCTCCCCACACATAGAGCTCATTTCTCATTTCCTTTATTTCTGGGTGTTTATGTGCAAAGTACAGCCAGGCTAAAGTCTGAACAGAAGTGGTCACACCCTGCAGGGCATCACAGTTAGCAAATGTGTTCATTAGGGGCCTGCTTCCATCCTTCTGGCTAGTAATGGAGTCATTACCACAAGCCAATGACAATGTGTTTGCTATCCCACCTGTCTTCCTTTTCTCAGAGGATTCCCTGAACCCCAAGACCCCTTGTAGCCAGTGTGAGGTGGAGGTTTGGGGGGAGGAGGGGAGAGGGTATTTAAAGCACAGTCTTCCTTCAGCTCACAGATGATTAGGCCTCACACACAGTGAACAAGCCCCTGCCGGGAGTTTGCCAATCCTTTGGCATAATTGGGCTGTTGGTGATGATGGCATTGCTAGCAGAGAGAATTGGCCTCAACCCATCTACAAGCATTTATTCAGGACCTACTATGCACTAGACACTGAGACTGGAAGGGGACTCAGAGGCCATCTAGTCCAATCCATACCTGGCCAAGGACCCCTTATAGAATCACTGCTAAGGGGGCATTCAACCTGCTCTTGAATCAAGTGATGAAAGGCCAACACAGTCCTGCCAGAGACAGACCCATCATCGGCCTGGGGACAGCTTTAGTGGTGACACCAAGCCAGCCTCTCTGGGATCCTCTTCATTGCTCATGGAGAATGGGCCAATCCCTCTTCTATGTGACAGGCCTTCAAACAGATCCTAAATGTGTTCTTCTCCAAGCTAAACTTACCCCAGCTCCTCCAAAAAAGCCTCACCAGCAGAGCCCCGAGGTCCTTCACCATAATTATGGTTCCCCTCTGAAGGAGTCTCTACTTTAGCAATCCCAAAATCCAGTGTCTGGCACTGACCACAGCACGCAGGATGGGATCAGACCAGGGCAAAGGAGAGAAGGACAGTCACAGCTCCCTAGGCCTGGACATGAAACCTAAGAGTGCTTTGTTGGGTGGCCCCATCACCCCATGGATTCAGTTGGATCTAGTGGTCCACTAATAACCCCAGATTGTCCTTTAAATGGGTGTTTTGCCATGTCTCCTCCATCCTAAGACTTGCAAAGGTGATTACTGGACCTAAGTATAAAATGTTATTTATCCTTAATTAAATTGTCTTGTTAGGTTCTGCCTAAAGTTCTAGCCTGTGAAGTTCTTTTGGGATTCTGACTGTGTCAGTCACGGTATTAGCCATCCCTCTCAGTTGTGTCTTCTATGAATTGGATAAGCCTGCCATCTATGCCTTTGGCCAAGCCATTCTTAATCTTCTATACCATGTTATCACCTGGTCTATGGAAGAGCTCAAATGTCACCAGACTGGCTCAGAGGGAGATGTCCCCCATCTTATTCCCATTCCTATTTATAAGCCCTAAGACCCTGGTTTACTCACTTTCCCTCTCAGTTTCAGGTTCTTTCCCTTGCCTCCTGATATGTGGCTAACAATACTTCTATCGCCTGTGCGTAGGGCACTCTTAATCAATTAACTGATCAACCTCCCATCTCTTTAAACACCAGCCTCACAGGCACATTGTTCTAAAGTCACCTTGTGTAACTTTAAACTACAACAGGAAAAGAAGCAATCATTATAGAAGCAGATGCACAGGCATGCAAGCTCCCAGGTTTGCAGAGAAGTCTACATTATTTTTCCTTTAAAAATGTTTAGTTTTTTTCCTATATTTAGGTTTTCCATGTACACACATTTCAGCTTTGCAAACCTGAGATAATTCTGCACAGCAAAATTAAATCTTCATTAATGTTTAAAGAAATAGGAGAGAACATAACAAAGAGGACAGAAAGACACTAGACGCGTGTATGCTGCTCCGACTCATGAGCTGTGTGGCTTTGGACAGGTCATGTCAATTCTGGACTTCGGGAGAAAGAGGGGGTTGAACCAGATCCAAAGAGTTAGTCACAAAGAGCCAACAAACCTGCCAACCAAGTGCCAGCCAGAACCAGATTAAAATGTAATTGGGAAATGTTTACCAACATAAATAAAAAATACAATAAAGATGCTGTTAATTTGTGGTTTCCCAAGTTAATATGTGGCCCGAGGCATCCATTCCATTCGAGTTTGACCCCACTGGCCTAGATGATGTCTAAAGTATCTCCTTGCTTAAACTATAATTCTCAATGATCTCTTAAGCGAGTTCTATGATTTAATTGGGAAGAATAAGGCTGCTTTGTTTGGGTATCTGACCTTTAAAAATATAGTGTAAGTAAATAATTATGCTCTACTATATTCTCTAACATTTCATGAGTAATTGGTATCTTCACTAGGAAAGCATGATGCAAGAACCCGAGGTCCTGGAGGGGGAAGGCCCTCCAAACTCCCCAGGTAAGACTTATCAGCTCCATCTTCCAGATGAGGCCAATGAGTCTCAGAGAGGTTAGGTGACTTTCTTAAAGTCAAAGAGATGGCAAATGGTAGGGAGGATGCTGGAAGCCAGGCCTGTGCCCCTCCTGTGCTATTGCTCATCCTTAGTATTGACAAGCCTGGCTTCCTACAAGACACAGGTCAGGGACTGGCTTTTGTGCAGCTGTCTCCAGGCAGCCCTCATTGTGCACCTGTGGAAGAGACTGGCATGACAATGAGAAGAATAAGAGTGCTGGAGCATCTCAAGGGAATGTGGATGGGGGAGGGGTGGACAAAGCCCCCTTTTTGTCTCTCTCTGTGACTTCCACTGTATTTTGTGTCCTCCCAACTTGAGAATGTTGGCTCCTTGGAAGGAAGCATCGCTTCATTTTTTTTTTTATTTTAGTATGTCTAGTGCTTAGCTCAATATCTGGCACATAGTAGGCACTTAAGTGTTGATTATTGGCTAGTTGCTTTCTATTAGACTGAGCTATTTGCTGCCTGAGGTCTTAGACAAAGGGAACACCAAGGGGCTACATACTCCTGAGTCTGTATCATAGAGTCAGCTGATGAGCTCCTTCTCCCCCCTGGTAGGCCGGAGGACCTAGGCGCAGGACACGAGACCATGCCACAGCCTAGAGGAAAAGGATTCCACAGCTCCTTTCTTATTTCAGTCCCAAACCCTTTCTACTCTACCCTCTCCCACCCCCAAACATTCTACTTTAGATTTTAAGTGAGAATAAACCTAAACCCTCACACTGAGGTGAGAAGTCAAGCATCCAGCCCACATTTATCCCCCTGTGACTATGTGCTCAGACCAGTGCTATGTACAAGGTGAGCCTGAGCTATGCCCCCTGCTGGTGAAGAAGCTGACTGACTGGGGACTTGATAAACAGTAGAAGTCCATGAAATAGTGTGCCCAGCAGCACGTTCCGTGGTGCAGATGAGGGACCCAAATGGTCCTATCGCCTAAGAGCCCAGTGGGGCCTTAATGGACAAGGTCTACAGAAACTATCAGCTAGGTTTCAGGTTGGAGCAGGAGAGAGAGCTAGCAGGGAGGCATCAGCACTCTGGCCCCCTCAGAGATAGAGACAAACCAACCTTTACTCAAGAATCAAGCCCAAGCAATCAGAGCTTCCTGGCTCCCTCTGCAAGTAGTGAGCTCCCCATCCCCAGAAGACTTCCAGTTGAGTTTGCAAGACCTTTTGTTGGGGAGGTTGTTGGAGAGATTCAGACATGGATCAGAATGTTGGACAAATCCCCCTCTCCCCAACTCTCAGTATAATATTCTCAGCTTCTTTGAAGTTCAGCCTGGCAGGTCAATTCTCTGGCATCAGCCCCAGTTCTGAGAATGCTGTTCCCCTGACCCTCTCATAAAAGGTCTGATATTTACAGCAGCTGAAAACAGAGCTCAGTAGCATATTTCAATGACAGACACATTCATCCATGAGGTCTTCAACCTGAGATGCCTTGATTTCAGGACCTCAGACAGGGGCTGCCACCTTTACTTACCACCTCATTGAATACAAATGTTGGAGATGGGGTTTACTTACTCCTAGCTCCCATTTTTCTAGCCTGTCCAGGTCTCCAAAGTGCATTTTTCATAACCAGCATGATAGAGGGGTGGTGCAAGGTTGATTAGCCCCATTTTACAGGTGAAGAAATTGTGTCTCAGATAGGTGAAACAATTTACCCAGGATCATACACAGCTGTGTTCGACAGAGGCGGGTCTCTCCTGACTCCAAATCCCGCTTTTCACTATATCAGGCTGTGTGTTTGGGGACCATTGACCAGTTTAGCTGTTCTTTTCCTCAGACTAGTGTTGTATGTTGGCTAACTTGATCCTTTCCTCTAAAGTGACCCTGTGAGGCAGAAGCAGTGAGATAACTCCCTTCATTGTACAGATGAGGAACCTGAAGTGAGCTTGGTGATTGTTGATGGTAGGGATGGGGCTGGCATGAATGCTCCTGCCCAAAAGGCAGACAGCGGGCAGCATTCTTGACTGACTCAGTTGGGATGAGGAATGTCTGTGCCCAATACCACCCCTCCACATTCTTTCCCCTTAGCTAATCCATCTCAGTCCCTTTCACCTCCTTTCTCCCAAATGTGTCATGGGCCTTAAAGTCTTTCTTCTAAGGAGCTCACATAGTATCAGCCAGGATAGGCCAGCACTGGCCAAGGGCACTTGGAGGCATTCTGGGAGGCAATTCCATCATTTCACTTTTGTTGGGGTCAGGCAGAGCACAGTGGGAGCAGCAAATCATTCACCAGACACTTGGAGTCCAGCAGGCCTACCCAGAGTGTCATGACCACAGTAGCCAAGATAGAGGGCGTTAAAAATGGGACACCTTTTCTGGCCTCCCTTTCAGAGATACCTGGAGCAGACTACCACAGATTCCTAACCCTAGACTTGAGCATTGGTTCAAATTCCAAATTAGGGGCTTGCCTTGAATTTAGGACAACTGGCTTCTCCTCCATGGGAGATGGGGGGGGTGGCCTCAATGACCTCCGAGGACCTTTCCAGAATGAAATCAAGGATTCAAAGTCACTTCCCTTCTGAGCTTCTGTTTCCTCCCCATTTCAAAAATTCAATAAGCATTTAATAAGTGCCTGCTATACACCAGGCACTGTGCTATGTGCCATTAAAATGGGGTTAGACTAGATCCCTTCCTGCTCCAGATTCATGATTCTAAGTCATTTCCCCTCTCTAAGTCTCAGTTTCCTCCCCTGTAAAATGAGATTGCAGGACTAGATAGTTTATGAAGGTGTTTTTGTTTAGAAAACTGTAATCTGAGCCTGCCACAGAGGCAGCTGGGGGCACAGTAGATAGAGGTCTGGGCCTGAAGTCATGAAGACCCGAGTTCAAATCTGGCCTCAGACACTTACTAGCTGTGTTATTGTTTCCTCAAACATAAAATGAGGTAATAATAGCACCCACATCACAGGATTGTTGTGAGGATTAAATGAGATAATATTTGTAAATAGCCTTTGGCAAGGTACTTGACACATAGTAGGTGCTATGTAAATGTTTATTCCTTTCCCTTCCTCCCATCTCCAAGATCCTCTCTTCTTCCCCCAGGAGGGCCTCTCCTCATCAATGAGAAGAGGAAAATAGCAGAGCTGGAACTGGTCTAGTCCAATGCAATCATCTCACCAATGGAGAAGCTGAGGTCTAGAGAGGGCAAGGCACCTGCCCAAAGGTGTGCAGTACTTAGGGGCAAATCAAGAATTCTCCCAGCAACACCCATCTTTCCATACTATCTTTAAAAAAAATTAAACTATTACACTCCTTCAAAGCTTTGTGGAATTGAAAACCTGTGTGAATTCAGATTTCGTCAGTCAAATCAGAGGATTTCAAATGGGAATAGATGTTAAAGACCAGTGAGTCCAGCCCCCTAATCATACAAAAGAAGAAACTGAGGCCCAGAGAAATTCAGGGATGTACCCAGGAGCCCGGAGGAGGAAAGCAGCGGTCAGTCCAGCCTCCAATGCAGAATTCTTCCCATCAGGTGCCACAGACTTCCATTTGGAGTGAGCCAGACAGACTGG
This sequence comes from Vombatus ursinus, assembly GCF_900497805.2. Taxonomy (NCBI): domain Eukaryota; kingdom Metazoa; phylum Chordata; class Mammalia; order Diprotodontia; family Vombatidae; genus Vombatus; species Vombatus ursinus. Next base: position 3,717,410 of record NW_020950172.1, on the reverse strand, counting down.
GTCCTTAAAGGCCAAGCCAGGAGAGGCAGGAGGTGCACATGGATGGGCTCAGGGTAGATCCTCCTGAGGCTGGCCCGGGACCCACCTGGCTCAAGGTGAACCTCGGCTTCCTTTTGCTCCCAGCATTTGAAGAGGCCCACCTGTTGACAGTACAGTCAGATTAACATGTGTCTTGGGGCCAAGGGCACAAAGACCAATGAAATCATGGATTCATTTCGATCTTTTAAGGATGTAAAAAAGGAAGCCATCATGGCCCAATTTTGTTCCAGTAAGGGGCCTCCCTCCTCTACTGTGTACCTCCCCACCAGTAAACCCAGCCACGGGAGGAGGGGGATAAAAGTGATGCTAGAAATGGGGGGGGGAGGAAGTCACAGAAATGGGAAAGTAGGTCTGCTCTAACACTGGGAACAGATGCCAGCTCCCCCACGTGCCCACCAGCCCAGAAGCTCCTGGCTCCAGCTTCATTTCAAACCCCCTCTCTTTTATTCAACAGCAAAGGGAGTTGGGTTGGGAGAACTCGTCTGCAGGGAGCTTTGGCAGTCTCTATCCAACAGTTGCTGTCCTTCACATTAGTGAGAAAAATTGGCTCCAGGAAGTCTGAGAACCACATGGGGCGGGGGGGGGGGGGGGGGGGAAGGAAGGGAAGGAGAAAGGAACTTGGCCCAGAAAGAGAGAAAAGGGAGGGGGGGGCAGGGTCCTGCAAGGATCGAAAGAAGGGGAGCTTGAAACTGATTTCTAAAGACCCTTGTATATAGCTTCTAATTTCCACATGGCCATTTCCCACCTCAATACACTTGCCCAGATGGTCACCTGCTCATGGAATGTGTTCTTATCTCTGCCAAATGAAATTCAGATTCCTCCTTTAAGGTCCACCTCAGGTATCTCCTCCTCTGGGAAGCTCCCCTATGATAATATCCCTCCAACTTCCCTGAAGCACTTAATCTAGATATCTTTATGCCCCAGTCTCTTTCTACCTTATAACCTGCTTCTTTTTATATGTGCTGTCCCCATTAGACTGTAAGCTCATTGAGGGCAGAGCCTGCATTCTGTCTTCTCTTCCACAGGCTCATAGATGAACACTTTTATAGCTCTTAAAGTTTTCCAAAGCAATTGACATATTAAATCATTTGATCTTCACCACAACCCTAGGAGGTGGGTGTTATTATTATCCCCATTTCACAGATGAGGAAAGTAAGGCAGACAGGTTATGTGATTTGCCTGGGGTCACACAGCTAGGAAGTGCTGGAGACCAGATTCAAACCCAAGTTTTCTTGATCCCAGGTAATGGGTTCCTTGGGTTCACCTCACCCAACTCTGGCATTCCACAGATAAAGAAGCTGGTAAACCCAAGAGCTGAAAGAGTAGCTCAAAGTCTCACAAGAAGAAAGTGGTAGAGAGTCAGAATTCGAACCCAGGTTCTCTGACCACAGAGCATTAGACTGGGAATCCTTGAGAGCAGACCTTTGTATACCTTTGTTTGGCACAGTGCTTGGCACATAGTAGGCACTTAATAGAAGCTCGTTGACTGACTGACTTGCATGTCCAGAGCTGAACATGAGGTCTCATGTAGAGGCAAGTAGTATTTATAGACTCAACCATATAAGTAGGAGCAGCGAGTTGGGGGCAGAAATCACCATCAAAATGCCTTGTTTTTCAGATGAGGAAACCAGTGTCCACAGGGGCTGCTGGGTTTGAATGAAAGGCAGGCCCTCTGGTGTTCAGCTGGCCACTCCTGCCCTTGGGCCAGCCCTGAGAACTTGACCAGATCCTCTTCTGCCCTCCCAGGACCACCCTCAGAATGGACGTGGAGTCAGCAAGCCTTCCAGCTCCCACCCGAGTCCGGCATCTCTCAGACCAGGGTGGTCAGAGGAGGTCTGGCCTGAGGGATATCCGCATGACTCCAGAGTTTCACTTGAGAAGCCTCACTGGGCCCAGCTCTAACCCAAGTCCCAGGAGTCCAAGGTCTGAAGCTTGGATGCCAATTTGTTAAGCAGTAATGACAGCCAGAGCTGTCCAACCCCAAAAGATCAATAACCTCACCAGGCACCTTCTCCCTAGAGGCCCCCTCTCCTGGAAGGAAGCTCAGTTGTGGGGAGGGGAGGTGGGGGCCACTACCAGGACCTGGACTTGCAAGGGTCCCTGTTACCAGCTTACGCCAACACCCAGAAGACCCCTCCAGGCCTGGGGCTCTAGGAGGAGCTAGGGGACACCTGGAACAATGGAGGCAGGAGAGCTAGGCTCCAAACCCCAACTCCAAAGCTGACCAGTTGGGTGACCAGAGGGAGATCACTTAATCACTTCAGCTCTCAGCTTCTTCCTCCACCAAGTTTCTAAGAGCATGTTCCTCTTCCTTCGCTTGGATCATGGGATCAAAGATTTAGAGTTGTGAGAGACCTCAGAAGATATCTAGTCCCCTCTAGGTTTCCAGGGGAAGAAACTGAGGCCCATAAAAAATCAAGTAATGTGCCCAAATTCACAAAGGTCTCAAGCAGAGGTCCTCCAGTTTCAAATCTAGCACTCTCCGTTGTCCTACACTGCCCACGCAACCCCTAGTACCAGATGGACAGTTGGAATAAACATTGAGTTCTAGATTCTTGACTTAATGCATTTGAGTAAGGGGGGGTGGCACAGAGAGGCCCCAAGCCCAGCAGGAGTGAGGGTTTTTGTGGACACCCCTGCCCCCCGCCCCCAGCTCTGATGGCGGCTGAACCGGACATGCCCCTCCCTTCCTCAGTCTGTGCCAGTCTCCTGCTTAGTCTCTCTCTCTAGAGGTGCCCCCTCCATACAGATGGAACCATGCTGCCACCCGCCTGCACCCACAGTTCCCTGATCTCTGTGTCTCCATTTTTTTAGTTGAGGTTTCACACTCCCTTTTAATTTGCTAAAATCATTTCACAAAGTCTCTTTCCTAAGTGCAGTGTTTGTGCTCATTTTGAATGTCAGTCCACACAGCTCATTGTAGGGGGGAGAAAGAGCTCTGGATGTGTAGATAGACAGGACATGAGATGGTCAGTATCCCAGCTCTTCCCTCCACTTAATGCTCTGTGACCTTAAGTCCCTTCCTTTCCCTTGCCTCAGTTTCCTCATTTGTAAAAGGAAGGTGGGGTTCGGACTAAATGATATCTAACGTCTCAACCCATGCTATGATCTTATGATATCACATTTCAAATTTCTAAGATCATAGCAGTCATGTTAACGAACGATGGGTAAACGAGGCAAAATGATGGCTCCTTCCTTAACTGGTACACAGTCCCTGGATGCCTTATTCTGGTTGAGAGATAACCGTGGTCAAAATAATAATGACAACAGCAGCTCACATTTTGAGAGAGTTGAGCCATTTATAAAGAGCTCCCTTCCATAACAACCTCATGAAAAAGGTCATTTGAAAAGAAAGGGTGGGGCATCATCATTTGATGGGGCTGGGGAGGAACTGAGGTTCAAGAGAGAGATTCACTTGACCAGGATCACACAGCTATGAAATGTCAGAGCCAGGCTTTCAACTCAGAGCCTTTATGATGCCAACTCTAATACTGTCCACCATTCCATGTTGCCTAGAAAAAGAAATGGGATAGGGAGTCAAGAGAAAAGAATGAATGAATGCATGAGTGAGTGAGTGAGTGAGTGAGTGAGTGGAAGGCACTATGCTCCACTGGAAACAACTCCTAGTGCTAGTAAGGGGGAGTTGGGTTCAAATTCTGCCTCAGGTACTTAGCATCTTGTGCTTGACCTTGAGGAAATAAATGAGTTGATATCTCTCAGCTCCCATTTCTAAGCCTGTGAAATGAGACCAATAAAAGCACCTCCCCCTGGATTGCTCAGACCATCAAATTACAGAACCAAGGCACTTTTAAGGCACTAGGGAAATGCTAGTTATCATTGGTTATTGTTAGTGTTATTATTACTGATGAACAAGCATTTGTGCAGATGCTGCTGGGTGCAGAAGACACAGGAGATACAAAGACAGGGAATGCTGGTCTTGGATCGACACTAACTAGCAATGTGACCTCAGGCTCAGCATCCCTTCATTCTCTGGACCTCAGTTTCCTATTAGGCAAAACAAAATAGTTAACTCATTTCTGGATTCCACACACTTCATCTTCATGTACCAGTTAGACCAGATAGAACACTGAGCTCCCTTCAAAAGAGACTCAGAACCTGGCTCCCCAAGTCAAGGCCATTAAGTCTCCTGGGTCTCAGCTGTTTGAAATAGTGATGATGTCTCAGTCTCATGAAGGTAGGGTCCTGAACCCCAGGGAGCTCGTAGGGTACTTCTAGCTCTAACACCCAAGATGCTACAATCCATAAATACCCAAATGTCTTCTATACCTTGTCCCCCATGCCCATACATGTTCAAAAGATATTTATCAGGATAAGATTCCTTCCTGCAGCCAGAGGAACCCACATAGAGGGGAGGTCCAGTGCTACTCTAGGAATAGGGAGAACAAAACTTGCTGCAGGCAGCACTGTGCCTGGCTCCAGGGAGAATGAGCAAGACTGGAGCCCACTGAGAAGATGGAAAAGGAATCTGACCCTCACAACTGCGTCTTCTTTGTCATTTCTTCGAGTAAGACTTCATGTTCAGTTTACCTCACCAAGAGTCAGTCGGGTGTTGGGGCCACTGTTCCTAATCAGGTCCAGCTTCTCTCACCTTTGAATCTTTATGCCACTGAATCGGATGCTCTAGACAAGGCCCTCCTTCTGGACAGTTTTTCCTCCTATTCAGCCTCTCCCCTAACCTCTCTGACCATTCCTGTCATCCCAGCCCAAGGTTCTGACTCTAGCTTCATCTCTCCTCTACACTTTCTAGAGTAGACACTCAGGACTTTAATTATCCCCTTTGTGAACGAGCTGCCCCATCTATTTCTCTTCTCATAACTTGACTTCTATATATCAAGATGACATTCTGAGCTGCCAAAGGGCACCTGTTTTTGGATTGCCAGCCAGCACTTCAAACTTAACCTCCCACAAATGAACTCCTTGGATCCAGCAAAGTTGCCCAGACTGCCATCCTACCACTTCTGTAGTCAGCATCACCCCTCTCCTAACTTCCAAGGCTAAACCTTCAGGGTCAGCATTCATGCCTTCTGACAAATTGCTGCTGTAGCAGATATGATGACTGAGGATGGTAATAATGATCATCATCATCATCCAATTTTAGGCTAACGACTCCGAATTTTTCTGTTATTATTGTTGTTTCTTGGGGCATTAAGGGGAGGGGAGATCATGATTTATTATTTAACAAATATGGAGAACTCCTGGTGAAGACAATCCCTTCTATTAATGTGGATAAGCACTGGTTCTGCAGCTTAGAGTTTTCAAAGTATTACCCCCCATTGTACACATGAGGAAACTGAGGCTCAGAGGTGGGAAATAATTTGCCTATAGTCTCACAGCTAGTAAATATCAGAGGAAGTTTTTGAATGTGTCTTTCTAATGCTTCCAAGAATCAAATAGAGCTAAGGGATTTTTTTTTTCCTAGCAAAGCTAAGGGAGTTTTTTTTTCTTCTATTATGATATAACTATGTCCCTCTTTTTCCTTTTATAACAAATTTCTATGATCAAGAACTAACATTCCATCTATTGTGACACTAACTTGTCCCTCATGCTATACAGACAATCTAGCCTGGATTGTAAGGCCTATGTGCACGTGACTGATCTGTTATGAAAAATCATGGCCAGGCCACAGGGGCAGGATGAGATGCGAAATTTAAGGATGAAAATAGGAATTTGGAATGTCTGCAAAGGGGAAAATACAGGAATAAAAATAAGAGCTGGCAGATGTCCCAGTGCTAGGCACCATTGATTTCTCCCTGGTCACTCATAGGATCCTCCTGTTCCTGAGCTCACAACAGGGTTGTTTGCTTGACTTTTTTCTTTCTTATTGGATTTGCCTATTAGCATTTCAGTTTGTAACCTACAGTACATGGAATATAGAAGGGACTTGGGGCAACCCAGCAAAGATGCTCCCACAGCACACCCACCAAATGACTTTAGGAGCCGTCTGTGAAGTAGAAAGAGAAGTCAGAGTCTTTGTTGGAGAAGCTGCCCAAGGCAACCATGACCGCATCAGGTGGAGGTGGGGAAAAATGAGAATGGCAGGATCCTTTCCAACATGTCCCACAGCTTATAATGGGATCATAGAAGGTCAAAGCTATGAAGGACCTTAAAATAGGGAAAGCCAGAGCTGGGAGGGGCCTCAGAACAGAGAATGCCAAAGATAGAAGGGTCCTTAGAATAGGGAATGTCAAGGCTGGGAGGGACCTTAGAACAGGGAAGGTCGTGGCTGGGAGGGTCCTTAGAATGGAGAATGTCAGCGCTAGCAGGGGCCTCAGAAGAATAAATGTTAGAGGTGGAAGGGGCCTGAGAACAGGAGAAGTCAGAGCTGGGGGAGGGGGCTTGGAATATGGAATGTCAGAACTAAAATGATTTGGGGAATCCTCTAGTTCGATGGTCTCACTGACAAGATGAGTGAACTAACACTACAGGTAGGGGAAGTGCCACAGGTCTCACCTGACACATATTCTATGTAACCCAGAACAAATCTGCTATCTCCTTTGACCCTCAGTTTCACCATCTATGAAATGGGGATGCAAAGAATTATACTACTTCCCTTAGAATATGGTTGCTTCTACAAACCATGACACCAAGGAAACCAAGTGCCATGGCCAAGGTCAGAGAGGTCAAGATTTCAGCTTGAGGACCGATGCCTCCAGACCCAGGCCCTTTGATGCCAGCCCCACACTACCTCACCCATCCATTGCTAACACGGTACAATAATCTGGCTCCTTAGAAAAACCCAAAACTTTATCTGAAAGAGCCCAGACCGAGAAAGGAAGCTCTCTGCTCCTACCTAGGGTGCACTCTTTTACACACTTGTGCTAATAAGAAGGTGATGCAGAGATGCTGCAGGGAAGAGAGGGTAGAGGAGAGGGGGTGGAGGCTCCTCTGGTCATCAGGAAGGCTTGAGGGAAATAACTCATTGAGCCAAGGCACCTGGAAGAATCAGGATGCCATTAATACCTTCTTACTGGAAAAATAAATGTCATGGGACAACTGCAGGGTGGTGAGTGGGAAGGAAGAAAGAAGGGGAGGAATCCCCTACTAGGAAATACTCCCAGCACCCCCTGCCAGACAGATCCCAGGGCCATCGAGCTCTTCCCATAGCTGAGCAGGAATGCCCAGGGCCAACAATACATCCCAGACAAGGAGCTGTCCCGCCTCTGCATGAAAACTTCCAGTGAAGGCGAACTCGCCACGTCCTAGGGCAGCCCATCCCACTCACAAACCATTTACAGGATTACAAGCTTTCCTTCACATTGAGCTTAAGACTCTTGCTTTGCAATTTCTACCCGCAGAAATATTTGGCCTTCTAATATTGGAAGAGAGCCCTCATGCCTCTCTCTTCTTTTCCAGCCTACACTGCCCTAGTCTCGTCCATGCCGCCTCGTCTAACATGGTGTCTCGTTCTGCCTCCCTGGACCTGGTCCAGCTCTTCAGGGTTGATTTAGATGCACCGAGCACTTTCCATCCATTAAGTCCTCGGATCTCTACTTAGCCCTGGGAGGTGGGAGGTGCAGGTGGGATTGACCTCATTTAAGAAATGTAGACAAATGATCTTCTTTCAGAGAAGTGATGTCACTTGCCCAAGGTCACACAGCCGCTAAACTCATGTTTTGTTTCCTTTTTTTTTGTTTTTTCCCACTACGAGTTCAGGTTTCATTCTGTGGCATCATATTAATGATGATGATAACAACAACAATAATAAGCTAGTAAGTTGAAACTTTTTAAAACAGATGAGTGAATGAAACTTTGGGACCCTGGCTCCTGCCAGTCCCTAGTATCATTCCCTACCCCTCTGTCCCCATCTCGGAGGTGCAGCAGGTACTTAAGAATACCAAACCCTAATGGAGAATGTTGAACTTGCTGCAGGGTAACCCTCCACAAAAACAGATGGATTCAGAAGGGGATTATTCATACCTGAATCTGGCAGGACCTCAGATTAATAATATCCCTCCTTTTCTTACAAATCAGCTCTGGAAATTTTAATGACCAAGAAAGGGAATGAATTCCAATTAGCCCAGCAGTCTATACAATCCACCAAAAATACTGGGGTTGTGGCCTCCCTTCCTGTTATCATGACTCCCTCATTTCCCACTTTCTCATCTTCCCACCATCCCCTGGAGAGAAAGAGAAGGTCCAGGAAAAGTAGCCTGATATTGTAGGCAAAGAACAGAAACTGAGGACTCAGGCTCTAACCCCAGGTCTGCAATGAACCAAATGAAATACCAAAAGAGAGATCAGGAATTACAGCATGTCCAAGCTGAAAGGGATCCCCAAGGTTGAGTGCAGACCGGAGCAGTGTTTTCCTCTTCAATGTCCCTGGCTGGCCAGTGAATGGGCAGGCTCTACTTGAAGGTCCAATTATTCTTATGTTCTTTAAGTCAATGACAGTAACAATTGATTTACATTTTAGAAATTGATTCCATTATTTTCAGAGGTAGCCTTGGAGTCCGGAAGATCTGAGTTCAGAACTAGGTGGATGTGTGACCCTGAGCAAGTCACAAGCATTGCAGCACCCAGACTACACTCTAAGACTAATTTGTAGAGAAAATGCCCATTGGCATGGGTAGAAGGAGTTTTCCTCATCAGGAATTCTCTACACCAATAAAATCACAGCTCCATTCCAAAAACGTTAAGAGGAAACACAGGATTATAGTGTTTTACTTGCAAGATGATACTGAAGGTCATCTAGTCCAACTGTTTAATTTTTCATATGAGGAAACTGAGACCAAGAGAGGATAAGTGACTTCACATAGGTAGTAAGAGAAGCAGGATTTGAATCCAGGTCTTCTGGCTTCAATGCCAAAGGTCATTTCCCTCCCTTTAACCTATCATTGTTAGACAAGTTATCACGGTCCCCAATCACCTGGTGACGTACAGCTGGACACCCTATAGGATCTTGGGTAAGGAACTGTCCCTTTCAGAGTCTCTGGATTGTCATCTGAGAAATAGAGGTAATAAGGAGAGCACTGGGGGAGGGCCAAGGGGGGGCCACCTTCCCTCCCTTTGCAAGATTGTTCAAACATCAAATGAGATAATGGACCATACAAGAGCTTTGAAAACTAGAAGAAATACACACACACACACACACACACACACACACACACACACAATTATAATTATGAGGTTCTCCACATTATGGATACACAATTTGTTTGTTGAGTGACTATCAAAAGGGCATAATATATATCCCCCCCCCACACACACACAGAAACACACACACACCCTCTACATTCCTGCAAAATCACATCTCTTCACATCCCCTTCATGTCTGGATTGTGAGGAAGTTACATAGAGGGTCTTCCTACTAATTTTCATTCTTTTTTTATTTATTTTGTCCTGAACTTAAGAAATAAAAGAAACATCTCCATAACATAGTAGAATAGAAAAAAAGAGAGAGAGAATTGCACAGGACACTGCAAATCTGTTGCGTACAACTTACTATTCCTTTTAAATATATAAAATAATGTTATCATGTAATTTTCTTTTCTCCTCCTGCCCCGCCACCCTAGAGATGCCTACCATTAGGCACAAATGTGTGTATATATAACCTAACTGTATGTGTATGCATATGTATATATAAAAGCATTCTATGCATACTTCTATGTATCAGTTCCTTCGCTGGATGTAGATAGCATCTCGTTTCATGGTCTTTGCAGTTAATTTGGGTATTTGTAATGGTTAAAATGACTCAGTGCCCTAAAGATGTTCTCAAAACAATACTGTTGTCACTGTATACATCACTCTCCTGGTTCTGCTCGATTTCTTCTTCGTTACTTCATGCAAGGCTAGCCATATTTTTCTGGGCTCATCGAGCTCCTCACTTCTTAGAGCACAGTAGTTTTGCATCATGCTCACACACCACTATTTGTTGAGCCCTTCTCACTTTTTGTTCCTGTGATTCCTCTGTCCAATAACAGTCTTAGACCACCCATCCCTCTTCCCCTACCTTTCCAGGTCCTGCCCAACCTTTTAGTCCTCAATAAAGTCCTATAGCCTCCTCTGACTCTACTCCCCCCACCAAAGGTGGGCCCAAACTCTCTTCTCAATCACATCTTTCCACACGTATGTTTGGTATCCTGGAGCTTAGCAATTAACTCATTAGCTGGGCAATTGATCAAGCAGATTAGAAATAAAGGAGAACCACTCTCTCAGTAACACAGAACATTTCATGACCGACCAGCCCAACGTGTAGGTCGACAAGTAATGGCCCCTAGACCTTTCTCAATGAGCACTTCAGATAGAACCATTCCTTGCTCTGTCTTCAGAATTCTGACAGTCCTGGAGCTGAACTAAGGAAAGAATGTCCCCTGGTAAGAATCCGGGTACACAGGATGGTCAAATCACAAGAGTTAATTAGATGCTTGACATCTGAAAAACAGATCAATAACAAGAATTGGAAAATCTGTTGCTGATACCTGGTAAACTGGCTTCTATGCCCAGTTCAAATGACACCTGGAAACCTTTACCATGAAGTCTTCTCTACTTTTCCTCCAGTTCAAAATGATTCATCCTCTCCTTGAATAACTCAACACTTTTAAGACATAAACTGCTTTCTTCACCACAGTGCTGATAAATAAATGGTTCAAGGCCTAGGCCCTTCCACTGAGGTTTGCTTTTCTTTGTATCCCTAGTGCTTAATGTGTCTGGAACATAGTTAGCAATTAACAAATATTTGTTGACTGACTCCCTATCACCCATTAAAATGTCAGCTACTTGAAGGCGAGGACTGACATGCTTGTGTTTTGCCTGGCATGTAGGAAGCTCCTAATGTAAGTTGGCTTAATAAAATTGAATTGTACCTCTAAATGTATGATCCTAGGATGTCATTTTGACAGAGATGCTCAGAGAAGAGATAGGAACTACCCAGTCACAGAGGTGGTTCAGCATCACTTCTCCTAGATCACTCTCCACTGTGCTTGGAGAGCTCTCATCATGAAGCTCCAATGCACAGCTCGTGCCTATTGACATGCCAGCACCTTGAGGACAGACTCATCAACTCAACTCAATCAAGAGACATTTTCAACGCATATATCCTTGGAGCTCAGTCTCTCCGTGCTCGGTCAGTGCTATTTAGTCAATAGATTCTGCTGGAGCACAAGTGCCAGGAAGCCAGGCTCACTGTCCTATCTAGACTTACCATCTGCTCCAATGTAGAACACAGGGCCCTGCACACACTAGTTCCTGAATGAATGAATGAATGAATGAATGAATGAATGAATGAATGGAGGGAATGAATGAGTGAGTGAGTGAAAAGCAGAATAGATCTAACTGAAAAGGCTCTTGGGCTGGATTTGATCAGCACAATGTCATATGAAAATACGAGTAGCTAGAGGACTTCACCATCCACATGGAATCCCACGTCAACCCAGACTCTGTGCAAGACATCCTCATCTGGTGAGTATCCAACCCCTGGTTTGTTCTTTGCCAGATATTGATAACAAGAGGGTCATCTAACAAAGTTATCTGTACTGTTACGTTCATTGTTGAATTTCACATACATGTGAGAAGCTTTTCCCCTAATATGACACCAAAGGTAAGATAAAATAAAATAAAAACAATCAGTTGACCCCTGCCCCCAAAAAGAATTTGGGTCAAAGTCCATAAGGGCCCAAAGACAGTACTGACGGGTATGAACAGCCACAACATGAAGAAAATCCAAACATCCTCCCACATTCCCGCACCCTAGAACATTCCAGCTTGGAAGATGCTCCCAGGGTGAACAACCTTGGATCACTTCATTGTCACCAAGTTTCTTTGACCACTGACTCTGCTGTGAATAGGATTGAGGACAAAACCCACTCACTCACTTCTCTGGACCATTCACTATGCAGGTCAAGGCCAACAAATATCAAATCAAATGGGTTATGATGAAAACATAAGACATCAAAGTGGCCAAGGTCAACACATCGACCCAGATTGATGGAGAGAAGAGGCTGATGTGCCCCAGACCATGACGACTTTGCATGAGGTCAACAAATTGCAATCATCTAAGCCAAAGGTGTCAAACATGTGGCCCACAGGCTACATACAACCTGCAAGACTCCCAAGTCCTAAAACAGAATACAATGTTAAAAATAAAATAAAACATAATGGTTTTGTGTGATTTCCTAAGTCAATACGTGGCCCACATGGGGCCTTATTTACAGTTTAGTGGTCCCCGTTTCTAAATGAATTTGATGGCACTGAACTAAACCTCCAGGCCTGGCCCTATAAAGTTTTCTAGTATTAGAAAAACACACAAAATACCTTGTAAAATATCCCTCTATAATCAGATTTTTTTTAAATCAACAAACAAAAAAGCCCAATGGAATTTTGTATTCCGTAACACTTTTGGTTAATTGGGGACTGAAGGCATATTTTCTTTTAGGCAAGGGACATGAAGGGCTGGCCATTCTGTTTTTGTATCTTTATGAGTTACAAAGTTCATTATGATATAGGTTTTATATGGAAGAGAAAGCTATTCTCTCAGTCCCCTTCCCTGGAGAAGAATCATGTTCACCATGATGTCTCCCTACAAAAAAAGATGTCTCCCTACAGTAGTTCAGTATTCTTTGCTTTTTCAGCTCCCTGAAAAATGGACCCCTGAAAGTTTTCGGCATCATATTAATAGAAGGTAGGCTTTCTTCTGTCTCCTTCACCTAATCTAACTGCTCTTCACTCTCAGCATCTCCTTTAGGGCCATTTTCACATCTTCATTGAACTTATCGGGGACTGAGTCCAAACATGGTCATTTCACTAATGAAAACAACCTGTCATTAAAGTGCCAATTGATCAGCTACTTTCATATATATATATATAAAGTAGAAATACTTTCACCTCCACTACTCTCTGTTCTGTGAGGCAACACTTCCCCTAGTCATCCCATGTAATATTTTACAAGGCTGCCTTTGGCTGATATGTACCCACTAGAAAGAAGAGCATGCATCTGATGGCATAGATATCTGAGGCAGATGTTGGCAGAGACCAAAGAGGCATCTTGTGGCCTCCTTGTGGCAAATGCTTCACATCAATTAAACTCCAATAGGAAATTATGACAGCCACTTTTGGTTTTTTTTTTCTTTTCTCCATTTTCCACATTGCAACCCCCATAGTTGATTTCAATAGGTTGGGTTGTATCTTCCTTTTACATTTAGACCTTTGAATTCAGGGTCACTCCAGCTCTTTCTGTCTTTATTGAGAAAGTATTCACCACTTTCAGGAGTGGCGGTATTATGAAATTATGAAAGCCTTTGACATTTTTCTTTTAATTCTTAATCCTCAACATTTTTTCAACACATTTTTCTCCAACCTCCTGTAGGTCTGACTACATTAAATCCCCCAAGTATCAACACATATGTTGACTTGGAAAACTGTCACCTTCCTTTTCTTTTTATTTTTTTTCCCTTTTCATGCTCCACAACAGATATTGTTGCATAAGGGGTGGCCATCCTCATAGAGGCATTTTTTGTTTCTGCTCATAGATGGTGAGGTGGTCAAATGCTCCATGAAATATTTCTTTTTACCATTGAGCACCAAATACATCTTTCTCTATCAACATTTTTCTTTGCCTCTCTGAGAAGCCAGGAGCCACCTTTTCATTTATCCCTGACTTCCTTATGTCTTTTGATTTCATTGACAGGCAGAATGTCAATATTGACACAGGTCCACTGCACTAGAATGTCAACTCAAACGTTGTCAAACAAGGGTCTTACATTTAAAATGTGAACATTAATATTTGTAAAGAGGTCAGAAAAAAAGGCCGCCTCATTTGTGCCACTCTGACATACTTTTGTATGGGCCCCCGCCTCCAAGAGGGATCCCTTGGGACTGGTGGGCCATCTCTAAGTTTATTGTGATGGGGGTGGTGCCTTTTGTTTCTTTCTGACCACTTGAAGGTGATGGAGTTCTCCACATTTATCTTACTCCTCAAAGAGAGGGCAGAAATTCTATCGCTGAGACCACACGGCTTATGCTCTGATAGCATAACTTTCAAGTGCCCAGGAGTTACCTCCATGGCAAGATCAAGCAGCAAGAGGAGCCTAGGGGCAAAGCCCTGATAATCTGCCGTAACTCAACTGTGCATGTAAACTTAAAAACAACTAGAGAAAGATAGAGGTCTCAGTAGCGCCTCACCTGTAACATCTAACACTTATGAAAACATAGTGGGGAAATATTCATGTTTTTTTAAAGTGCCTACCTGTACAAAACAAGAGCCAGGCAGCCTACTCAGAATCATGGATGACTTCAGCTCCTTGGACACTGGATTCTGTGTAGTTGAGGCAGACCAGTAATAAATACAGGGGGCTCTCGCTCTCTCTCTCCCTCTCTCCCCCCACTCTCTCTCTTTCTCCCACCAGTTATTAGAATTATGCCAAGATAACTTGCAGCAATGAAAATTAAAGTATTTAGCAGCTTGTCTTCAGCTAATGAAGTGTAATAAAATATCATCCTAATGACATTCCCACTCCATACACAGCCTAGGATGTCAGCACTGTTCAAGGACTGTCTGCCAGGCAAACCATACAAATTTGTCAAATGGATACAAATTCTCCTGACTGCTCTGGGACTCCATCAATGAGACACAGTGAGTTGTGATGATCCATCTTTTTCTCAACAAGCAAAAGGCAGATATTTTGGGAAAGATTTTTCTTTATTCTGTAAATCACATCCAAATATCTTCTGTTTACAATAGATAAGGCGCAAATTGTGTCTCAGGAAAACGCCCCTTGGATTAGCTCCCATTTTCCTGTCTCTAGCAGAAGAATGCAAAATCATAACTTATTGAAGTAGGCTTTCTCATGGATTCACACACCAGTCTTTACTTAGAAGTGATATCTCATTGCCCATCTTAATAACTGAGACCTGGTTGACTCAGTACCCAGACACCTGAGATCAAACCTCACTCTCAGTGAAAGGGCAGTAGGGGCATTACTTCCTTGCAAGAGATGAATCATTTGATTGGTCAATGAATTAATGGATGGATTAATTAATGAAACTAAAGCTCATACATCTTCTCCCTCCGTTAGAGGACAGGGCCAGCTCAACCGCTCTTAAAAAAGAGCTCCAGCTCCTTGGCCAGGGGTCACACTGCTGCTACTGCTGCTGCTGCTGCTGCTGCTGCTTCAAGCGGTGGGCAGTAACACCATTCTAAAGAAGGAAGGGGGAGGGGACTCCTGCCAACTCCAGAAGTAGCCAAAGACTAGCACACTGTGCTGCCCAGATAGCTGCAGCCCGAGTGGAGGCCCCTGCTCATTGGCATTCTGAAGGGCTAGGAGGCTTACTGGAGAATTCGCAACCCTGCCTCGGATGGACACTGTAAAACATGGTTCCCAGGGCCTTCCAGAGGCTCTTCTCACTGTCTGAGCCCTCTGATATCTCCTGCCATTCTCCTCAGCTATAATTTGTGGCTGGGAGAGTGCCAGATCTCACCATGACTTCCGGCCTCCCCAAGGACTCATCCTCAGTGGGAGACTTGGTCTTTGGCACGTGAGCAGCCAAACAAAGGGATACTCTCTTCTTCAAAGGGAGGCCAATCCACGATACCGGAGAGTGAAAATGTTGACTGAAATGGCTAACGAGCTTTGAGCTCAACCTGCCTGCCCTGGACACCCACGGGCCCCATCTGTGTTTTCCCAAAGGAGTAAGAAGCTATCTCCCAAATCAGGCCCTGGCTCCGATGATCAGGTCCTCTCTCAAACAGCCTGTAAGTTTCCCATGGTCTTTCTGTTATGGCCACCTATTTCAGCATTTACTAAGCCTTATAGTAGAGAATATTAGAAGGCCCAGAGTTGAGAGTAAGATGTCAGACCAATAAGGATCTTTGAGTACAATCCCTTATTTGAGAGAAGACAAAACTCAAGCCCCAGGAGATTAATGTAAGGTATGTGAGCTGTCCAAGGTCACTGGAGAAAGTGAGTTTAAGATTCCTGTCTCCTGATTGTGAGACAGCATGGAGTAACCGATTGAGTGCTGGCTTTGGAATTGAGAAGAATCAGGAAAAAAAGTCAGGCTAAAATCCTGTCACTGACATTTAAGAATATTTAATAGCTATATGATTCACTTAACCTTTCTGAGCCTCAGTTTCCTCATCTGTAAAATGAGGGCATTGGGCCAGACTGACATCTCACATCCCTTTCAGTCCTAAACCAATTGTCCTATGATGATGAATAGAGGCTTTTTCTATTAATACCAGGCCACTAGGAAAATGTAAAAGTCATGTTATGTATGAACTATTCAATTCCATTCAATAAACCTTTTTTAGGCAATAATAATAATATTTTTATAGTGTTTTAAGGTTCGCAAAGTGCTTTTTATATCTCATTGGATTTTCACAACAACCCTTCAAGGTAGGTGCTATTGTTATCCCTTTTTGAGAGACAAGGAAACTGAGGCTAACCAAGGCTAAGTGACTAGCCCAGGGTCACTCACCTAGTAAGCATTCAAGACTGGATTTGAACTCATATCTTCCTGACTCCAGGTCCAAGGCTCTATCCATCTAACAACCTACTATGTACCTACTAGGTGCAAGGACCCAAGCTAAGTAAGAACTAAAGATTCAAAGGAAAATCCAACACAAACCCTACTCTCCAGTAGCTTACAGTCCAGTAAGGAGAAAAACACATAGCAAAATATCAAGGAAATGAGGGAAAATGTCTCCATTTTCCAGAATTCCTATTCTCCATCAAAGTTCAGCTCAAGCACCTTTTTTTAACATGAGACCCCCTAACTCCCAAATTATTGGGCATTTACATTGTGGTAGGTTTACATCCACTTATATTTGTATGTGATGTCTCTCCCCAATGGAATGGGAGCTCCTCGAGGGCAGTGTGTTTTAGGTAACACCACACCACTGGGAGCCAGATTTCTTTCTTATGCTCTTCCTCTAATGTAAAATCCAGGCCTCAAGTGTTTGTTAATTGAGGGTTTGGGTTAATTGAGTTCTGGTTCATCAAGATCTTCTCAAGATGACCTCAATGTAATTTTTGAAATCTATATTATTCATTGTCCATGATCCTATAATTCTTTGTCTGCTTATACCAGAGATAATTGAGAGCTCAGGAAATTGCCCAATTATACTTGTCAAATTAGAACTGTCCAACAATGGAATGGGCTGCCTTATAGGTAGTGAGCTCCCCACTCTCTGGAGGTCATCCAGATGAGGCTGTCTGACCACTTGTTGGGAATGTTGGGGGGAGGGATTCACCCAGCAGACAGAGAACAGAAGAGGATGAGCTCTGAGGTCCCTTACAGCCTTGAAATTCTACTAACCTAAAAAGCTGAAAAAAAGACTAGGCTTTAAAAAGAACAGAAAAGCAGTTAGAGAAAATGGACTAGTTGAACAGAGTGCCAGACTAGCTGGAGGGGGTGGGGGTGGAAATCACCTTATAAACATGACAGGAAGTATTTATGACTGAAAACAGGGAAAATCATTAAAGGAAATGACCACCTTCAAAGCCAAGGACAGGACCTGCCTCTCTCTAAGATCCCCCAAAGACCCAGCCGCCTCCCAGAAGAGGCATTTCCAAAGGCTCTGAGAGGCGGAGATACTAGCTAATCCTACTGAGTTTCTAGTCAGGATTTCCGCCCATTGCCTGAAGTCCTTGCACAGCTTATCACTTGGTCTGGTACACTCTGCTGTGAGCTGGTCTCTTAGGACTGAGCCCTTTGCCTGTCTCTGCATTCAAATAAAAGTAATTTTAATTAGTTCTGTTGGCACTAATTTATAGCCCGTAGATTCTTGCTAATTAAGAACTCTAATCACTGTTTCAATCTTTCCCATCACACCTCTGTCACCTGTGGTGATTCATACTTGCTGAGTCCCGTCAAGCACTCAATCCCTTTTTTATAGGAAGATGGCATTCTAAGGATGAAAAAAAACATCCTTAACTCCTTCATAACTCCAGCCTTTTGGGAGCTTTCATCCGTGGTGGGTGTCTGTGGGTTCTGGCAAACCCTGGTCCAGATGTATTTCAAGGTTTGCAGGTCAATAATTTCAGACAACTACTCAGAGATCTGTGCACACACCTGTGCTACCAGTGGGCTGCATTACAGTTTGGCTAGTATAGATGCAGACCCTCGGTGCCTTCTCAGCCAAGGACATTCTTGTCATGTCTTTCAAAAAAAATCCTGCATAGAAGATTCCACACGGCAAGCTGGAGATTTGCCTTTGGATGTTTTACTAGCTTAGGGGTATCTGTGTAGGACTGGAGTTTTCTCAGAGGTAGGCATGCTATCAAAGGCAACTTCCCTGATCAGGGAGATGAGGCGACAGTAAGTTAGGAGAGTGTGTGGGCTCACCCTTTGGCTATTTTAGTCACAGAGTAGGATGGGCAGGTTTTCCCTTGACCCTGAATTCCTAAATCCATCTTCACAGGCCTGTTGGTAGACTCTGATAAGACACAAAATGCAGAAGCATGACGAAAATTCTCAAGTCCTTGAAAATGTAGGCATTTATTATTTTTTTTTAAATTTTATTTCATAGATAAGCCAGGCACAAGTGGCTATGTAAGAAGAATGCAGCATGCAACCAAGAATGAGAAGCCTCATCTTGCAAGGAGTAATGCAGAAGACATTCTCAAGGAGATAAATGATTCACAAAGGAGATGAGCAATCCATCAGTAAGCATTTATTAAGCACCTACTCTATACCTGACACTGTGGACACACAATGAAAACAAGGGATAGCAGATGAACAGTCTGAGTACCACACTATTTGAGAAATATTAAGTAAGGGACACAGAAAAAGGTCTCAGTGAATGTGGTAGATAGAATTCCAATGTCACAAAGTTCAGAGAGAAAACTAAAAAGTGTCTGCATACTGCAGACATCCCTGGACCCACCTCTTCACCCACTGTGTGACCTAAGATGACTCATTTTGCTCCTCTGTGACTCAGTTTCCTCATCTATCAAAATGGATATCAATAAATTCTTGATAACTGAAAAATTGCAAATTAAAAAATAAAAATGAGGAAACAGGAGGGAGAAAAATGCTTGATGATTGAAAAAAAATTAAATTATATTAAAAATAAAAATAAAATGGAGCTCATAACCTCTGCCCAGCTTCTCTCGCTAGGCAATCGAGAGGATTCCATGAAAGAATGGGCATGAAAGAAGTTTACAACCATAAAACAATGTACATGTGTGTGAGGTTTATTAATACATCTGAGACCATTCGGAAATGTTCAAATGAATATTTAACGCAATAGCTCGATGTTTATCATTTCAAAGAGTGAAGATCCCAGCAGGACAGAAACTGTTTGCTTTGCTTTGAATAAGCAATCTGTATCTAATTTTTTTTTAAAGGGCAACAAAAAACTTATCTGATAGCTCAGAATTAGTAACTGTACTGGATACTTCCAAGTGTCTTTTGAGACTTTTTTCAAGCCGTTCCCTACATTTCACCTTTCTATGGGGGTCTTATTCTTTCCATGAAACTGTAAGCTCTTTGAGGGTGGGAACTGAGTTGGGAGCCATCTTTGTATGCCCATGTGACACGGTAGGTGTTAAATATATAATTCAACTTAGTGTTTCCAAAATCATGAGCTTCCTATGACATGCTACTGCATAGTATTCGATAATACTTCTCAAAGATCTGCTAAATCTCTTCTTTCAACACAAAGCCCCAAGAAGCCAGAAGTGAGGAGGCCACTACTCTCAAAGGTAAAGAGTTGATAAAGAAGGCAAGGAGGTGCCACGCTCTTCCAACATTGGCCAACAAGCCTGGGCCTCCTCATTGCCAATGCAAGCATTAATCATCAGCTGTCCTGCTGGTTGGCAATGGAAGATTCTGAAATTGATTCATTTAATTGCCCAACAAATCCATTAACTACTCCTACCTACCTTGTTTGTGACTTTCCCACTAATTAACGGTCCGGGTACTATCAAGAGACTTCAAGGAGAAGGATGTGGAGGAGACAAATCTGGCCCTACGACATGTTCCCTCTTTCACGCTTCCCCAGAGGCCCAGAAATCCAAAGACACTTCTGTACCATGTTCTATGTTTAATCTGGCGTCCAGACAGTGGTCTGCCACTAACTCACAATGTGATCTGGCACAGATTCACTCTCCTCTCTGTCTCTGTTCATATATTACAAATGGAGTGGTGAGGACAGGACTCAATCTCTCAAAATTTTTCCTGCCTTTGACATTCTCTGTTCTAAAGCCCCTCTCAGCCCTGACCTTTCCTGTTCTAAGGCCTCTTCCAGCTCTAACATTCCCTGTTATACATTCCCTCTAAGCTCTAATATTCCACGTTCTATGTCCCAGCTCTGACATCCCTTGTTCTAAGGCCCTTACCAGCTTCAACATTCCCTGCTCTAAGGCCCCCTCCCAGCTCTGATATTCCCTGTTCTAAGGCCTCTCCTAACTCTAACACTTTCTCTTCTAGGTTCTAAGCTCTAATGTTCCATGTTCTATGTCCCAGCTCTGACATTCCTTGTTCTAAATACCCTCCAAGCTCTGACCTTCCATTCTCTCATTACATAGTGTTACCCACATCAGCATTTGCTGACCTTTTCCTTTAATCTAATCCAGATGTAATCTAGACTTTTTTTTTAACATAAGATTCATTTCAACATTGGAGAACCTTGGATGACTGGAACAAGATGCCTTTCTGTTCCCTCACCCCCAAAACCCTTGGCCACCCTTCTAGGTCTGGGCAGGGCTGGCACCTCTCTGGAGCCATGGGGAAAACAGAAATGAAAAACACCTGCCCTCCCCTCAAGGAGTTGCTAGTGTAAAATACTCTCAAATCACATACTCTCCCAGGTGGAAGGAAAGAGCTCTGAGAGCTCTTTGATTTTTTTTTTTAACATTCTGATAACTGAATTTCAATACAACCAGCTTCCTTTATGATACTACGTATTTTATTTTATGCATTTTGAAATATGATTCTGAGAATAGGTCTACAGGTTTCCCTATAATATCAGAGGAGACAATGTGAAGTCTTAGACCAATCTGACCTGGACCTGAGCAAGAAATCCATCTAATAATTATGAGTAAGTGGTTATTCAACTTTTGTCTTCAGATTGCCAGTGACAGAGAAGTCATCTCATTCCCTAATTTTGGATAGCTCTAACTTGTAGGGTGTTTTCCTCCACATCAGCCTCCAATCGGACTCTCTGCAATGGACCCCACATTGTTCTGCCCTCTGGGGTCAAAGAGGAGTTGGGAGCAAGACAATGGTCAAAGGAGGGATGGGTCTGGTGCAGCCATGTGTGAATGGGAGGATGGTAATGGCGAACAGAAAGAATCCAGCACTATCCTCCTCCTCCTCAATTTCAGTTTTTTCTTGTCAAAGAGAATTATCTTCAAGCTTGTGGGGGTTGGGAGGTAGGAAACAGGGATTAAATTCAGCCAGAGTGGGAAGTGAAGTCATGAGGAAGGGGCAAGTCAAAACAATAAGGGTGACAAAACCATGTCCTCAACACACACCTGTGAGAGAGAGAGTACAATTCTTATTGTTCCCATTTTGTAGATGAAAAGACTGAGCTCCAAATGTGGGTCAGAATTCCAGCCAACACTAACAGCGAAATCTTAGGTTGCTACTGCACATCCCAGCTTATATTCAAGTCACTTCATCTCTCTGGGCCTCAGTTGCCACATTTGAAAAATGAGGATAACAAATAGTTGGCTTTCTCACTCCCAGAACTATAGTGAGGATCAGTGGTGATAATGCACATACGATGCAACATGTCCAAAGACATTAGCGTTTTATAATCAGCACAAGATAGAATTATTTTAGTTCATATTATAATGAACCCAAATTCAATAATTGCTTCCCAAGGTCAAAGAACGGCCAAGCTATATAGAGAAGGCAGCAAGCTTCCTGCATTGAGCCCCAAAATACATCAGGGGCTTCCTGAATGAAAATATCCCCTCAAAAGTCATCTAAGAATCCATACAAGAAAAACCAAATGGATGACAAAATTCTCATTTTCTATGCTACAGCCCAGGCTGGGTAGCCAAATAAGTTGGTACACCAGAATACTGAGACAAACAGTTGGTCTCAGAAAGTACACAGGAGGAAGAAACCAGACTTCATTGATAGGGAATGGTGAAACACCATGTGGTATATGAATGTAATGAGATAATACTATATAGGGAAAAGAGATGAATATGACAAATACAAAGAAGTATGCGAAGACTTATACAAACTGATGCATGGTCAAATAAGCACAACTAGGAAAACTCTGTATACAAATGAAGAAAATCAGGTCAAAGGAAAGAAAAGCAACAACATAGCCAATGCTGGATGCTGAGAGATTATAATGATTAGGGTTGGCCCAAAAGGAGAGATAGGAAAAAACACAAAACCAAAACACTTTTCCTACTTCTTGGAAGAGGTGTGGAGCTGAAAGGATGGAGCACTGTACAGGACAGACTTTTATGTGCTTTCTCTCTTTCTCTTTTTTAAAATATTCTATATTGTCAGGGATGTTCCATCAATAATGACCTTCTGAAAACCTCCCACACCCTTTGGATTGTGCACCTCTGACACAGCTATCATGGAACATTACATACTCCAGTTATTTGTTTGTGAACACGACCCTCTTCCTCAACTGTGAGCTCCCTGAGGACAGGAAAGGGCTCTTTTCCAAATGGTGTGTCTCCTGACAACAGCCAGCACTGAGCAGAAAATATCTGTGGCCTTCCTCACAGGAGACTTCAGCTCAACCTAGGTAGTCCAATCGATTGCTACGCCTCCAGGAGGCAATGAGGCTGACCGCTGCTCAGCTAATGTTATCAAGGGAATTCCTACTTCAAATAAGGGTTAGATTAGTCAAGCTCTGAGGTGTTGTTCAACTCAGAAATTGTAATGCTCAGCACCGAGAACTTGATATGATGAAAAATAAAAATCAAACCGGGTAAGGTATCTGATCTGATTAACTGGCCAGTGCCTGGCATGATGAGGAGAAAACAAGGGAAGGAGGTCTGGAACAGAACATTAGCTGGTAGGGCCTTAAGCTAAGGTATAAATACATCATAGGAAAGTGATTCCACACCCCAAAGTCTCCCTCTCAGGCACTAAGGTGCATTCTGCTGGTACAACTGCTTTGCATGCCCCAGGAATTGTGTGGGCTGTAAAACATTATGGGCTCACTATGAATTTTACACTTTTTCTTTTGATTACACATTAAGACATAAATAAGTTGCAATCTGTTAGCTTCTAAGTCAATTTCCTTGCTATATTGAAAGTGGGCTCAGTGAAAGATGCACAAGACGGTGCACGGGAAGCTGGTGGTAAAATGGGCACAAGCAGAACTCTTGTACGGTCAGCAGAGGCACTGAGCCTGGAGGCAAACCAGAGGTCCAGAAGCTTGGGTGCCCACGAAACCTTCCACCCTCTGCCCTGCTCTTCACATATCCCAACCTCACCGCCCTGGCTCACCTGCTTTCAGGTCAGCCTGGGGAATAGGCAGCCCTCAAAATCGGCCCTACTGAGCCCAGGCTCAGGCCCTCTAATTAGATGGCAACCTCAGTGGCTCCTGCTATTCTGGGCCCCTTCCCAGGACTTCCCTAATGATTCTTCCACCCCAGTCTGTTTTCCTCCATTCACTAACTGATGTAACTTCCATCAACTGAAATGTGTTCCTATCATGCCAATCCAATGAGCAACTGCTGAACACTTTGGAAAGGTGCCCAGCCACTGTGGTCTGCAACAGGGAGCAGCTGACCATCCCTCATCCCTCTCTGCATCACCTCTGCCTCTTGCAATCCATAGCTCCCTTCAGTTCCTAATGAAGCCTGCTCTGATCTCTTCTGCTTCTATGTATATATGGATAAGCATGTACATGTGTGCATATATATATATATATAATATATACATATACATATGTGTATGTTTATAGTGTGTATAGCATATAAGTATGTATGAATGTGTATGGACATGTGTATATACAGGTGCATGTGCATATACACATACACATATGTATATGCATATATGTATGTACAAATATACATATGGATATAAACACATGCATATATACATGTATGTGTGTTCATGTATATATGGGGGTTGTGGGTATATGCGTGTATACACATACATATTGTTTTCTTGAATGTCCAAAGAACATATAAACATATGTATGTATTTATGTGTTTATGTGTATATATTATGTACGTGTGTATTCATTATGTGCATAGAGAATGGCATGACAGCAGAATGGACAAAGAGCTGACCTCAAAGCCAGGAGGACACAGGCTCTCATCCCGCACTTCTGACACAGACTGGTTATGTGACCCTGGACAAGTTAATTAACTTCTCAATGCTCTAGGAAACTCTTAAAACAGAGATTCTTAATCTGGGGTTCACCTTTTTTTTTCTTCATCTTTCAATAAATAATTGCTTTCCTTTGCAATTCTCCCTATTACATTTGGTTCAACGAAAAATGTGACTCTGAGAAGGGGCCATGGGCTTCCCCAGCCTATCTGCCCAAGGTGCTGACCTATCTTGATAGAGGGAGTTTCCTCACTTGGGAGATCTCTCTGCCCAAAAATCATGGGTCCAGTCCCGATCCCCACATTGTGTATTTACTCATCTGTTTATGTCTTCCCTTCTCTACCCCCGAAAGAGAATAAGTTCTTTGAGGGCAAGTCCTGGTGTTTTTTCTGTATTTGTTTTCTGAGGTCCTAGTAGTGTCTGGCATATAGCAAGTGCA
Source organism: Vombatus ursinus (assembly GCF_900497805.2). Lineage (NCBI taxonomy): Eukaryota > Metazoa > Chordata > Mammalia > Diprotodontia > Vombatidae > Vombatus > Vombatus ursinus. The sequence continues at coordinate 3,692,710 of NW_020950172.1, read as the reverse complement.
GAGTCAATAATAAAATTATCAAGGATATTTCTGGATGGAATGAAAGATATCGGCATTGTGTGCTGTGCTGAAATCTTTGAAGAACCAGAGAAGGGCTCAGGACTTTGGGCAGATCATCCATGATGGATTTATAAGGACACAATTTTGGATCTCCGTAAAAGAACCACAGTGGTGCACAGACAAAAGGAAATCCCATGGGGATAAGTGTCCTTTATCTTAAGGATGCTAAGCATTACTCATTACTTTTTTATTATAAAATTGCACATTTTTAATTAGCAAGCATTTACTTGCCTCCCCCCATTGAAGAAAAAAAAAGGAAAAAAATAAAATTCTTGTAACAAGGCTTGTATAATCAAGCAAAAGAAATTCTCACATTGGCCATGTCCAAAAATGTGCATCTCCTTCTGCTTCTTGAGTCCCTCACCTCTATATCAGGAGGTGATGAAGAATGCTACTCATTTCTTGTGGATGGTATGGGTTATTATAGCTGAAAAATGTCCTACCCCAATGGAGAACTGCAGAGTTGAGTGTTTCCATATTACACTTGGCTGGTCTGCCAAGCTTCTCCCACATGGTAGAACCTGCTAAAGTTTGGGGTCCCACTGGGTTCCTGCACAGACCCAGCTCAACTCCATGTCATGTTGAAGTCTCACAACCTGACTCTATCAAATACTCTGAAATACCGCACATTGGTGGGTGTCATCATAGGAAATGCCCAGACCAGATAATCATCCAGTGCCATGGAAACTAGGTTCTGAGCACCAGGGAATCATCTCTTTTGAAACAGATTCTTTAAGACATATCTTTTTTCAAACTCCACAGCAATCAGGCAATGCCAGCCAGGCTCAGAATCCCTGTCACTCTCCCCGTTGGCCTCCTGACAGACTTTTGACAGAATCCAGAGGGTCACTTATGCTCAGTGACACTGCTTTTCCTTCAGCCTAGTTAAGGGTTTATTAGCTATGTCCACGAGAATCTGCCTCTAGGCCAGGGATGTCCACACTCTCTGAAACAATAGCAATTATCCCATTCTCACCACAACTCCAGTCAGGATAGGAAGATTAAGAGCAATTTTCTTTCTTTCTTTTTTAATCTAGGCGACTACAAGACTTGGGTTCTAGTCCTAACTTAAGTCATTATCTTCCTATCTTACCTTGGTTTGATTCTCTGAGCCTCAGTTTCTCCCCCTATACAATGAGGAATTGGACAAGAAGACCTCTAATATACTTTCTGGCTCCCAGTTATATTATTCTAAGTTCTCTTCTGTCCTGGATAACACTCAATAGCTGTGTGCACTTGGGTAAATCACTTAAGTTCCCTGAACCTCAGTTTCTTCATCTGTTAAATGAGGAAGCTAGACTAAATTAGAGAATCTTGCCAGGGCTCCATAAACTTGTAATATATGTGTATGTGTGTATGCATGTGTGTATATACACATATATATGTATAGGCATATACATGCATACATATACTATTTATGTATAATATATGTATGCACGTGTATATATGTATATGCATGTGTGTATACACCCACACACACACACACACATATATGCAAACTGTTTTTGAATATAATTGGTTTCCTTTGCAATCCTTTGCATTTTATTTTATGTATGCATTTTCTTTTTCTCTTTTTTTTATTTTTAGGCAATTGGGGTTAAGTGACTTGCCCAGGGTCACACAGCTAGTAAATGTCAAGTGTTTGGTCTGAGTCTGGATTTGAACTTGGGTCCTCCTGACTCCAGGGCCGTTGCTCTATCCATTGTGCCACCTAGCTCCCCCTTCTGTATGCATTTTCACTGGCTGTTGCCCAAGCCTGTCATTCCCTCCCTCTTCAGCTCCACCTCCTGTCTTCCCTTCATACTGGTGCCTTATCCCTGATGACTATCTCCAATTTATCCTGTCAAGAGCATCTTTGTGCATACCTGTTTCTGCTTCGCCAATAGAATGTGAGCTACTTGAGGACAGGAACTCTCTATTCTGCCTTTCTTTGTATCCTCAACACTATCACAGTACCTGGCACACAGTAGGCTCACAATAAATGTTTGTTGGCTCAGTTTGATTTGGGCAGGGGTCCATACCCAGATCAACAGCAAACACATCCAACACACAAAAAATAAGTGATGAATTTCCCTCACCTAGACAATTTCTACCACTCCTCTCCCCCTGTTCCAAATCTAGGGTCCTTCAATTCTAAAGAATTGTACTTTCGGGGCAGTGAGGTGGCACAGTGGATAGAGCTCCGGCCTTGGAGTCAAGAGGACCTGAGTTCAAATGTTGCCTTGGATACTTGACACTTACTAGTGGTGTGACCTTGGGCAAGTCACTTAACCCAGACTGACTAGCAAAAAAAAAATAAAGAAAAATTGTACTTTCTACAATACAATGCTTCTGATTTAGTGATAGAAGCACTTTCCAAATCGGAATGTACTTTGGAAATATGATCAATTAGGAATCATTGTCAGCCTTACCATCAATCAGTCAACACAGAGCCATTATGCATCAACCATGAAGCAGGCTCCCCAGGACCTGTCTTGGTGCCACTCTAACGAGCCTGAGTCAGAACTTCCCTTAGCAGGAATCTCTTATCCTTGCTCTCTGGGATATAATGAAGCACTCAGTGGGTCTGGAGTCAGAAGATGGGGGTTCAGCTCCCAGCTCTATTCCCCACTAGCTGGTTGGCCTTCAATAAGCTGCCTCATCTCTGAGCCTCAGTTTCCTCATCTGGAAAATTGGAAGAAGTCTGGGACTAGCTCCTTCACAGGCCTTATGAGGCTCAAATGAGATAATGGATGGGGAAGTGCTTCATAATTGGTATTTAAATGTAAGCTGTTATTATTATTGCAAACACCAAAACCATTTACTCAGTTAATACTCCATTAACTGCATTCCTTTCAAGATGCCTTCCTATAAATTAGAACTGGCAGATTCAGGTCAGAGTTAACCTCATGCTCCCGGGACCGATCTCATTCTCTACCAAGACCAGCCAAGGCTGCCATCTCCCTGCTGCACTATCAGAGGTCCTAGAGGCCTGCCTATGCACTCCAGAAGATAGAGCAGTGTGCTCAGCTCTTCACAGACCAACTAGACTTTCGCTTCCCTTTTAAATATCCGAGAGACTGCATTCAGAGTCATATCAAAAGCATCCAGGACTCGAGATCGTCCCAGCATCCTCCGCCCTGATCAGGTGTCATTTTGGGAATTGTGCTCGGGTCTGGCCACCATGTTATGAGAAAGACATTGATGAGCTGGAGTTTGTCCATGAAAGGACAACCAGAAAGGGGAAGGGAGAGCTGATCACATCACAGGCATCTATAAAGTGGGGGAGGGGCAGGGAGAATGGAAATAATAACAGCTATGCCAGGGTGGTCATAAGGCTCCAAGGAGATAATGTGTGCAAAATGCTTTTCAAGCCCTAAAGTGCTAGAGACCTGCTAGTTACTGTTGTTACTGGTGTTGTTACTGCATGAGCATCAGCTGAAGGAAATCTGGAAGTTCAGCCAGAAGATGTATTGATTCAGAGAGAACAGAAGAGTTAAGTATTTGGACTTAGCTTTTTCCGATTGGCCCTAGAGGGCAGAACATTGCAATCTAGAGCTGCAAGGCGTTTAGAAATCCTCTGGCCCCAACCCTTCACCTTCTAGCTGAGGAAACCTATTGCTAGAAGTTACAATAAGAAAGGTTTACGGAAGAACACCAACAATCTGGAGACCCAAAAACAGAATACACCTCCTTGGGAGATATAAAGGAGATGCTCCCCTTTCAATAAAGCTATAGAAATAGAGGCTGGATGACCACTTGTTGGGGAGGCCAGAGAAGGAATTCCCACCCAGATAAAGGTAGAAGATTCTACAGCCTCTGAGGTCTCTTCCAAAACTAAGATTCTATGATGTTGTGTATTAACCGTGCAAGGATTATCCAAACAGAAAAGCCCTTTATTGGGCTGATTCTTGACCAAGTCCTCGCTATCATTCATCACAAGAACCACATTAGTAATAACTGAGATCTCTATCATACCTTAAAGTTTGCAAGGTATTTTCCATCTCTAATCACACTCAACAAAGCGGGTAGGACTGCAGGAGTTTATCATCTTCATTTTGTGAGTTAGGAAACTGAGGTAGTAAATAGAGGAGGACTGACTTGGGAGGAATGAAACCACCCAGGGTCAGGGTAATAAGGACTCAAGCACTGAAGGCTATCCAGGCTCTGAGGCCCAAATCTCTTTGCCTCCACACAAATATGGAGAGCTGGCCACCTCACCCACTGTGAAGTCTGTGAAATGCTACAGTGAAGGTGCCCCGTGGGAACAATTTAACAAAACTCCTTGACAGGAACTTCTCAAGTTTTTAACCATGCATTTTTCCCGCAAGAAGGAAAGGCAATGGACCCAATTGGGGGAATAACTGCATGAACCAAAGAGCTGTTGATCTTATGAGCTAGTTTCTTTGTTAGTTTTGGAAAAGTAATGGTATAGTGTTCCCGGGAGGATCCTTGCTCCAGAGCCCAGTGACTATGGAACTACTGGATGATTGTCCATTTAGTCACATACCATAACATGGAGCAGTGCTCAAGTCTCCTTCATAAGCCCCTGTGCACAACTGGTGGAGGAAGGGTCCTGGGGCATAAAATCTCAACAAACGAGGCCAATTACCCCACTGTCCTCATAACCCATGAAGATGGGGCAGGATACAGAAGTTGGCCACACAGAGCTAAGCACCCACTCATGTCTATTCATTCGCTTCTGCCAGATCTTGGACCTATGGAATCCAGAGAGCTCCCCTTAATAAAAAGGTTTGTTCTGTAAAAGTTGGACTCAGTCAAAAGGCCATACCCAAGGACCTAGAAGGCCACATGTGGCCTCGAGGTTGCAGGTTCCACACCCCTGGATCTCTCTTTCACACACTCAAAGTCATCACAGAGCTTCTTAGACTTTTTCCACTCATGACCCCTTCAGCGCTTCTTAAACTGTGGGTCATGACCCCAAATGGTGTCCGTCCCTCATTTTCTTTTCTCCCACTTAAACACGGAATAATATGCATCAGTGTTATCTGTCCTGGTAACCTCTTCCTGTACTAGATCGTAAACCCCATGAAGGCAAGGGGTATGTCTTATGTAAACTCCCCATCCCCCCTCAGGACTTCGCACACAGTAGGTGTTGAACTAGGGTTCTACAGAAAATCATGTCAGTATTTTCCCTGCTCCTTCCTCTCAACTTTAATTCCAGGTCTTGCTGTGTTCCGAGTTCATAATGCTTAAGAGATATACTGATTTCCAAAGCATACGTCTACATAGATGCATTCATTTTTTTAAAGGACAGGAAAAGCCATTCCTTCAGAAGAATTGTGCGCTAATTCCTGACAGAAGTGAGGTCTCAGAAACAAATTAAAAATCAAGTCCTTCCAGTCGGAGACATTAGGATATCTATGTTTACACACTGACAATGTCCCTGGTTTAATGCCCTTTCTTTACAAACACCAAATGGGGCATCACTGAAATGAGGAAAGGGACACAAGAATGAGATTCAGATTTACTCAGTACAGTACACTCCAGATGGAAAATCCAATCACTGCTAGCAACTTCTAGTAAAGGATAAGGGTCATCATCTCTAGATTTCTCCTTAAATAAACTCCAAGTGTCCTTTTCTGAGTAACATTGTCCATATGGGCTCATCTCCATTATCATAGTCCAATATTCTAACGAGCTGCGATCTTGCCCATTTGGACTTCCCACCAATGACATGCATGGATCACATTCTAGCCATGCCTGCCCATCCCACGTGAGTCTTGTCTATGCACTCCCACTAAGCTGGCTAGGGAATAGAGGCACATCAGTTGAATGTGATTTCTGGGAGCTTTGATCACACTATAAAACCATCACCCATAATCCCAGCAACTTGGGGAATTTTTCAAGGACATACCTAGAAGGAGGCTGATCATTTCCCAGTGAAATTTTGGATAACTTTTGAAACATGCATACAACCCTCTCCTTTGTAGACCTCTCCAACTGGAAATCATTGGCCCTTCCCTTGGTTTCCCACTGGACTCTACCTGCAGCTCTCTTGTTCATTTATGCAACGGTTTTGGAATCACAGAACAACAGAGAGAGCAGGGAGAGACTTCACAGGGTATCTAGTCCAACCACTAATTAAAGGAGAAATCTGTACCAAGACATGATCTAAGTGGTCTTTAGAATGTACCATCCTTGAGAATTCAGGCTAACTCATTCTTTGACTTTATATCTCTGGTGCCTAGCAGAGAGCCTGGGACACAGCAGACTAATTAAGAAATGTTTGTTGATTGACTGGCTGGAATCTTCTTCCTGGTGATAAGGCATCAAGTTACACTTGTGGTCAGTTACCATAGAGCAAGTCAGCTTCCACTTCATTGCAACATTCACCCACTGCCCTTTGGGAAACAACTTTGGCCTCTCTAGACACGGAGGAAAAAAAGTATCATCTTTCCTTTCACTTTTCATGGCAGCCTTTTACACACTTGCAAATGATGATTATAATACTCCCCTAAACCTTTTCTTCTCCATACCCAGTTCCTTCAGCCAATACTCACATGATGTTCTATCCAATTCCTTCAGCTTCCAGTTCCCATCCAACAACATACATGCATTTGTCAATCAGTGAAGCGTGTCTTTTCTCTTACTAATCTGAGAGTTCCTAATTGTTTTGCATATGTGTGTATCACTAAAACCGTTGGAAGTCTCATGAGATCTACATATCCTTTCTTAGAATAATGATTGTAAATGCATGGCATAAAATACATAGGATTATAAAGGAAACCGATCATATTGAAATAGGACTATCCAAACACTTTTTTTTAAATTCATGACTCTCAGACAAGAAGCTTATCTTATGTATTCTTTCAGTTCTCACCGCATCTATCCATTGGCTTTGCAAATGTTTGAAAGAATGTTCATGAGTATCCTGTTGAAAAATACTTGAGCATTAAAAGTATATGACTTCAGAGGGCTACATATTAACATCTGCCATGGGAATCAGAGGACATGGAACTCTACAGAACCTTGGACGGGGGATGGAAGGGAGACCATCACCCCTTCCCATCCTTACATGGACTCCTATAAGCTCATACCAAAAGCTACCGTGTTACAGAATTACCTATTTGTCATGATCAGGCGCCCTTGGAAAAGGAGAAGAGAATCAATTCAAATCTAATAATATATCATATAATCAAAAGAAGATGTGCTGTAGGCACGTACTCTAAAATTCAATAACTGTCAGGATGTCCCTCTTATGCCAATATTTCAATAGGACAAATTTGGATTTTAAAAAACACAGTTTTCTTGCATCCAATATGCCTCCCGTTAAATTAGCCCTGAAATATACAGCAACATTAACAGAGTTGGATGGAGCCCTAAGTGTAGTTATAAAAATGGGTTATGGAGTGTGATATTTTCCCAAAAAAGACAGGGAAGAAAACATCAGCCACATTCCGGAGAATGTGGAATGAGCCAAAGGTGCCCCAATAGGCCAGCATCACTCTTTTGGGGCAGTCAGTAATGACACCCAAGGATCCCTCAAATGGCCAGACAGATACATACTCTCGAAACCGCCAAAGTGGAAATGTGTCCTCACGACCACAACAGCTTCACAATGCAGAGCCCAGATGGACTATTCATCCTCAGGGCACGGCTCCTCTCCACCAGTCGTTCAATTTAACATGAGTTTTATTTTGATTATCTCTGGATTCAAAAGGCAAGTTATGGAACCTAGTCAATAATCTCTGTCGATTGATATATATTCATAAGCCATCAGGCACCAGGTCTTAGCAGATTCTAATAACTTTTCAGTAGGGCATTATTACCAAAAGAATGGGAGAGGCCTTGGGTCCCTTATGAGAAAAATTAAGAAAAACGACTTCAAGAGAAGATAATGTTTCCAAAGTAGGTAAGCCAAATTATGGAAGCACAGTTGGCCTTGGCAACTCTGACCTTCATTTCCCTTTAGAAAAGTGGCAGCTCCTCCATGGAAACGCCAACACAACCTTGTGATTGTGCCATCCACAAGGGCCAACTCTGTACATCACGACAGCAACAGATTACGTACTCCTGATAAGTCAGCTAATGAACAGGAGATGCCAGCCACTGCTGAAAGGCATCTAAACTCATGTGCAAAACCCAGAGGCATCCAGCTGCCTTCAAAACACTGTGCAGATTAATGAAAGATATTGCCAACATTCTCTGCTTCAAAATTAGATTTTGTAATTAATGGCAAACAAAACCAATCTACTTCCTCTGCATAATACTGCATATGTATGCCGTCTCAAAAATCCAACCTGTTTCTCTTTGACATAAAGAGTAATCATAATAATGTTTGCACTGTAAGAGGTTTAGAATCTCACCTACAGTGGGCAGAGACTCAAAACCAAGAAACAGAGATTTTAACAATGCAAGATGGCGACAGAGGAAAGGGTATTTGGCTGCCTCACTGGCATGGAAAACAATTCTTTCAAACCACCGACATCCCTTCACATGTTAAGGCAGAAGCCTGAGACTATTAGCCTTTGGAACAGAAAACTAAACAGAAGCATAATTCATGAACTTGCTGATGGTTCTTGAATCAATGATGCCCATTAGCCTGAGTTTGGTCATTCGCACAGAGGTGGTCATTATAGAAAATGAAGATAGGAAAGGGAAGAGATAGTACTTCATTGCTGAGCAAGAGCTCCTTGACTCAGCATCTAGGACAGTCTGGACCTAATGCTAGTAGATGCCTTTCCAATTGTCGAAGCACTGGGTGAATGGAAGAGATTATTTTTCTTCACTAGACTGAAATTTACCTATCCAATCCCACAATAAGAAAGAGAATGAAGATGATAATGATCATAATTGTAATTATCCTTTATTTGACAACTAAAAAGTTTGCAAAGAACTTTGCAATTTTTGCATGCAACTCTCATAACTTTATGATGAACACAAAGAAGGCATCCTCATCTTCATTTTACAGATAAGAAATTTGAAGCTCAAAGACTTGCCCTCTGGCACAAAGAGGCCAGATTCAAAGAGAGATCCTTCTTCTTCAGAGGTCTAGTACTCCACCCACTACTGCACCCTGCTACTCAAAGGAAGCTCTCAGGACTAGTAAGGGTTAAACTTTCTGAAGAGCACCCATTTGTATGCAATTAATGCGCTAATCACAAATTATTCTCAGGGGAAGAATGGAGCATTCCATTCTTCCAAGAGGCTCAGGGAACCTAGCAGAGTCTCTGGAAGTTCAGCAAGCTTTCTCCATAAGCACACACCACCAAAACTCCTCCAAAGAGATCTAGAAAATTTGTTGTCATTTTTGTTCAGCCATTTTTCAGTCATGATCCCATTTGGGTTTTTTGGCAAAGATCCTGGAGTGGTTTGCCATTTCCTTCTCCAGCTCATTTGACAGATGAGGAAACTGAGGCAGACAGGGTTAAGTGACTTACCCTGGGTCACACAGCTGAGGCCAAATTTGAACTCACACTAATGAGACTTTCTGACTCCAGGCCTGGCACTCTGTCTAGAAAAATCACCAAACCAAATCTGATCGGGAAGCCAAAAAAAATCACACTGACTAATTTTTCCCATCCCAGGCTGGCAAAGGGAGACCCTAACCTCGGACTCCAACAGATCAGTCTGCAGAAGCTGGGGACAGGGTCAGGCCAGGAATGGCCAAGCAGAGCAACCTGGGAAAGGGGTGGGGGCAGAAAGAGACTTCAGCGGGAGGACCGAGGGGCCAAAACTTGAACAAAACCCTCCATCTCTCATCTCCAGGCATTTTGTCTGGCTCACCCTTAGCCAGGAACAGAGATCTGTCTCCTCTTATCTGCTTACTGGCTTTCTCCAAGTCATTGCTAAAACCCCAGCTTCTGAAAGAAGCCTCTCCTAGCCCGTCCTACTTCCAGAACCTACCCTCTGTTGATGATCTCCTATTTATCCTGCAGAGAGCTTGTTTTATCCACCTCTGTTTGCTTCTTGTTTCCCCCATTGAATTTGGAGCTTCTCCAGGGCAGGGACTGGGGGGGTTTGCCTTTCTTTGAACTCTCAGAGCTTGGCACACTGACTGGCACATAGTAGATGCTTAACAAATACTTACTGGCTAACTTGTCCAGGGTGTAAGTAAAGGTTAGAACTGACTCTGCCACCCCCTAAGGCCCCTCCCAACTCTGCCACCCCTTGTTCCAAGGCACCTCCCAGATCTGCCATCCCCTGTTCCAAGGCCCCTCCCAGCTCTGCCATCCCCTGTTCCAAGGCCCCTCCCAGTTCTGCCATCCCCTGTTCTAAGGTTCTCCCAACTCTTGAATTGCTTGTTCCAAGGTCCCTTTTGGCTTTCACCAAAGCTTTACCTTGGTACATTTCTAATGAAATGACCCAACATCTTAACTCCCAAAGATGAAAAGCCATATACAACAACACAGGCCATTTTGTTCCAGTGGGGAAATTCAAATCCGTCTGAATATTCAAAATCCTGCTAAGTCTCCTTCCAATCTGGCACAAGGCTCCTTCCTCATTAAGGCCCATCACTCCATCTGAATTGATATATTTAGAGCCAGAGTTTCTCGAGTCATGCAAGCAGACGAAAGGTCAGAGTGCATTCCCTGGAGATGGAAAAAAAAAATACATTCTGTTCTTCTGTGCATAATTAAAAGTGGCTTGATTGACTTCTCCCCTCCAGAAAAATAAGGCGAGGCCAGCCTTCCTCTCAGGACTGGGCCCCATGCCTCTGTGTCCCAAGAACTCCCCTTAGACCCCTACCACCCCACTCCAGAGTGAGGAAGGGACTTCACAGAGAGGCTACCCACCCCCTTTCCTCTTAGCTGTGGCATCCTCAGTCCTGAAGAAAAACAAATGCATCTCCTCAGCCTGGCAGCTGGGAGACACAGCACCTCATTTGTATTCCAGAGGACATGTGGCTGGCCACTGTCTCTTATTTATCTCTAACTAAATATTCCCTCCTTAGTCAAAGCACAGATCCTGCTGGGGCACCAATCAGCCACGATTTAGGGGGCACCACGCACCAAACTCGGCATTTGCGCAGCATCTGCAGAGAGGCCTGAGAAGGGAAGCCCAGGCCCCTGTCTTCAGAAAGCTGACCATCAAGGGACAGAGCCTAGATGAAGCAAAAGCAGTGGGGCCCGGTGGAAGGAGCGCCGAAGGTGAAACCAGAGGACACAAGTGGGCCATCTGGTCACTCACTTCATCTCCCTTGGGCTGCCAATTAGCCCGAGAGCATTCTGATTGAGGGTTCTCAGTCACTTTCTCCTCCCAGGCCTCAGTTTCCTCATCTGTAAAATGGAAGGGCTGGACCAGATGTCCCTTCTTCCTCTAGAACATCTGCCAGCTTCTGCTCCATGCCAGGCTTGTGCTAAGTGCTGACCACAGAAATGGAGGCAGAGACAGTCCAGGGAACAAGAGTGGAAGAATGGTCAGTTGAGGCAGGGTTCTTAACCAGGGTTGCATCGCCTTGTTACCAATCAGTGACTGTATTGAAACACAATCAGTCTCCTGCCCTTCTGATCCCATGTAGTTGTTTATGTATTGACAAACCCAGATGTGGAGGAATGGTAGGCCTCACCGTGAAGGACAAGGCCCCAGTGCTCAGAAAGCTGACCATGGAGAGCGACAGGCCCCAAAACAGGTGAAGAATCCCAAAAAGCTGAAACAGCCTGACTCAGGAAGAAGTTAGAGTCAGAGTGAAAAAAGAGACGGGCACGGAGGTGAGCTGGGGCCAGGAGCCAGGCCTGTAAGAGCGGGCTTCTTACAAAAGTTAATATTGAAGAACTCTCATTTTTATAGTGCTTTAAGGCTATTTTCTTCACAACTATCCGGTGACACAGCTGGCTTCAATATTATGCCTGTTTTCCAAAGGAATAAACTGAGGCTAGGGCCAAGGAAGTGACTTGTCCAAGGTCACAACTAATAGTAAATTTTAAAGCAAGGAAGGTAACCCAGTTGTCTTCAGTTCAGAGTTCTCTCCATTATACCACCCTGCCCTAATCCTAGTTTACAAAGGCAAAGAACTTGGCATGGATAAAATACTGTCTACAGGGTGTTTCAAAAGTCTTAGCATATTTGTAAGCTATTAAAAACTAAAAGAGAACTATGACTTTTGGAAAAACCTGAATATGGCAGTTCCTTTGACCCCTCTTGTGACCCCGCCCAGAGCGATGCCCATGTTGGACAGCAGCGGGCTTATTCACCCACAAGCACAGTGAACCCCTCTAGAGGAAGCTGCCTTCACCCTCTAAGACCTGAACCTGCTCCACAAGGCAGGTCTTCAAGGTCTGCCTAGATCATTAGGAAGTTTGTTAAGTGACTTCACCAGGCACAGCCAGGATGTGACAAGAGGCTGGATTTGAATCCAGGCCCTTCTATCCACTGTCACCCTATCTCCCTGGGGTAGAGAGTGGGTAAGCAGCAGCAGAGACAGCAGATGGTACAGTGCCTAGCACCATGGGCTCAGTCAGGAAGACCCGAGTTTAAGTAGCTGTGTGACCCTGGGTGAGTCATTATTTACCTCAGTTTCCTCATCTATAAAATAAGGATAGTAACAGCACTACCACCCAGGATTGTGGTGAGAATCAATTAAAAACTAATTGTAAAGTGCTTAGCCCAGGGTCTGGTACACAATAAATACTATATACACCTTAGCAATCATCATTGTTATTCTCATTACGATCCAGTAATATTGTACCCATTTTGCAGATGGGGAAACTTGAGGTCCAGCAAAGTAATGATTTGTCTGCGATCACACAGGTAGAAAAGTGACTGAACTGGACCTGGAAGCCAGGTTTTCTGACCCCAGGTCCAAAGCCCTTTTCCTACACAAGAGCCAAGGAGAACACGCCAATCTCTCTTGCTCAATCACACCATCACCTTCTCTCTGACCACCTGCAAGGAACTGAGCTGCTTTCCCAATGATCAGCCTCCCGTGTAGACACCTACACCATAGGGGCTTGTGACTGAGACACCAAAAGTCACATTTAGGAATCAAAGTCAAGTGGGTCAGGAGTCATTGAAGCATTCACCCTCACCAATGACTTCTGCAAGTAGGGAAGCCAGAAAGTGATCCCCATGCCCCACCGTGGGACCTTCCCAAGAGCAGCTCCCCAGCCCCCAAAGTCACCTGAGAGCAGCATCAGGGAAATGGGCAGTATCCTCACAGTTTAGCTTTTGTCCCCCAAGCTCTAGATCCTCAGAATCTGCCATGGAAAGAGGGGGATCCTGAGATGGAAGGGGGATGGGATCCACGCGAGCCATCATGATTTCTCCAGAGGGCCTTGCTTTCCTCCCCTTGGACAGGCAGCACTAGAAAAGGCGACACCAATGCTGGGGTCAAGCCCAGACTTTGAAGGTCTGGCTGAGACCATCACGAACAACTCTGAAATTCAAGACTGAGACCCGCTGACTCCAAATTTGAGGGCACTCTTTCCAAACCCTATGCTGGGCATGAACTAGCAACAGTATCCTTGGTTTAACACTTCTCAGGCCCATCAGGGCACACTGGCCTCCTTTCCCTGATACTTCCCTCATGCCAGGGAGGTGCTCCCTTTTCCTACATAGGGTGCTTCTCACCTGCTTCTAGGGAGGTGCTCCCCTCTCTACACAGAGTGCTCCTTCCCTCATGCCAGGGAGGTACTCCCCCTCTCTACACAGAGTGCTCCTTCCCTCATGCCAGGGAGGTGCTCCCCCTCTCC